>NW_006400023.1:2127153-2137511 GCF_000299155.1 Elephantulus edwardii | reverse complement strand
CATTTTTTTTTCCAGAGAAAAAATTAAAAAAATAAAAAGTAAAATAAAATTTAAAAAAAAAAAAAAAGGATCTGATTGGTACAGGAAGAGACTGCCCCTCCTTCTCCAGCAGAGCATCTGAACCTGGTGGATTCGAACCATGTGCCTCTGGGATTGCAGTGCAGTTTCTTGCCACTAGGCCACCAGAGCTCCTTTAAAAAAAATTAATTTTATATTGGTTAGCTTACAAAGTTGTATATATTGTTTTTCACACTATCCATAGTTTCTTTCTTAAGAAAAAAAAATTATTTTTGTTCTTTAAAACAAACCAAAATAATTTTTGTTTGTTGTAATCTTCCTTAAACCAAAGAAAATGACAAAAACACCAAGGCAAGTTTAAAAAGGAAAGAGAATATAAACTTCATTTATACTGTTTAGTTGTCTTGTTTACTACTAAATCTCTGACATATAGCACAATATAAAACACAAAACAGAAACTCAAGAAATTCTTGCAAACAATTACATAGTAGTATCTTCTCTACCAAAATTATTTACCTAGTTCAATCCTGGCACCAGCAATCATTAAAATAAAAAAGAATTATAGGTAATTCTTGGTGCCTGGTACCTGGTGTCTCATGTAATGCTGCTGGAATGCATTGCCATTTTTGAAGACCTTCAAGCAATAAGGACAGAGCAAGTGCCGGGTGTCCTCATGGATCATCCGAAAATGAACATCAACCTCAGAGTAGAGTGAGGAGCGATACTGACACACCTGTATAACATAAGAAGGGAAACAACTGAGGCCTTTAGAAAGAATTAGTAACAAAAAAATATGAGGGGAAAAGGCTTTCCTAAAATATATCAAAATCAAATTACATTTCTGACTGTGACAAAACTAGTTTAAAGTAAAACTGGAAGGCTAGGAAAGACTTGGTATAATCTATATGCTAAGACTAAACTTTTTCTTTGTATTTTATTTATTTTGTTGTTAAGGCTAAATTATTGATGATCATCTCTAAAGGCCAATTCCAATCTGACCTAAGTACATGCATAAGGTCCCTGGTTGGGTATGTTTTTAATTTTCTCTCTTTTTAAATACAATCTTTCATTTATACATTTAATCTTTCATTCATGTACACTGTGTTTTATACAATCATTCATATACACTGTTCTTTAAACGACTGCTAATGATCTATGCTTATTATTACACCATCTTTTCAAGCACCCACTCAATCTTTCCTATTCCTTCAACTCCCTACAAACTCTGACTTAACTTTTACTGTGTTAGAGGTTTCCCTCCTTCCTCTTTTTTCCATGTCCCTCTCTCCTCTTTTAAAAATTTATTTTTATTTTATATTGGTGGATATATTCTTTTGTGTTTTCTTCCTACAGGGAAGCACACTGAAGACAGAAATTTTACCAATTCTCCAGTTGGTGTTGCTGTTGCTGACTGCCTTCGAGTAGAGCACGACTCCTAGCGACCCTATGAACAAAAATGTCTGACGCCCCTCTACAACTATGGACATTTATCAAAGTTCATAGTTTCCGGAGGCATGTTGTTTAGGAAGTAGATGCCACTCCTGCTTCCAAACTGTCCCCAAACTGAGTTTATTTATTAGATATTGAGCAGTGTTGATTAGTGAATTCTCCGCATTCAATCTTGAAGAAAAAAGGCTAAGTGCTCCCCAGAGAAAAAGATAGTACCTGGCAAACATAAGGCATCTCTCCTGGCTTATGAGTATCCTTCATATGCTGGAGAAATAGTGGCTCACTTTCAAATGCCCACTCACAGATCTTGCACTTTGCTGTAAGAAGAAAAATAATCAATAAATCAATCTGGAAATAACACCGAAGCCTGGCTGATTCAATCTTTATGTTCTCTGACTCTTTTTAAAAATAATTTTAATCCCACCAAGTCATTGCCTAACTTCTACTCTTTAAGGTGGTTCTATCTTCACATCTCTCTGATACCTAATCCAAACCCCAGTTACAGATTTTTAACTATAAGACATTTTATATTGGATACTCCATCACAACCTGTAACTTAGTGGAATATCCTCTTGTTTCCTACTCCTCTTCCTCATATTCTGAGTGAAAAACTGAGGCACTCAGTGCCTCCAAATCCTATAGTATATTACCAATCCACATCCTCACCCCTCAAATTTTGCTAGGAAATGTCCCTTCTCCCATCCCCATTCTTACAGACTGAAAACTGATGGAAACCTATATAATTTCTTGCTAAAGATTAGCTAGCTGGTTTTTGTACTCCCAATCTTTCTCAATAGTACTAACATATTTTCCCAGCACACCACTGTGAAATTCTTTTAAGATATTATTGCATTACCTCACTCTTCTGTTCAAGGACAGACGATAAATATCTACTAATACAATATTATTAGATGTTAAGTTCTTACTGTACTCTACGGTAGGTTTTTGTTTAGTCTTAACAAGTTCAAGATAATGAAACTTTAAATTTGTTGATTTTATCAAGTTTCTAAGGTTGAAATTCTAAATTTCCAGTTAAAATGTTTTAATGGTTCCATATTTTCAATTATTTATATATAACTATTATATATGCACATATTCAGTTATTTGTATTTTTCTTACTTTCACTAGAATTATTTTTATGTGTTTGAGAATATGGAAATCATAAATTTAAAGGTTTAAGCATTTACTGGAAAATGCCAATACCAAAAGGGGATGGGGAAAATGAGTGAAGTTGAAACAATTCTTTAATGTATTAGTGAATAAAACTCCAGATTCCAAACCCAGGGTCCATGGACTAGGGCATTCCCAATTATTTACAACAAAGTAAAATGTGTATTTTCCTGGGAAAAGGATTCACAGGGTTGTGGTTATTCTCAAAGAGATCTAGAACACAGTTAGAACCACTCCTTAGGGTCCTTGAAAGGAGATAAAATGTTGGGAAAGGTGGAGGATCGGTGAAAGAGAGGAAGACCCTCAACGAGTTGGACTGACACAGTGACTACAACAATGGACTTGAAGCATGACAGATATCACAATAGTATTGCAGGACAGGACAAGGTTCATCTAACTTGTTCATAGGGTTGCTAATGAGCTGTAGTCAATTTGATTATTATATAACCACCACCACCACCACCACCACCACCACCCATTTAAAGTGTGAAGAAAGGCCTTGTGGAAGGGAAGATTCAAAAGAGGAAGAACTAATAAAGTCTTGACAATTCCTCACATGGTGAGGCTGTGATTAGCCAACAGATGTGTACAGGTACTGACATCTTGTCATGAAAAACATGTAAGCAAATGTGTGAAAGAACTCTAGAATCACAGAGGTGCCATCAAGTCATGAAATAACCTTAGAGAAAAACATAACACTCTTAAGACCATAAGGGCGCCATCTGATGGTCTAGTGATAAAAAGTTATGTTGTCATCCCAAAGGCACAACAGTTTGACTCCACTAGTTGCTCCCTAGGAAAAAGCTGGGCAATCTCCTGGGTGATTTTCTGCCTCTAAAACCCAACTGGAGAGTGAGCCAGAACTTGGTTCTGACTCAATAGAACAACACCACATTAAAATTATAATGCAGCTATAATTAAAAATCCACACAAACACAGGCAGTCAAATTCACACACATAATACTTGCTGAAAAGTTAGGATTTAAAGTAGGAGAACAAATACTAGTGCCTTTAATATGATAATATCATAACATAAAAAACAAAACAAAATCAAACCCTAAAATCCTCACCACTAGGTTAATAGGCAACAAGATAGATGGAGCAAAGACTGAAGTTGTCAATCAACAATTTTATGCTTGGATGCACAATCAACATCCTTGGTACTAGCTGTCAAGGTATCAAGAGATTGCACTGGGAAAGTTGGCTGTCAGGGACGTCTCCAAAGTGCTGAAGAGCAAGGATGTTAGTTTAAAGACTAAGGCACACCTGATGAAAGTCTTTTTCAATTACTTGTTACAAATTGCACTACGGATGTCAGAAAAAAAAAATCACTAAGGCCTTTGATTTGTGGTTTTAAGAGTGCAGAATATCCTGTGAACTGTCAGAAGAACAAACAAGAAAGTCTCTCAACAAAATGAATTGACTCAGGACTGTAACAATGGACTCAAGCATATTGGAATTGGAGAGAATGGCAGAGGACTGGGCCAGGTTCAGATATGTTGTTCAAAAAAATCACTCTGAAGCAGAGTTGGCTCAATGGTATAGAGTAACAACAATATAATTTAACTGAAAAGCAATTCAGAAAATAAAAGGAAAAAATGTGTTCAATCTGGATGATGAACAAATTAGGAGCAGAGAGTAGTGATACTATTTCTACTATTCTCTGTGTTTGAAATGTTTCATATTAAAAAGCAAAGAGTCTCAAAATAATAAGAAATAAACTAGCTTCATGCAAGATTTGCCATGGATTTTAAAAAAGTCACAAATTTAAAAATATAATTGACAGGCATTAAAAGTATTATTCATCAACACAAATATTATGTGAAGTACTCATAATTAAGTCATATGTCAGGGATCACAGACTTGGAAGCCAAGAGAAAACAGATAGATCAGTGACACTCTACCTGGCTTCTCTTTGATAAAGAAAATGTTATCTTTTGTATACTGCTTTGACAAATAAATGGAATGTCAAAACCCTCCCACACAACTCTGTATAAAAATGAATCAGATATTGTTATACTGACTTCTTTTCATTGTGGTGAAGAATTTTTGGGTTCCAACCTAGACCAAGTTGATACTCTGTCATTATATTGCAGTGTCATGAGTTTATTCTACCATCAATTCTACTATCAAATGATTACATGTGCTGTTCACATGTGGCTACCAACACGTTAAATGTGGTAAATGCAAACAGAAATGCTATACCTGTAATGCAGAACAAGGATTTTTTAAAAATCTGTATTTTTACACAAAATTACAAATGTGGCTTACATTATATTTCCCTAGATCATTACTAGTCTATGCCATTTACGGCAATATAATTTTTCTTGCCTGGTTTAATAATGAGTCTATGACCCAATTCTGACCAAGAAACTATAAATGGGAACGCTTTCCTTATGGATGAGACACAGATTTGAGAAAGACCAAGGGAAGAGATGGTGTTTCCTTCTTTTGGACAATTTTAGGTCTGTACATAAGGCCTGAGAGTAAACTTGCTATGAGCCTGAGACAAGTTCATGTTCAACCTCCCTGTATGTCTGAGAGTTGTAAAAGTTTAGAAGTGGCTGATTAACTACTGGTATCTCTTTTTTCCTTTTGCTGAGTGCAGTGTACTTTATTGATGGTACGTGACAAGATGGGCTCTCTAAGCTCCTCCCCTTTCTCAGGGGGACTGGAAGGAAACTGTGTCAAGGATTTGAGATTCTGAGTGTGGGAGGGCTGAGTTGGGGGCAAGGACTCCCCAGCAGATCAGAGTCTCTGTCTCTAATACTATTGCTGGAGCTCTTATTCTTTGGAGGCCATGTGAACCATCAGGCTCACCACCCATTTGCTGTAGCCAAATTCATTCTCATATCAGGAAATGAGGTTGACAAGGTAGTCATTCAAAGCAATGCCAGCCCCAGCCACTGTTAAAGTCACAGGAGACTACTAGGTCTTTGGTGTAACCTATGATGCTCTTTTGAGGCCATTCTGATGCCTGCTTTACTTACTCCTTTCTTGATGTCATAATATTTGGCAGCTTTCTCCAAACAGCAGGTCAGATCCACAAATGACATACTGGGGTGGGGCACAGAAAGCTATGCCATTAAGTTTCCCATTCAGCTCTGGGATGACACTGCCCATGGCCTTGACAGTGCCAGTGGATGCAAGCATGATGTTCTGGGCAGCTCCACGGCCATCATGCCACAGCTGTCCAGAGGAGCCATCCACAGACTTCTGAGTGGCAGTGACGGCTGAAAATGTTGAGAGAGTTGTCATTCATGCCCGTCACAAACATGGATATGGGCATCAGCAGAAGGAGCAGAGATGATTTCCCATTTGGCATTACCCTTCAAGTGAGCCCGTCTTCTCTAAGGTTGTGAAAACCCCAGTGGACTCCACAACTTATGTAGCATGAGCAGAATCTCACTCCTGAAAATAGTGATGTCTTTCTCACTAATAACAAGCTTCCTATTCTCAACACTGACAGTGCCACTGAACCTGACATGAGTGGAATCATACTGGAATATATACACCAGTTTAGGTCAATGAAGAGTCACTGATGGCAACAACATCCACTCTGCCAGAGTTAAAAGCAGCCCTGGTGACCAGGCGTCTAACACAACCAAATGTTTACTCTGATCTTCAACATCGTGTCTCAGGAATGAGGCTGAGCTTGCACAAGAAGAGCAGACTATCTGCAATTGATGAGGAGCAGAGACCCAACTATTGGTCACTTATTTGTTTGAAACAAAAGGAACAGAGAAGGAAACTCAAGAATTAGTAAAGGAAGTGGATTATAGGACTAACTGATTCCAGGAACCACCTCTACCTTGCGTGCCAAAGAGCTAGATGGGGCCTTGCTACCACTACCAAATATTCTGATCAGGGGTACAACAGACAGACAGAAAGGAGACGTTGAACAGCTCTTCAGGTTTTTTCTGTCCTGAACTACTTTTTACTATGAAGACATACTACAACATAAAAATTTTATGAAGACAGTAAGAGGACTACACTACCATGTTTCATGTACAATGTTTGCAATTCTGAAACAATCTGTATAATGGAGGCAGAATAAAAATATGAAAGGAAGCTAATCAAACATCAACTTTCCTAAAAAAGTGTCTTCCCCCCATATCCTTAAATCACCAAAGTACAGTTTAGAAAATAAAAACACAGAAACTAATACAACTGAGACCTGGATGTTTGGTAAGCAGTGAATTACAAGTTTGGGATCTTCAGAAAAAAAGGCTTCTTTTTGGGGTTCTCTCATTCACACTGTTTCATATGATCATTCCATTCATTGTGTCTTACAAAATTAGTCACCATTACCTACAACCAGGAGAAGATAAAATAGATGAATGGGATCTTCTAAGAATCAAATCCCTATGCACATCCAAAAACTTCTCCAACAGGGTAAAAGGGAAGCCACAGACTGGGAAAAAGTATTTGGTAATGACACATCAGGTAAGGGACTTCTATCAAGAATTTATAAAATACGTGAGCACCACAACAAGATAAAGGTAGATAATCCAATAGATATGAACTGACACTTCACCAAAGAAGACATTCAGATGGCTAACAAGTACATAAAGAAATGTTCAAAATCCCTAGCTCTAAGAGAGATGCAAATTAAAACAACTATGAGATAGCATCTCACCCCAGTCAGAATAGCAAAATTTAATAGCAAGCAACAAATGGTGGTGAGGTTGTGGAGAAACTGGAACCCTTATTCACTGTTGGTGGGAGTATAAAACGGTGCAACCACTGTGGAAGGTGGTATAGCGCTTTCTCAAAAAGTTGCAAATAGAGACACCATTTGACACAGCAACTCCACTACTGGGAATATACTCCAAAGAGACCTACTGATATCCAAGCAGATATATGCACATCCATGTTTATCACGGCTTTGTTCAAAATAGCCAGGAGGTGGAAATAACCAAAGTGCCCATCAACAAACTAATGGATAGAGAAGCGGCGGTATATTCACACAATGGAATACTACACTGTATTGAAAAACAAGGAACTCATGCAATATTATTCAAAACGGATGACCCTGGAAGACATTATGCTGAGTGAAGTATCTCAGTCACAAAAGGACAAATACTGCATGGCACCACTGTTGTAAAACAGGACTGACATTGGGGTTGGAGGGAGACTGAGAAAGATGGGTTCAATAATGTATACTGCATTGAAACAGATTAGGGAGAAAACTGTTAAAGAGGGATATGTGATTAGCTATTTTTGTCATGACAGGAGTCCAGAGCGAAGGCTGTATAGTGGAGTGGACCTGGGGGGAGTGATTGGAAAACAATGAAAGAATTTTCCTTTTACTTTTCCAAGAGGGTAGTGTACTTAGGGGGGAGGGTTGGGAGGGGAGAAAAGTGCAACAATAAATGAATGGCAATCCAAAGTCTCTATAAATTTTCACTGGAATTAATAATTAAAAAAAAAAAAAGCCCCACCCTTTCCCTGGATCCCGCAGGAGATGGGTGCCCCCATCGACATTTTGTCCTTTGGCTATCGGACATCATGCCTCCCAAGAAAAATGTTTCTGTGAAGAAACCAGCGGGCCCTGCTACCTTAAAGCCCATTGCGAAGCCAGCATCTGGGGCCCTTCCAGCCAAGGCCAAAGCTGAGCCAGCTGCCTCTCCAGCTTCTCAAAAACCCCAGGAACACCCCCATCCATCTCTCCAAAGTGGTGATCGAGTTTAACAAAGACCAACAGGAGGAGTTCAAGGAAGCCTTTGAGCTGTTTGACCAAGTAGGTGATGTTAAGATCCTGTACAGTCAGTGTGGGGATGTGATGAGGAACCCTGGCCAGAACCCCACCAATGCCAAAGTGCTTAAAGTCCTGGGGAACCCCAAGAGTGATGAGTAAAAGTCCCGGCGTGTGGACTTTTGAGACTTTCCTGCTCATGCTTCAAGCAGTGGCCAAGAACTGGGATCAAGGCACATATGAGGACTACTTGGAAGGACTTCGGGTGTTTGACAAGGAGGGTAATGGAAAAGTCATGGGAGCAGAGCTCAGACATGTCCTCACCACGCTGGGAGAGAAGATGACTGAGGAGGAGATGGGGACTGTCCTGGCAGGACATGAGGACAGCAATGGCTGCATCAACTATGAAGCCTTCCTGAAACACATCCTAAGCATCTGAACGCTGCAGCTTCTCTAGGGCTGGACAGTGGCCCCTTCCACCACCTCACCACCCCACCCCACTCCCTACCCCACCCTGTGCAGGCGAAAGCACCCTCCGGCCACTTAGGAGGCAACCTATTGTTTCAAAATAAAAACAGTTCCTTACTAAAAAAAAAAAAAAAATTAAAAAAACAAAAAAGGGAAAACAAAAATTAGTCACCATTGATCTATGTCCACCATTACTTTGTCTTTTCTGATTCCCCACTGGATCTTTCCTAATTCCTTCACTCTCTTCTGCCACCCACCAAACTCTGTGACCCCATGATTCTCCTCCTGCTTTTTTTTTCCCTCCCCATGATTTACCCCCTACTCCCTGCTTCCACACTTCAAAGTACTTCCTCAGGTAGCAGATCTGTCTCAATGTCATGGCAATAAGAACAAGAGCTTCAAAGAAGGACCATTCTGCTTTTTGTATTCCTGTGTTGTCACAGCTCTATGTATTCTTTCTTGAAATAACTCCCATGTATTCTTGCTTATGCTATACCACTGTCATCACTACTGCTACCTCATTAGTTATGTTTTCTGGCTTGTTATGGTGACCTCTTCTGTCCATGTCCTAAGGGGACCTCTCCAGTATTAGTGGTGAACATCACAATCTATAGTGATGGACATTTCATAGCTAAAACAAAGCTTGTATAGTCCATTCATCTGAGCAGCAAATGTGTGTATCACACTGAACTCTTGGTTGTCTTTGTAGATCCCTTACTGACAGGCCCTATAGCCAAGTTAATGTTCCAGAAAGCTGCCTTTGGCCACACTGAAGATATGCCCCATTCTGGTGCTACCGGTGACCTGTTCAGAGATGTACTTCTCCATATGTAGGTACATTCTGACAAAATAGCCTGAGACAGTGACCAGGAGTGCACCACCAGAACACCAAACTGGGCAAAGGTCACTATGGTGGAACTAGGGGGGAGGCCAGAGCCACAACCAGGAGTGCTTTGGCCTCTGTCTTAATTGCTTCCTCCTCCACTCACAGATCTTCAACTTCAAATTCTTGAATCTAGACTTACTGTATCTATTCAAGATAGAGGCGTTCCTGAGATTATGATCTTGAGGGTTATTTTTCAAATCCTGAATTAAAACCAACCCTTGAAGCCATTTTTAAGTAAGTTTAGATCTCAAAGGAAAGATTATCCTCCTTGACTACTGCATTCTTTAAAAAACAAACAAACAAACCAAACCGTAAGATTTAATGGACAGAAGACCAATCTTCTGGTCTCTGCTATTTTCAAGCACAGACATAAAGGTTGGAAAGCAGACAGAGTAAAACTAGAACAAAAATAACAAAAATGGGGACATAATGTGAAGACTATAATCAATATGATTTATCATTTTGTCAAGAAAGTGCTGGATGGAAGTGTGTTTTGCTGTGTTTTCACCAAAAAGAAAATATTAATAAAAGATAAATTAAAAAATCCTGTGAATGCAATCCCAGAGGTATTGCGGTTTGAATCCACCAGACGCTCTGCTGGAGGACGGGCTATCTCCTGCACCAGTCAGATCTGATTTGACCACACACACACACACACACACACACACA
>NW_006400023.1:2105917-2127053 GCF_000299155.1 Elephantulus edwardii | reverse complement strand
CCCAAAACAAAACCCTGTGTACTTTTAAAGAAATTACAAGATAGTCTAGAAGACCGAGTTAAAACTCTCATGTTTGTTATCTTACAAGAGCTGCTTACTCTTAAACAAATGGCTTCATTTCTCTGAGCCTGGGTTCTCTCATCGCTAAGATGTACAATATAGACAGCACTCCAATTCACTTGGTATTTCATTAAAATGAAATTAAATAAGCAGTAAGTATTTTATTAGTGGCAACCACTTTATAAGAGTACTTTGTCTTTTATCCTATACAAACTCTAAAAGAATTCCTCATTGCTATGCAGTTGGAGCCAACTCATAACTGACCTTCCAGTGGGTGTTCAGAGGCCATAAATGGCATGAGGAGACTGACCATCTTTTTCCTGTGGAGCTGCTGATAGATCTGAACTGGCCACTTTCAGCCTATCAGTCTAACTAACTGCCTATGGACTATATCACCAGAGCTGTCTATAGAGAGCCCAAGTACTAACTGAAGTGTAAGTCCAAATATGGATACTTGCTCTTTCTCCAAAAGGATCTAGGTGATAAATAAATTATACTTATTTCTATGCAGCAGCCTAAATCAAAGTCTCTAATAATTCATGTTAGTTTATGCATAAATAGAATAAAACAGGATCAATAAAATACAGAATTGGTTATAAGTATGAAAGGCATCTGTGGGAAGAAAATGAGCAATGTCCTCCTGTGCAATTAACTACCTCTGAAAACCTGCTAGAGGGTCAGCTATGGGTCTGTTCCAACTCGATGGTAAACAACATCATCATCACAATGTAACTCACATAGAAATAAATGCAACAGGCTCCGGGCACATACTAAGACTATTCAATGAGTGAAAAGCAAGACATACCCTTAGAGTTTAAGTTTTCAAACTTACTAGTTGATTCATAGGGACTGTGAACATTTTCCAAGTGGCACTGGAGCTGGAATGGTGTGGAAAACTGACGGTAACAGTGTTGGCAGATAGTATGACCATCAACCTCACCATTCTGCTGATCAAGTTCTACATGGTGTTTCATATGGTTCATAAATCTGTAGTGCAGCACAAAAGGAAAGTAAGAGAAAACACATTAAAACTTTGTTAAACACAATAGTAGATTCAAAGAACACTTAATATCTGCCCCTCTCCCACCCCTAGTCATTTCATTGGCTTGGGACAGTACTTTTCTGAGCCCAGAAAGAATCAATTTACTGAAACTAAGAGAGTTCTGTGGCAGGAGATGGATCTCCTTCCCTCAACCTGAAGTTGTTGCTGATGGGTATCAGAGAGTCTGGATTTGACTCACAGTGACCCGAAATGAGACAGTATAACCGTTTCATAGGGTATTCTAGGCTGTAATCTTTACAGAAGCAGAAGGCCAAATTTTCCTCAAAGATACTGCTTAGGTCTGAACCAACTTTTGAGTTACTATAGGTTAACCACTTGTAGTATCAGGGTGCCTCACCCCAAAATTATCTTTTGTGTATTATAATATCTCCTTTTCTATAGTACTAGTTACTGACTTAATGATATCTTCACTAAGATTAAGAAGTTCTAATGGCATAGTCTGTTACATGTTATGACACCAACTACAAGTCTGAAGGTTTGAATCCACCAACTGCTCCGTGGGAGAAAGATGGGCAGTCTCCTCCTGTAAAAATGTACAGCCTTGGAAATCCAATGGAGGAACCAACTCAATGGCAGTGGGTTTGGTTTTAGTCTTTGTGGTTTTTTATTTTGTTGTTTTCCACTAGAATTGGACAAGAATTAAGAACATTCTCCAAAGAGAAAGACTAAAATATTTAAGAAAGTTCTGCCTTCTCTTGTCCAAGTTAATAGCCCTTAAGGCTCTTTAACACTTACCGAATATTATTTTTTAGCCTTTTGGTACAATGTGGGCATCGGAAAGATGTGGCGACCTTAGGGAAATTTGTGAGTTGTGCTACTTTGCCACCATCCCGTCCATAGTAGAAGTCATCTACTAGCATAATGAGCTTGGTCTGGACAGCATCACCCACATTTTCATTTGGCTCTGGTACTTTGGTAGGTGGTGACAGAGCAGGAATAGGTGTAGATGAGGGCGTGGAAGCAACAGGAGCTATTTTCTCAGGGGATGGGGGCTTTGCTGCTGATGGGACACTGGGTTCTGAATCCAGAGACTTCCCTTTCTTCAAGTATTCAACCATTTCTGGGCAACAGTACTATAAGGAAAGAGGACATTTGATCATTTTGGTTATCCTGGGAGCTAGGTTCGGTTAACTTCCCAATTTCACTAAAATCATTAGGCAACAGTTTGGTTTTAAATATTCTTACCCTATTTTCATCCTTCAGTGTCCTACACTGTATTCAGGTTTTAATCCTTTTCTAGCTTACAAAGTATTCAGGTTTCTCTCCTTTTCTAGCAAACACTTTATACTTCTATCTGTCTTAGAATCCTTTACCTGCTCACTAACATAACTTGGCTCTGAACTTCTGGCATGAAGGATGTGCAGTCAGTCTGTACTAATATACAAAATTCTAAAAGCCAGGACATGAGAACTGGGTAGCAGTTCCTGATCTATCCAGTGACAGGATAGACAGAAAATTAGTCAATCTGATTAACTTATTATTTTACATACCTAACTCCTACTCTGTCATTTCAAAATCTACCACAGGAAGTAAGGCCACACAGATTTTAATTTATTTTAGGGTCTTTTAAATCTGTCCCATTACATTACCAATTTTATCATTCTCTATCAGGTCAAAACAGAGAAAATCCTTTAAAAAAAGCTTCCAAATACTTTTAGAGGCCCTGCCTCACAAGCTTCCCATTCTAAATGAGGTATATAGTGAGGCACTTAAGCTGGATCCTGAGCACAGGTGATTATCACTTACGCACATATGACCTCTCAAAGCTTCAGTAATACGGAATTGAGCGTTACACCGTGGACAGGCTTTCCGTCCACCATCCTGGAGATCAAACACTGGAATGGGAGAGGTCACTGGAAGAAGTGAGAGGCATTCATAAATTAATAATACTGGAAAAGGATACTGATATTCTAAAGAAAAGATCAGTATTTCCAAAAAAACACATCAAGAAGATAAGCAGCCATTAGAAGTCATTATATTTAAGGCACATTCCTATCAATTTCAACTATAGGCTAGGGATGGTTAAATCCCTACGGGACAAATCCAGCTAGTCATATGTTTCTGTATGGCCTACAAACGAAGAGTGTTTCTTACATTTTTAAGTAACTACAATAAAATAAGAATAAAGTTTATAAAGTGATACATGAGAATTGTAAAAAAGTTGTTAAAAATTTTGGTGCTTGTAAGCAAAGCTTCAGTGGAAGAAAGCCACACACTTATTTATGTCTATACTTTTTTCATGCTGAGTAGACAAAGTTACAAGTGAGCTCATATAGTACACAAGACCTGAAATATATTATTTTATAGAAGAAGTCTGTCAATCCCTGCTTTAGGTCACTGAAGACTCATATCTAATATTCTCTACCTGAAATCTTTTCTATCAAATCTCAACTTTAAAATCTTACTCAAAAAACCACCTCCTTTATGAAGCCATCCTTGACTATCACACACAATTCTGATCAACTCATTTCATTAATCTACACACAGAATTCCTTATGAGGTGAGACATAATCTTTTAATAGTGAATATTCTCTTTATTACAACAAAATCTTCTGAAAACATAACAATTATAGTCTATTTCTGTACTTCATAGTACAGTTCTGAGACAACAAATATCTTATTCATATCTTTAAATGTCTGCTTCCTCAGGTCTCCTAGTTACCTTTTATTGAAGACTCAGGTCCACTGGTTCTTTGAGAGCCATGAGCTGGGGTGTTGTTAGATACCACCACTGGCCCAGAACTTTGGCCCAGTGAAGGGATGGTATTAAGGGTATTCACCAATTTGGCTACTTCATTGCTATTTTCACCTGTAACTCCAGGTCGCTTGACAGTGACAAAGCTGGCAATGCTCACTGCAGGTGGAGAAGGGAAGGAGGGAGCTACATTGGCCAAGTGATAATCATCTGTTCTCCACCCACCACCCATCCAAGCTCTGCCACTTCCTCTCCCCAAACCTCACCTAACTTGGGATTTGGGGTTTGGTTAGACTGGCCTGGAGGCTGAACAGCTAGTTGTCCCAGTGAGGTCGGCTGTGTGGCAGTAGGAGTGGTGGAAGTGCTGGGAGTGGACTTGGTCTGCTGGGACTGGGATTGTGGGACGGTGCTTCGAATGGTGAGTGTGGCTGGGATGACAGTAGTAAAGGTGTTGGTGGTAGGTCGCACAGGCATTGTGGAACCTGGCCTCACTGGGGTCATCTGAGAGAACACTTGTGGGACTCCAACTGTTGGCTTAACAAACTGGGTACCTGGGGCTTCAAAAGGGAGACAAAGAAAAGTAACCAATCTTAGGTAATGAGTTCAGCTATAAAATATTCTTCTTGATTTTACTGGAAGTATTGGAAGAGGAAAAGATATCTTTGCCAAACAAGTGATCACCACAAGTTATTAAGAATAGCACAGATTCTAAAGACAATATTTTTTGTTTTTTCTAAGAAATTAAAGATTCTAAAACAAAGAGTAACCAAAGAGATAAACTGACAAGACTGAAGGCCAAAAAAGTTTGGGGGTGGGGTGGGGTGGTGGGGAAGGGAGGTAAAACAAAATCTTAGCCTCCAAGGAAAAATTTGGTTTCACCCTCTAAAAAAAAAACCCAAAACAAAACACAAAAAAAAAAGGGAAAAACCTCTGAGAACACAAGTAAAACCCTTATGAACTCTATTCTATTGTGTTTTTGGGGTTGAACTATTACCTGTTCTGGGGTAATAAATTCTCAGACACAAAAAACTGAGATGGCATAGTGTTTTAAAGTTACCTTTTTAAGTGTATTTCTATTTTAAATATACTATTCTGTCATCAGAAATATTCTAACTATAAAAGCTAAGCCATTTTTTAAAAAACTCCTATGTGGTAAAATTAAAACAAAATAATTCATAACTGAGTAAAATTAGAAGGAATAGAACCTTTAGGGGATGCAGTAAGATTTCTTCAAGAAAACAAATAGATGAAAGAAACACCAGATATAGCAAAACTGCTAGACTTTGATTTGCTTTTTCAGGAAGAGTGATGACAAGCCAAAAAGAATAATAAGTAAAAATTCTAGCCAAAAATTACAAAGACTTTAAAATTTGGGGTTAAATCAGTGAGATTTTTCTACTTTGTGATTTTCTTTAAACATACAAAAACACACTGACCTAATGTATTTTGCAATAAGAAAAGCAAATCTTCTGGACGTCATTTCATTCTAAATGGATAGACATTTCTCCTTACCTGGGACTAGAGTAATTGGTCTAACTGTTTGGCCTTGCTGTACATTCAGCACAATTCCAACCTGATTCATTGCATTTTGTACAGGCCGGACATTCCTTACAGGAAATCCCTGCATCAAAAAGCAAAATAATCTTTAACATGGAAACAAACTAACACACAGAAAAAACTGTAACATGACCTACATCTTAAAAAAAAACCCTCTATTTCATTTAATGATTCTCTCTTTAGAGACTGTTATTGTTAAGTGCTGTCAAGATGAGCACAACTCATAGTGGTTCTAAGAGCAACAGACCTTAACTCTGTCCTATCTTGTGCCACCCTTGATACATGAGTCCACTGCCACAGACACTGTATTAATCCATCTTTTTGAGGGTCTTAACCTCTTCTGAGAACCCTCCACGTTTTCAATCATGATGTTTCTTTTCAAGGAATAGCCTCTCTTCTCCAAAATATGTGAGATAAAACTTCACTATCTTTGCCTTCAGGAAATATTCTGGGTGCACTTTCTCCAAGATACAGGTCTACTCTTTTGGCAGTCCATGGGCTATTCAGCACTCTTTTTCAACGTCACAACTCAAAAGCATTAATTTTTCTTCTGTCATCTTTATTTACTGTCCAGCTCTCAGATGCAAAGCAGGTAAATGGAAAGACTATGGCTTTAACCAGCTACATCTTGGTCTTTATACTGAAATCACTGCTCTTCAGGACTTTGAAGAAATCCCTGCCAGCAGACTTTCCCAATGCTATGTTGTTGTTACAGCATAGAGAAAGAGAGTGAGCAGTCGGCCTAGCGGACGGAAATCCATGCTCCCAAGCCAAAGATGGGTGACTCTACTCCGCAGCCCTCAGGCCTGCCTTTAATTGTTTTCGGTGAAACATTCTTCTAGGTTGTGTAACCCTGGTATGTCCACTTGCTGTACACAGAGGTGGACAGTGTTTGGTGAAGCTTCCTGATTAAAACAAGCTTGGGAGCAGGAGTGGAATCCACTTCCACAATACCTTGCCTCAGGAAACCCTATGAACCTGGAGAAATGACAAAAGTTATACAGGAAGTGTCCAGGACTTTGTTCATAGGGTTGCTATGAGTCGCCTGTGACCTGAAGGCACGTAATAACAACATGTTGTTGTTGCTGTGTATACTGTAGAGTCAGAACCAACCCATAGCCAGCCTTCTAGAGGGTTTTCAGATGCAGTAAATCCACAGGAGACTGCCCATCTTCCTGCTCAGCAACCGGTGGCCTCGAACTGCATGTCTTCAGGACTGCTGCGAAGCTTCTTGCCTCTAGGCCACCAGAATACCTTTTGCTAACTCCCAATTTACATCTCCCAAATTCATAACTGCTGGTACCAGGGGTGTTTATTGTGGGTACAAACAAGATGAAATCATTGAAAATTTCAATCTTTTTTTCCACCTATAGTAATGATGTTGTCTCCTGGTCCTGAAAGTCTTTATTTTCTTGAGATCTTGAGATGTAATCCATATTGAAGACTGGAGTTCTTGATCTAGTCCTCTCTGGACATAGGATTTCTAAATTATTCAGATGAGGAAATTTAGAAAAACCTTTGTATCCTGAGGGGCAAGGTACAAAAATGGAGAGTAAGCTTTAGTACAGATGAAAACCTAATTATTGCTATAAGCAAACCTCAATTCAAAAAGTACAGAAGCACTGACTGTCCACTTTTGTACAGAGCTCACTAAAGAGAAAAATTCAGTGACTCACTCTATACACCTGTCCTGCCATACTTAGACATCTGGAATATGTGCACATATTGCACTCACAGCTTACTGTGGAATGCTGCTATTGCTGTGTACCATTAAGAGTCAAAACTGACTCAGAGCTGACCCTCTGGTAGGTTTTCAGAGGCAGTTCACTGCACAGGAGGAGACTGCCCATCTTTCTCCCACAGAGCAGCTGGTGGCCTTGAACCTTTGGGATTGCAGCACAGCTTCTTGCCATGAGGCCATCAGAGCTCCCTTACTGTGGAATAGTGTTTTGTAATATCGCTACAGAAAAGAACACTTGTCTTCTCAGAAAAATCCATTGCTGGTAGGTTTGGGAGAACTGATCATTCTTCAAGCATTTGTTTCCACTTATGGAATGAATTGCCAAGAGTAAACAAATCAGTCTTGGAAGAAGTTCACGGTGCTCCTTAGAGGCAAGGATGGTGAAACAAAGTCTCATATACTTTGGGCACACTGGGGTGGAAGAGGCTAGTCCTCACAAAAAGGCATTATGCTGGGAAAGGCAAAGACGGTCAGTCAAAGTAAGGAAGACCCCTAAAGCTACAACTATCTACAATGAGGGGTCTGAGCATGGAGGAGATAATGAAGGCGGCACAGGACAGGACAAGACTTTGCTCTGTTGCTGATTCTATTGCTAAGAGCCATAATCAAGTAGATGGCACTCAACACCATGGTATATTACAATCAGGGGGGAAAAAAATCTGCCACTACGGTCCAAACTACTGATAATGCTGCTGGTGAAACAGCAGCTGAAAGTAAGTTTATATAACCACTTGCTAAAATGGTTTTAGATTACAGAATTGCCTTTGATCTCTTCCTAACTCACCATGGAGAAGTTTACACTACTGCCAATTCCATTTGTCTGAAGAAACAGAGCAAGACATTATTAAAATACAACACAAGGCCCCTCCCCACAATGACAACACTTCTTTGATATTTTTAGCTACCTATGGTCTATGTTCTTCTCTACTAGTTTGTCTATTCTTTGTAATTGCTATAATGGTGGCCTAGTGTGTAAAGAATTGTACTATCAACCCAAAGGCAGGTAAGTGGTTTGAATTTACCAGCTGTGTCAAGGGAGTATGATAGGCAATTTAAAAAATTCTTCTCATAGGATTTACAGTCTCTAAAAACTTCAAAGAATCTGCTTTATACAGATGACACAACTTTGCTCCCAGACAATGAAAAGAACTTGAAACACTTGATGAAGAAAATCAAAGGCTACACCTTCAATATGAGTTACATCTCAACATCAAGAAAACAAAAATCCTCACCACTTCGTCACCATGACATATGGAGAAAAGATAGAAATTGTCAATGATTTTTACTTACTTGGATTCATAATCAACATCATTGACACCGGCAGCCAGAAAATCAATATACTGCACTGGAAAGTCTTTCAGGCACCTCTCCAAAGAGCTGAAGAGCTATGTCATGATGAAGACTAATACCAAGGTGCACCTGATCTAAACCATAGTATTTTCAACTTCTTGCTATGCAGCTAAAAGTTGGACAATGAATAAGGATGACAGAAGAAGAATCAACAATTTTGAGTTGTGGTATTACAGAAGAACATCCCTTAGACTGCAAAAAGGACAGACAAATACATCTTGGACAAGGTGCAGAGTGCTCCTCAGAGGCAAGGATAGTGAAACTTCATCATCTTTAATATTTTGGGCATGTTCTTAGGAAGGGTCAGTCCTTGGAAAAGGACATCATGCTTGGAAAGGTGGAGGATCTGTGAAGGAGGGGAAGGTAATCAACAAGATGGCTGACACCATGATCTGAATAGTGGACTTGAGTATCTGAGAGAGCGAGGATGGCGTAGGACAGGGCAGGGTTCAAATCCACTGTTGACAGTGTTGCTAAGGGTCATAGTTAATGCACAGGACTTAACAAGAACAATAACAAACTTGCTGGAGGGTCAGCTGAGTTGGTTCCCACATGAAGACACATAGCAACATGGTAGATGCTGTCTACTATCCTTTTTTTCTTTTAAAAAAAGCTTACATTTTATCATTACCTTTTATCTGATTCTCCAGCAGATTTTCAGAGACAATAAATCAGATGGGAGGAGACAGGCCATTTTGGAACTGCATCCTTGTGTTGGAAGCACAATTCCTTACCAATAAGCCACCAGAGCTCTCTACGTTTTATTTAGGTTGCACTTAAAGTATGCTTTGATGATTGTTACATTTTCCACAGCAATGATTAAATACCAAGTACATTCCTCTTCAACAGTTTATGCATGCCACTTTCCCACCAATATCAAACACATACATTTTCTAACAATCATTTCAAGATCATACAGACTTCATTTGAATCTGGCTTCTCAGCCCACTTCACTGCAACAAGGTGCCTAAAATGTCTAGGTTTCAGTTATTACACTAAAATGGCTTTTTAAAAAAAATTTCCTTCAAGTTTTTTTTTGAGTACAGTGTATTTAATTGATGGGACATGACAAGATGGGGCTCTCTAAGCCCCTTTCCCCATTCTCAGGGGGACTGGACAGAAACTGTGTCAATGTGTGGGGGATTGAGTTGGGGTAAGGATTTCCCAGCAGTCAACAGTCTCTTTCTCTTCTAGTGCTATTGCTGGGGCTAATGGTCAAAGGGGGCTTTTATTCTTTGAAGGTCTTATGAACTATTAGGTTGACCACCCTGTTGCTGTAGCCAAATTCAATGTCATACCTGGAAATCAGTTCGATAAAGTGGTCATTAAGGACAATGCCAGCCCCAGCATAAAAGGTGAAAGAGTAGGGAGCTCTGGTGGCCTAGTGGCAAAAAGCTGCACTACAATCCCAGAGGAATGCAGTTCAAATCCACCAGATGCTCTGCTGGAAAAGGAGGGGCAATCTCCTCCTGTACCAGTCAGATCTGATTTGACGGTACACGTGCAAAAAATAATAAAGTAAAAAAAAAAAGGTGAAAGAGTGGGTGTTACTGTTAAAAGTCACAGGAGACAACTTGGTCTTCAGTGTATGCCAGGATGCTCTTTAAGAGCCCTCCTGATGCCTGCTTTACTACTTTCTTGATATCACCATATTTGGCAACTTTCTGTAGACAGCAGGTCAGATCCATGACCCACATGTTGGGTTGGGGACATGGATATCCATGCCAGTAAGTTCTCTATTCAGTTCAGGGATGACTCAGCCCGTGGCCCTGGCAGCGTCAATAGATAAAGGATGATGTTCTAGGCAGCTCCACAACCATCAAGCCACTGCTGTCCAGAGGGGCATCCACAGTCTTCTGAGTGGCAGTGATGGCATGGACGACCTTGGCCAAGGGGCCAAGTAGTTGGTGCTGTTGGAGGCACTGCTGACAATCTTGAGAGAGTTGTCATACATCTTATGATTCTTGTCCATCACAAACGTGGGGGCATTGGAAGAAGGAACAGAGATGATTTATCTGTTCGGCACTACCCTTCAAGTGAACCACAGCCTCCTCAAAGGTTGTAAAGACATTAGTGGACTCCACAACATATTCAGCAGTAGCATCACCCCACTTGATATGGGCGGGATCTCGCTCCTGGAAGACAGTGACGGCTTTCCCACTGATGACCAGCTTCTCATTCTCAGCCTTCACAGTGCCATTGAACTTGCCGTGGGTGGAATCATATTGGAACACACAGACCATGTAGGTGAGGTCAACAAAAGGGTCACTAATGGCAACAACTCCACTTTGTCAGTTAAAAGCAGCCTGGTGACCAGGTGCCCAATGAGGCCAAATCTCTTTATTCCGACCTTCATCAATGTGTCTCAGGAATGCGGCTGAAGCTTAGGCATCAGTCCATCCAGGTTTAACTCCTGGTTCTTCCACGGACAAGCCTGGTCATTTGACTGTAAGCAAGTTATTAACACCACTCTGGGCTTTCAATTCCTCATTGTCACTGAGTAGATGCTGATGCGTAAAGACCCCTTCCTCAGGCTTCTCAGGCTATAATCTGTGTGGGAAGAGGCTGCTCATCCTTCTCCAGAGGAGCTGCTAGTGGATTCTGAGACACACTCACAGGCGTGCCCCTCTCCCGCAGGGAGGGCGTAGAGCATGCACTCTGGGCCCTGCATACTCTGAGCCCTACGTTATTTTTTTCTTTTTAAGTAGCTAGAGCTGTCATTCTAAAAACCTACTGTTGAGTCAATTACAATTCACAGTAACTACAAGGTTCAAAGCTTTAAATCTTTAAGTGAAGAGACTATCCATCTTTCTCCTATAGAGCAGCTGGTGAATTACAACTACTAATCTTTTGGTTAAAGAGCTGTGGTGACCTAGATAGTTAAGCTGTGTTGCAATTTCAAAGACATGTGGTTCAAATCCACAGCTGCTCCTCAGGAGGATAGGCAATCTCCTCTTTGCCTCAGAAAATCTGCTGGAAGGTCAGCTATGGGTCATTCCAATTGGATGGCACACAACAGTAACAACCACTTGTGTGGTCAGTAGTTGGTTCACAGTGACCTTCCACTGGATTTTCAAAGCTATATATTTAAGGAGCCACTGCATCTTTCTCCCTCTTAAGACTTCCGGGTAGATCTGACATCCCAGGGATGAAACATTTTGAAATGTCAAACTGTTCCTCTTGTGTGGCCCTGTTTGCAACATCTCCAATGAGAACCAATTCATACTGAGGATGAGACAAGTCTACAGCCAAGTAACACTAACACAAGATGATACCCATACATCAATAATAATAGATCTGAGATACAGGGGTCTTAAGAGTTCAGAGAGCAATAAACCCCAAAACACAAAATTTTTATCTAAACTCTTTCATAGGTGATATGCAAGCTCATAGGTGGCGTGGTCAAAAGAAGAGTGTTTTAGGAAACTCCAAAATGGAGACTACAATGGCTGCCTTAAAGAGAAATTAAAATTAATTTTGAATCAAGCTGCAGATTGGTCTAAAATCTGTTTCTGCTGCTCTGAAGAAACAATTTAATTTCTTGTAAAAGTTTAACTGCTTGTAATCCAAAAATAGCAAGAGTCACTATTTTAGCTTGTGTGAGGAATTATTTGTTTAAAGATATATGGCATGTGTTTGTGCATTCTAAAAACCTACTGATCCAAGGAGACATGTTCCAGGTGGGATAGAAAACAGAAATGGTTGTGTTAAAAACAAGGTAGTTTAGTAACTACCTTGTAACCTTTTACCACAAACCCTTGTTCCTGTAAGCACATGGTTCTTTGTTGACACTACCCAATAAAAACTTCATTCTTTGTGCCATATGAAGTACTATAAAACACTGCCTGGGTGCTAGTGTTTCCCAGTTAGTGAATCTACCTTCAATAAGAATTCTACAAGGATTAGTGGTAAGGAATTGTGCCAACTTAAAAGTAAGCAGTTCAGATTAACTAACTGCTCTGCAGGAGAACGATGGGCAATCTCCTCCATGTGACTTACTGCTTCTACAAACTATATGGAGGGTGAGCTACAAGCCAGCTCCAACATGATGGTATATAACATATGTATGGACATAACAACCTTTCAATAAAACCATCTGCTTTCACTTTTTTAAAGCAGAGGAGACGTAGTAGCAAGAACCTGCACTGCAATCCCAGAGGTGAGCGGTTCAAATCCACCAGATGTTCTGCTGGAGAAGAAGGGACAATCTCCTCCTGTACCAGTCAGATTCGTTTTGATCTCTCTCACACACACACACGTGTGTGCGTGCAAGGGGGGGAACCCCACATCTGACCATTTAAGTGATTCAATACATAAACAATATTTTATAGTGTCTAAACTCTACTTCAAAAGACACAATCTTCTTTCAAATTTACAATATTGTAGCTCATGAAGCCACAGGCTACAAAGATGATTTATTTTTTACAAGAAGCATAGACATTTTACCTCAAATTACCATATCAAAGAAACACTGTTCTCTTCCAAGGACGTACACAATGTCACCAATTTCATATCTAGCTCTCAAAGTCAACTAAACTCAGCTTGTATTGAGAAAAACAGCTCAAGCAAAGGGTACGAAGCCTTGAGAGATGTGTCAAGATTTCCTAATTCAACTTTTCCCACTAACCTATGTCAGAACTCAATCGATCAATGAACAGTGCTTTTAAAGAAAATGAAGAGGAAATTGCCCAGTCACACTTTCTACAAACAACAAATAAAAAACACAGCAAACGAGAAACAGAAGTCAAGAGACAGCATTTAGGACCATGTTCTAAAATGCCAATCACCCTTCCTAAATGATAGTTTTCAAAGATTCCTAATTATTTCCTCCTCTGCCAAACCTAGAAATCCCCCTAAAAGTTTTAACTCACCTGTGTAGTGATGAATATTGGTTGTGAGGCCACAGAGGAACTAGTCACATGATTGGCATTCTGCATGACCTGGACAGGCCTCAATACCGGTTGAGTAACCATTGTGCTCAGACCTGGGGTTGGATTCTGGGTCAAGATGAGTGGCTGTCCACCTTGTTGGACCAAAGGATTACCAGCTAAGGGAGGAAAAGAAGAAAAGAAAAAGGAAAGTAAGAGAACATCACGGCCTTAAAAAAGAACTAGTGCCACATATATAAAAATATCTAAGACCATCACTCATCTCAGGTTTATCATCAAGTCTACTGTTAGGGACCTCTCAAAGGTACTCAGGAGCAACAGTGTCTCTCTGGAGACTAAGTGCGCCTGATACAGGTCATGGTATTTGCAATTGCTTGTTATGCATCAGAGAGTTGGACAATGACTAGGGAGGACAGAAGGAGAGTGGATGCTTTTGAGCTGTGGTGCTGGAGAAGAGTACTGAATGTACCATGGACTGCCAGGAAAACAAACAGATTCATCTTGGAGAGGATTAAACCAAGCTATTCCTTGGAGGCAAGGATTCTGGGGCTTCGTCTGACATACTTTGGACATGTTGCCAGGAAGGACGGGTCCTTGGAGAGGGACATCATGCTTGGGAGGGTGGAGGGACAGTTCAGGAGGGGAAGACCCTCTATGAGATGGATTGATTCGGTGACTGGGGTAATTGGGATGGGTGTGTCAGAGGCGGTGCGGTTGGCGCAGGATAGAGCAGGGTTTAGGGCTGTTGTGCATAGGGTCGCTATGAGTCAGAAACGACTCGACGGCACATAACAACAACAACTGTCAAAATTTAAGTTTCCTCCATAACTACTAACATATAATCAGGTAGGAAGGGAAGGTTCATTAATCTCTCATATGAGTTTGTCTTAAATATGAATGAAAAACTTACTAAAATTCCTTCGTGGCTACTGCCTTAACCCGAATGATTTCATTGACCACAAATGATTCCCCAATACCAAATCAGCAGTTCTACACAATATCCAAGCTTGTTTTCCATTTTAACTTGGTAAAATCTATTTTGTCAGACTATCATTTGTTGTTAACTAATCTATCTTAACTTTTTTAAGAGAAGGAATATTCATTGACCAACATTAATTTAACAAGCACAGAGAATCTAATGAAGGACATCTCTTCCCAGTGAAGTAAAATCTGAGAAATGCAACAAGTTTTCCAACCAACATTGCCTTTTTATATGTATAGCAATTCAGAGACCTTTTCTTTTACTTGTCTTTGTCACCAGGACTGATAATGAGAACTGGTCAAAACCGAGCCCATATCAAGGGAAGGTAGTAATACAGAAGACAGTAATTCATTAATAAGTAAATATTAATCCAAAAGGTTATTATGGAAATAATTTAAAGACTCATTTGAGAGTAAAAAGTAATTCCAGAAATATTTTTAGTCATCTCATTCGGTCCACTTTTAAACATCTTATTTTTTAAAAATCATCAGTATTAAGTTTCTTGATTTATAAACTCTTCTCAAAACCAGAGAGAAAATGTTAGATAACCTATATACTTCAACTTTTTATCCCAAATCACCAAATGGGTTGAGAGCCCCTGAAGGTTCCACTTGACAAATGGAGTCACAGTGGAGTTAGTCACAAAACTAGACTAAAAAGTGAGGAATTAGATGGTTGCCAATGAACCAACAGTGGGTCATCCCACACTCTCGGAAACGAAATCTAACAAAGTTAGACCCTCCGTTACTGGACCAGGAGACTAGTCATTATAGAGGTTGTCTGGCAGAAAAACAAAACATTCCAACAAGATCTACATACTTATGCAGGCAATTTATGAAGTTTATTTTTCTAAAAATTTTTTTTAACATTTTGTTACACAGAAGGTCAATCACATAAAAACAGAATACTATGGTGAATATCCCTGTACCCATTACCCAGATGCAAAAATTACCAATTTATGGCTCAACTTACCCTCTTACTCACAACCTTATTCTACTATTAATCTGAAATAAGTTTCAAATCATTAATTCATTTATAAACATTTCAATATGTAGCTCTAAAAGATAATGTCTGTAACAAGCAACCCCCTCCCTCCCCCAAATCATATCATTATTACACCTACAAAATTTTACAATATAAAACACCCAGTCAGAACTCAATTTACAATTGCCTATAAAGAGTTGTGATTGTTTATTATCTTTCCTCAAAGGAATTCTAATCATTAAAAACATCCTGCAAAAAATAATTAATAATTTAAAAAGTCTTGCAAAGTTTTCTTTCCAGAGAGTGAAAGAGATGGTCAGAACTCTAGAGCTTTAAAAAGTCTCTAGAAAAATTTGTCCAACCTATTTTCTGTCTTCTTAGGTTTGCTTTTAAAAGAACTATGAGGTATCTCCAGTTATAAAATAAGGAGATTCAGTAGTTATCTCACAAGAGGTTCTGTTTGTTTTTAGAAATCCAAAGGTTTTAGTTTCTCCTACAACTTTTTAAGTTTACTTAAAAGAAAAGTATGAAACAGCAGCTGCTTCTGAGTTCATTCCGATTCATGATAACCCCGCATGTCAGTGTTAACACAGGGTTTTCAAAGACTAGGATCTTTCAGAAGTAGATCACCAAATCATTTTCCCAACACGTCACTTTAAGACAAAGAAAGTGAAGTGCTAAATCTAACAAGTTGAAAATCATAATTAATAGGATAGCAAGGAACTGGTAACATTACATTCCCAGAAGCCAGAGCTCAGAATTAATATAAGGCTTATTTGATATTAAGATATTTCTCTTCTATGCAAATAAATATGCAGTCAGACCATAAGTGTAACTTCAAAGTAGAGAGTAGAATAGTAGGTTCTGAAGAACATAAAAAATTAGTAAAAATGTTCTAAAATTTTTAATCTTGATGTTTATTTAAAAAAATCCCAAAACCCAAAGAGTAACAACAAAAGCCACTTTTTGAGATATAAAACAAGTCATACAATTTACCCATTTAATGAGTTAATTCTGTGGCATTCTGTATATTCATAAAGTTCTGCAACCATCATTCTAAAAAGAAACCCTGTATTCACTAACAGTCATTTCCTGGATTTTTCAGTCTCTTTTCCTCACAGTAGCTGTGACAAGCACTAGTATACTGTTTCCGGATTTGCTTATTTTTGACATTTCAAAGACATGGAATCATAAAACGTCTGATTTTTGTATGTGGCTTTTCTCACAAAGCATGTTTTCAAGGGTGATTAATTTTGTATCACGTTTCAATACATAACTGCAGTAAAGATACATATAACAAAATAGCTGCCCCTTTAACAATTTTCACATACACAATTTAGTGTTACTGTTATGGAGTGCAATCATTGTCACTATCCTTATTTAAATTATTTTATTACCATTAACAGAATCTCAGTGCCCCCTTAACAATGATTTCTGCCTATTTCTGATAACCACTATAAAAGCTGTGGTCTACACTTACCTATTTCATTTAAGTGGAGTCATACATGATTTGTCTTTCTGTGACTTATTTCACTCAGCACAATGTTTTCACGTTTCAATCATGTGGTAGCACAAACAGACCTTTACGGCTGAATAATACTCTGTTGTGTGTACACATACCACATTTTGTTTATCCATTCATTACTGACAGAACATTTGGGTTGTTTGCACCTCTTGGAGGATGTGAATAGTTTTGCAATGAAGAGGTTTTTTTTGTGGTTTTTTTTTTTCTTTCTTTTACAATGACCACTGTTGTACACACTTTTCCACTCCTCATTCACAGTTTTTACTTAATTTTTTTCATTTATTTATTCCACTGAAAGTTTACAGTCATAATGGTTTACACACTATCATCCACAGACATTTTATCTATATTCAGATTTCTATTGGCATTCCTGCCTTCATTCTTCTTTTCCCCCATATAAGCTAGGATTGAGACTGCTGATTCATTTAGTAATTCTAGGGTGCTCTGGTGGCTTAGTTGGTAAGGTCCTGTTCCACAGAAGAACGATGGGCAATCTCCTCCCAAGCAATCTCCAATCTCTGGAAACCCAGAGGGCTAACTATCAGTTGTTTCTGACTCGATGGTACACAACAACAACAAGAGGAGTTCTAGAGGCAAAGTCCACAAAGAGTTGAGCTGCTAGCCTAAAGGCCAAGCCTCTCTAGTAGCTCAACTCCACAAGTCACTCTGGAAGAAAGATGGATCATTTCCTACCATAAAATTTAGTCTCTGAAAACTAGTTGGAGGGTCAGCTATGAGTAAGTTCTGACTCCAAGAGCAATGACTTGGATAGTAACTCCACTTTTTAAGGAAATACCAAATGGATTTTCACAGAAGCTATACTACTTTGCATTCCCATTATCAATGGATAGGATTCCAATTTTCTCACATCTTTGCCAACACTATTTTCTGGGTTTATTACAGCCATTCTAGTAGGTAGGAAGTGAAGTGGTTTCTCATTGTGGTTTGCTCAGCATTTCTAATGACCAAGGTAGGATTCCTTATTTTTACCATATTTTTACCAACTGTCATCCTTCACAAAGTAACAGAGGATGAAACTTTGTTTTTCCCTCTGCTCCTAAAATGATCTTCATCTTAAATATGACTCCCCCCCTTTTCTTGTTGTGTACCACTGAATCGAATCCAACTGGCACAGGTGGAGATTGCTCCTTTTTCTCCAGCAGAGCATCTGGTGGGATAAATACAACTGTTGATCATAGGAAATGTTTTAAAGTGTTTATTCACTTGGAACAACACAGGAAAGAGAAGAGGAGGATATGAGATGTGGGCTAACTGCTTCCACTAACAATGACTTCTTTGCCAGAAAACTAGAAGAGCTGGATGGTGCGCAACTACTATTACTTAAAATTTTGATCAAAGATTCCAAAGAACAATCTTGATCAAAAGGGATAAAATGAAGAACAGAATTTTTCATTCTCCTTGATTCCGACTTCCAGGGGAAAGATGGATTTCTCATTTTCATTCTCCTGCTTATTAAAATAATAATTTCATTGCACATTTTCAAGAAATAATATATACTTAAGGTGGTTCCAGGATGTAATGGTTACCATTCTGGGCTCTGAGTAAGTGATCAGGGTTCATAGCTCCATGGGACCATCCCATATTAGGGAGCTCTGGTGGCTCAGTGCTAAGGAGTTATACTGCATATCAATCCAAAGGCATGTAGTTTGAACACACCAGCAGCTACTCTGTGA
The DNA here is from genome assembly GCF_000299155.1 of Elephantulus edwardii. NCBI lineage: Eukaryota > Metazoa > Chordata > Mammalia > Macroscelidea > Macroscelididae > Elephantulus > Elephantulus edwardii. The sequence goes on along the minus strand of NW_006400023.1, from coordinate 2,108,513 downwards.
GAAAAAAGATGGGCAGTATGTGCTATTCACTGCCTCTGAAATCCACTGGAGGAATGGGATGGTTCCGATTTGACAATGCATCACAATATAATAGGAATATCTTAGCGACTTGGTTTTTAGTTTATTAAAATGGTATAATGAGTCAGCATGGAGGCACTGCTTCCATTGCTGAGTCTAAGTGCTGGATGTCACCATGACCTTCTGGTGGCAAGAAAGAACAGGGTAAATCGTATTTGTGACCAAAGAGGACCATGAAACTCCAAGCAATGTGGAGCTGGTGGCTAATAACCTCAATCAATGAGCCATGCAAGGTGCATGGAATGATGGAGCTGCCCATGCATTGGAGGAATGGCAACTGGGGAGCCATTCAAGTCAGCCTTCTCCTGCTTCCACTACAGCACAGAGAATGTCAAGGGGTCAACTGGTAGACCAGTTCCGGGCCATGCAGGAATGCATGCAGGAATACCCAGACCTCTATCCCCAGAAGGAAGAGGATGACAATGACAGTGATGAGAGGAAGCCAGAATGTTTATAAGAAACAGCTCCGACTGAAGCTACTGTGGTCAAAAAAGAGGAGAGCTCAAGCTAACGAACATCTGTTTTTTACTGCACAGACACTGAAGAGAAAAAAAAATATAAAACGGGTGGTTCTACATGTGTGTCCCACTGTAAACCTATCTGTTAATGTAGGTGCCACCTGAACTCCTTTCTCAGATTGCCCTGGCGTATACCAGTTTGAAATAATGTTCTGAATATCCTCAGCAACCAAAAAATCATAATCATTTCAATGATGTAATACGGCAGCATATCCACTGAAATGTGATTATCTGATGTTTTGGGGCTTATTTTACTATTCTAAATAAGCTCTGAGAATTCTTGGATATATACCACCCTGATGCATATGTTGTTTTGTTGCTATATGCCGTCAAGTCGTTTGCGACTCATAGCGACCCTAAGTACAACAGCCCTAAACCCTGCTCTATCCTGTGCCATTCTCATTGCCTTTGACACACCCATCCTGATTACCCCAGTCACTGAATCAATCCACCTCCTAGAGGGTCTTCCCCTCCTGCACTGTCCCTCTACTCTACCCAGCATGATGTCCCTCTCCAAAGACCTGCCTCTCCTTGCAACATGCATATACTTGAGGATTTTTCTAGGTTATCAGCAGAAAAATTGCTGATTTGTAACACATGCACATTTGGCCTTGCAAAAGAACACAAAATTGTTTTTCATACATGTTACAATGAATGAACGGAAATCCAAGTTTTTCTGTAAATTTTTGTTAAAATCACAATAAAAATTCTATTAAAAATACATGTTGCAAATACCTTAGATTAGTTTGGGGTGTGTGTCCCCCTCCCCCATTATTTAAACCAGATTTTTAGCATGTAGTTTTAGGCATTAATCCTACCCTCTATAATTAGCTTTTATATGCATCTGGTTTTAAAAGTCTTTTCCTATTCCTAGAAATCTTTGCTTATTCCTATGCTGAGAAAAAGTCTTTTCATATTTTGAAAGTCTTTAGTTTTGCTTTTCACATTTCATTCCCATTTCACTTGGAATGAATTTTTGTGTATAAGTGACACAGAGAACCACTTTTTCTTGTTTCAGTTCTAACACCATTTTGGTCTACTCTTTTTATCTTTTTATTCCATTGTTTATTGCCATTGAGTCGAGCATGACTCATAGCAATTCGATGAACAAAAGACCTATCTAATGCCTTTCCATAACTATCGTCATTTCTCCAGGTTCATAGAGTTTCCAGAGGCATGTATGTGGTTTAGGAAGTAGATGCCACTCCTGCTTCCAAATTTGTTTTACAATTAGGCTCCCTCCATCAAACACTGTCCAAAATGGGAAACCATTATGGTATCTGGGGTTAACCAAGTGATCTTTAATACTATCTTCATTCCATAAGTGTATGAGTGTTTTGGAACTCTTGACAAAAAATGACATTAATTTTAGTTTAAAAAACACAGATTTTGTAAATTACAAGATGTGTGCTAGACAGATATTCCTAGTAAGAATCTAAGCTTCTAAAAAAAAAAAAAAAGAATCTAAGCTTCTTACAGGCAAGAACCATGTTTTTATTATATTGTCACAAACACTAACATAAAGGCACACAACAGAGAAGCAAAATAGGAAATATCTTTTTTCCCCAACACAGATATGGAGGTTACACAACTTAGTATTTTAATAATTGTCACTGAGATCTCAAATCATGATCCAACTATTCCCTAGTCTGTTTTACTTGTATATGACACATAGAAATAATGAGATTTGCAAATTAAAAAGGTTGTATGTAAAAATGACATGTTGTTGACGTTGAGTCGTTTGCAACTCATAGCAACACTATGTACAACAGCCCTAAACCCTGCTCTATCCTGTGCCAACCCCAGTCACTGAATCAATCCATCTCATAGAGGGTCTTCCCCTCTTGCACCAACCCTCCACCCTCCCCAAGCATGATGTCCCTCTCCAAGGACCCGTCCATCCTGGCAACATGCCCAAAGTATGTCAGATGAAGCCCCAGAATCCTTGCCTCCAAGGAGTAGCTTGGTTTAACCCTCTCCAGGATGAATCTGTTTGTTTT
>NW_006400023.1:2098123-2105817 GCF_000299155.1 Elephantulus edwardii | reverse complement strand
AACAAGTGATTGGAAAGACCATGGCCTGTTTCAGGCGCACCTTAGTCTCCAGAGAGACACCGTTGCTCTTGAGTACTTTAGAGAGGTCCCTAACAGCAGACTTTCCCATTGCAATACATTTTTTTTATGTACAAAAATGACATGAGCAGAAGCTAAACAGCTTCACAGAAAAGGGGTTTTTAAATTTTCCTTTAGAGTATAGGAAATTACTCTGATGAAGAGAGGGCAAGGAAAATGCCTGAATTAGCAATTTCACCTTTGAGATTTCATAGTGCAAATACATTGCCCAAAGATGCTCCCCACAAAACTCTTTGTAACAAACAAAAGGATAGACAAATGCACACATAAATGGTTTTACTAAAAAAAAAGATCATGCATTTCAAATGAAACTATAAACTCACACATATTCATGTCGGCCACTATTTTTAAGATGGCCATTTAGCAATACTGAACAAAATCCTTAAAAATTATGTGATCCTCTCAATTCAACTCAACCTTAAGACTGTCAAGATGTATTTTCAAAATTAAGGGTCTGAGAAAATACTTAGATATAATCTTTCACTTAAGCCCTTTAAAACAGTAAACAAATGTTTACTATATAATTAATAAATAGAAAAAGCCATAAAAAATTTAAAGATAAATGTTTATTAAAATGGGAAGAGAGTAGCTACATATTAAAAAAAATCCAAGCAGAAAGTTGTCAGTACAATCCCATTTTTGCAAACAGTTCATTATTACAAGTACAAAGAAACATTATCAAAGTTCATGCACAGGACAACCTGCAGAAGTATAAACCTAGGTAAGGCAAAAACCAACTAGACAAGGAAAGTGCAAATTCCTTCTGCTAAAATGAGTGACAGATAAGTGTTAAGATGGCACCCTGTCAAAGGTAGAAAACTTGTGAGACCTGGAGAAATAAGGTAGTCCTGGTACGTGCTGGTGCTTGTGGTTCTAGTCAGGAGCTCTGGTGGCTTCTTATTTTTATATGCCAATGAGTTAGGTGCCTGCAACTCTATGAGCAATAGCTCTGAATCATGCCCTATCCTGAGCAAGTCTCACTGTCTCCCATACACCTATCACCAGTTACTATTACACCTCAGTTACTTTGTCAATACATCTCATTTGCGGTCTTTCTCTCCTGTGCTGAATTACACCGTCAGTGCAAAGATAATGTGGTTTGAATCCTTCAGCTGCTCCACGGGGGGGGGGGGGGGGGGGGGGGGGGGGGTGTGTGTGAAGACAGACATTCTTCTCCTGTGGAAATTTACTGCCTCTGAAAACTCAATGGACGGTCAGCTATGGGTTGGTTCCTAATTGATAGTATACAGTAACAGTATGCTCTGGCACTCACAGGTTTCTTTGTGTAGACAGACCAGTTAAAGGCTGTACAGCAAAAACTGTGAGGGCCAGAATGTTCCAGCAATGCCTCTAAAATTTTCTGGGATAGAAAAGCACAGGCTGAATAAGTTTTCTATCATTCTTTACTGAGAATATTACCTAATAAACACCCAGAAAGTAATTTTCAATTTTATAAGAGTGTAAGAGAAATTTAAACACTTATGACTTACATATTTATTAAAATTCATGTACAAGTATGCGCATATACTATTCAAAGAAAGACATGAGTAAAATCAACTTTGTAATACATCTACAGTGTTTAAGATTGCCGTTTGATTAAGTTACTGAAACAAATTCTAATTCTGTAGCCTTATAAAAAAATTCTTGATCTCCTTTACCTTTTCCAAATTCCTTCAAAGCCTTTATGTAGCTGAAAACTAGTACTTGACTTAAGAGGTTCAGACTCTTCTAATGGTAAGTCTTCTTCATCATTGTTATCTTTAGATTGTGATGCCACAATTCCTTGCAGATTTATATCATCCATTTCTGTGGCAATTTCTTTGTCACTAACAATGTAAGATGCAGCACTGATTCTATTTTCTGAAACATCACTATAAATATCATTTATTGCATCCTGAATCTGCATGATATTATCAGGTTCGATAACAGTTTCAATTTGTATACCGTAATTACTGCCAAATAAGAAACCACAGTTCTTAAAACAACATCTTACAGTGTCTTCCTTAATCATTTTGACTGATCGTTTAAGAAATGAAAGTGCATCAAGGACATCAATTTTCCCTGAATCACTGGATGCCATCTTGCTCATCTCAATGCTGGCAATCACTTTCTGAAGTAATAGCTTCCTGTAGTTTAGTTTAATATTTTGGATAATGCTATTATCCAGAGGCTGTAGGGCTGTTGCCATGGATGGTGGGGGGAAAAAAATAATTTAATATTAGACAGAGGAAGTGATCGATGACAAATAGCATTGTCAATGAACAAAAGAATACTTCAATTTTGTTTTTTCATGCTATTGTTGAACTTATTCAAAAACTCTTCGTAAATCCCTCCTGTCATCCAAGTATTTTTATTCCATTTCCATTCTACTGTAAGTCGATTCATTTCAATATTCCTGAAGCAGCGTGGTCTCTTGCTTTTTCTAATTACCCATAGTTTTGCAAATGTTCCATCTGCAAATGTAGTTAAAAGGACAGACAGTAAGCCGCTCTTCAGAAAATAGACCCTGCAAGCACCTTTCCCCCTTCATTTTCAGGGTTCTATAAAATTTTCAGGGTTCAATGCCTTATAAAAGAGAGCAGTTTCATCAGCATTTGCAGTATCTTTAGGATCATATCCCTTATAATCTCTTTTAATTTTCTGAACCAGTTTTGAATGTCTTTGTCAGCCTCATAGGACTCCCCGCTAGCTACACTGCAAGTTATTCTATGGTTGTTTGTTTTTTTTTAAACTCTGAAGCCAACCATTAGATGCAGACAATCTATCCACTTTTAAAAGTTCACTATTTCTTTCATCTTTCCTTGAAGAATAGGTCCAGAAATGGGAACATTCTTGGCAGAGGCTTGAAGAAACCATTCAAAAACAGACTTGTTGATTTCTGGGTAACTTCCATTCATTCCTTTCTTGACATTTATATTGGTGCTGCTCATGTATTTTTCAATTATTTTGTTTTTTTCTTTCATAATCGAGTAAATCTGTTTTGCCACACTTGAACCTAATTACAGCTTCCTTGACAGTTTTTTTTTCTTCGCTTATCATTTTGACAACATCAAACTTTTCTTTCAGAGATAATTTCTCACTCTCTTGTCCGTTGCTGTGAAGGAATAAGCTTTTTTAAAACGAAACAAAAAAGGAAGTAAGTTCTTACAAAAACTAAAGAATTTATGATCTCAAAAACATGAGTATTTCACAAAAATAAAAAAAGAAAAACTATCAACATCATTACATGGTAAGATCAGCACACATCAGCAAAATATTTAAGGTAAAGAAATACATGAGAAAAGGTTTTTGCTTTTGTTACACACACTCAACGTGTTAAGTGAAGTAGTTATTTTTGGACAAAACAAGATATTTAAAAAGAAAGAAGTCAAAGGAAATTAAAAGAGTGGATTTTGAAAACTGTTACTGAAATAAAGGTATATATTCATTTAATTTACATTTTCCAAACTTCTGTTGTTCTTTGCCAGAAAAAATTTAGAGGCAAAAAGAAAACAATAATGACGACAACAACAACAACAAATTAGTGAAAATGTAAATAAAAAATGTATTCAGAGAATAGGAGACGGTATAGTATGCACTCAGACATAATAACACGAAACTCAGTGGACGATTTTCATCTCTGACTCTTGTACTTCTTGAAGCTATTGGTGGCTTGCACATCTGTACTTTCTTGTATTCCGAGTTCCAATACCAACTACTAATTTTCTGATTCCATCCAAACTGTGCAGATCACAGCTTTCAGAAAATATTTACTAGGCTAAAGCAACTGTTCTGTGGAAAATGAGTTTGCCTTCTCTGTTTTCTACCGTACAGAGTTTTTTAGATTCTGCAGGCTATATGGTTGTTCTCTCCTGATGGTTGGATTACAGTTTGATTACTTTTCCTTCCTTTGGATTTTTTCCTAGTTGTTGGTATTTTATCTTCAAGGTATGTATTATTCTTTTATTAAGAAAGGTATTATATATATTTATTATATATTTTTATTTATATACTATTTATATATTATATTTTAAAGAAAAGAAAAATAAAGACCCTTCCAGGAACACAATGATTCTATAAAGATGCCTATTCTGCATCTTAAGAGAACTTGCCAATGATGTATCTTCAGAATGTAGACAAAGTCACCAGCAATAAAATAAAAACCAGTAAGATTTACCCTCTCTAGTCAATGAATATACTACAGACAGGAGGACGACCAGCTCCTTCAGGGGGACAACAACCCTTTTTTAATCCTGTCTTCAATACCTAGGAATGAATAACAAATGAATCTGCCACAGAAAATAAAGAACACAGCTACCCTAGGAAAATTCAGGTCAAACTGCTACAGCTTTTAATGAAAACAAGGAGAAAACCAGATGTTTTTAACAGTTAGGATTTTAAATGTCCATTTTTTTCTCCTAGAAATAACCAGAGGTAACCTAACTTAAACCACCAGCATCAATTCAGCACTAACTCAGAGAAACTCCACCACCTACTGAATCACTACCATCCATCAGAGAATCAATACTAAAGTCACTCTCAAACTAGTAGAAACCACACCAACATCTAACCAATAACATATACACCTATCTCTAAAACCTTTTATACTCTCACCCTCTGGCCCAGGAAGAATTTCCCAATAATCTCACTTACCATTGTTGTTGGCAATTAGTGTGACAAGGGTCTTCTTGGCACTGTCGCTGTTCTGTGACCCGCTGCTACTAACGGTGGTGGATGTAGAGAGGTGCCCAGCAACAGAAGCATGGGCAGCGATGGGCACTGGAGCCGAGACTGGTTGCTGGCTCACAGAAACTGTGGGGAAGGGGAGGCACAGTCACTTGGGAGACAGGGACAGTTGGCACTAAAGGATACTGCTCTAATCTTCTCTTTCCAACTGCTGAGTCTCTATAGCCAAAATTTCCTGTTTTATTCATAAATCCAACTGTTCATCTAGTTTCTCTTCCTATTTCTCCCTCATTCTACCAATTAAGACACAATCCTCTCTTCTGTTTCATATTTCCTGGTTAAATTAAATCACAAGGTCACTGAACCAGGATTTTAATGTTTTGTTAATATAGCACTAGCAAACCTCTAGAACGCAAAAAGTTGATTATTATCACCACAATCATATTCATAACCATAAGCCATCCACAGACTCTGAACTGTGCCCTGTATCAACCTAAACCAATGCCATCTTCAGATCTCAAAGTGTGAAGAATAAAGAGAACCGCTGGTACAATTTGGTAGGGGGGCTACTGCCCACTTGCTGAATTCAGGGGACTCTATTATTTGACCTGGCAACATCACCCTTAACAAAAAGAAGCTATCAAGCCTAAACTGTGAACTGCCCATGAAAGCAAACACAAAGTAATTTCTGTTCTACACAAAAGAAACCAAGTCCAAGTCTAAAAAAAAAAAAAAGTTTACGTGACTTTATTATATACACAAATAATAAATGATATACATCACCACTATGCATTCTTGCTTGTACATCCTTTGGTAAGAGTACTGCTAAATGTTTGATAAACATTTGTTAAACCAAGTTTTCAAGGTTTAAGTAGTTAAATACATGTTTCTAGCTTTGTGGATAAGGAAACTGAAGCATTTATAAACTAGAGTGCAGAAAAGAAAGTAGGACGAGTACCACAACAAACCATCCCTAGATTCTTTTTTATTTTCCATTTTTAAGTAAAATAATGAACTATTTATTAATGATATATGTGGTTCTCTATGCCTTAGGTTCTTAAAATCCTTTTCCACTTCATACTTACTCTATTCAAATCAATTTAAACATGGAATAGGTTCACAACAAGATCAAGAATTCTTGTTACCTGTAGTAGTTTTCTCCACTGAATTATAATCTTCAACTACAGAGTCCTCAATGACATCGCTGATCTTCTGCCATGGCTCCAACTCCTCCTCCTCACATTCCATAAAAAGATCGGTGTCCGCCATGCTGTAAGAATTTTAAAAAAGATAACTGATTTAGGAAAGGGTGAAGTCATTTTAGGCAAAATATAGAATCCATTGATAAACTCTACCCCTTTCACACTTGACAATTTCCCCTTCCTTCCTCCAAGTTCCAAAATTATCATTTTTATACTTGAATATTGGATTTCCTTCCCTTTAAAAAAAAAAAAACCACAAAAAAAACAAAAACAAAACAAAACAAAAAACCAGACTAAAACCGAACAACGAAAACTGTAATAACATGATGGAAGTTTAACTTCTAACACCCAGAGTTAAGATTAGGGTGAAAAAGGGAATTAAAATGCAATTCCAAAATACTGTGTTACCAGGGCTCAAATGAAGTAGTTCAAAACTCAAATTTACTGACATCAAGACACTTCCAGCTCATAGTGATTCTCCATTGGTTTCTGAAGCTTGTAAACATTAACAAGAAGACACTATTCAACTTTTTCCTACAGAGCTGCTGGGGATCCAAGCCACCAGAGACAAGAGGCTTTCAGGACTAGGAATGCAACTCACTATGGACTACAACGTGACTGTTCCACTGAGTAGTTCCAAACTCCAACTTACTGCCGTTGAGATAAACTGACTCACAGTTGACCCTACACGGGGTTTCAGAAGCTATAAATCACACAGGAGGAGATCTATCTTTATCCCAGAGAGCTGCTGATGAATTCAAACCATGAGGGAAACCCTTGAGTCAGCAGTACAATTCCCTGGGGACAATGCTACCAGAGAGCCTTACTGTTACTGGGTGTCAACAAATTGACTACACTCATAGTGACCTTATAACAATATATCTGATCTTTTCCTATCCTGAACCATCTTCACCATCTCTGATATGATCAAGTTCACTGTTTTAGTCACTGTGACAATGCATCTTGTTGAGGACTTTCTTCTCTTTCTCTGACCACTCCAACTTTCCCAGTTGTTTTTGTAGGTGCCTCTGAAGAAAGAACTGACCTGTTTTAACCTGCGCCATCCTCTCACTTCCTGACACACAATAGCCCCCTGTGGCAGTCGCCATGTCAATCCACTTAGTTGAGGCTCTTTCTCTCCTTCCTCGACCCTCCACTCTCCCAAGCATCATGTCCTTCTCCAAGGATAAAAACCCTATTAGCAACATGCCCAACGTATATAAGGAATTCCTCATATATAAAGTATGTAATGATTCCTCATCATTCTTGCCTCCTCCAAAGAGCACTCTGGCTGCACCCTCTCCAAGACATATTTGTTTGTTCTGTTGGCTGTTCATTAGACATTCAGTATTCTTATTCAACACCACAACTGTTGTTGTTGTTGTTATGTGCCGTCGAGTCGTTTGCGACTCATAGCGACCCTATGCACAACAGCCCTAGCTAAACCCTGCTCTATCCTGTGCCAATCACACTGCCTCTGACACACCCATCCCGATTAACCCAGTCACCGAATCACTCCATCTCATAGAGGGTCTTCCCCTCCTGTGCCGTCCCTCCACCCTCCCAAGGATGATGTCCCTCTCAAAAGACCCTGGCAACAGGGTAATTCTGGCAACATGTCCAAAGTATGTCAGACGAAGCCCCAGAATCCTTGCCTCCAAGGAGTTGCTTGGTTTAATCCTCTCCAAGATGAATCTGTTTGTTTTCCTGGCAGTCCATGGTACATTCAGAATTCTTCTCCAGCACCAC
>NW_006400023.1:2083812-2096303 GCF_000299155.1 Elephantulus edwardii | reverse complement strand
CTGGCCTAGTTTTCACAGCTGATACTGAGCTTCTCCAGCGGTTTTTTCCACAGATGTAAACGATCTGATTCTCATGCATACCATCAGGTGAAATCCATGTTTATAACCTGCGTTTGTGTCTCTTATAAAATGTATTTGCAATGAATAAGTCATTGATTGTACAAAATTCAATCATTCTATCCCCAGCTTCATTCCTGTCACCAAGCCCATGTTTTCCAACTACTGACACCACAGCTAAAAGGTGTCAATTCTGCCATCCTTAGTCACTGTCTGGCTCTCAGATGCATCACAAGTGATCAGAAAGACTATAGTCTGATTTAGATGCACTTTTAAGTCCTCAAATTGACATCATTACTTCTCAATAATTTGAAAACGTCCCTAACTGCCAATTTTCCAAGTGCAACGAGTCTCCTTTCTCACTGACTGCTTGTACCAAGGGTGTTAATTGTGGATCCAAGGAAGATGAAGCTGTTAACAGTTTCAATCTCCTATCCATCATGGTGCTGCCTACTGGTCCAGTGGTAAGAATCTTTGTTTTCTTGACAGAGAGGAATCTATATCGAAGGCTGCATTCCTTGATATTCTGCAACAAGTGCTTTAAATCCTCCTCACTTTCAGCAAGCAAGGTTGTGTCATCTGCATAACACAGGTTACTGATCAGTCTCCCTCCACCCCGATGCCACATTCCTCTTCACAGAGTTCAGCTTCTCGAATAATTTGGTCAGCATACAGATTGAGCAGGTTATGTATCAAGAATACAATCCTGAGGCACTCCCTTCTTAATATTAACACGTTGCCACAATGACAGGGGAAATAAAGTGTTTCTAAGCACAGTCATCAATTTAAGTGTGCAGCAATGTGTTAAACCATGAAGTGTTCCCCTGCTCTATTCGCACAACAGCATCCAGGTCTAGGTTCCACATGAGCATAATTAAGTGCTCTGGAAATCCCAGTATGTCATCATTTTCCAAGAACTGGTCCTTATTAAGTAGGTTTTTTAAAAACCACCCTTACAGGTACCTTTTCAGAAGTTGTAAATTGCTTGGGAGGAAATTGCTAACCTTTCTCCAGTACAGCAGCTGGTGGACTCTAACCAACTTCTTACCCACTAGGCCACCAGAGCTCATTAAATTGCTGTTTTTCATTGTCATATATCACTGAGTTGCTTGCAACGCATAGTAAACCCATGTACAATAACTCTGATCTCTATCTTCAGCCAAAAGTCACTGTCTCTGACACACCTACCCCAATTACCCCAGTCACTGAGTCAATCCATCTCATCCAGTGTCTTCCTCTCTTTCTCTGTCCCTCCACCCATGCAAGCATGATAGTCCTCTCCAAAGACTGGTCCCTCCCTGCAACATGACCAATGTAAGTCAGACTGAGTAGTAGCTGTTGTTGTTACGTGCATTGAGTCGCTTGTGACTCATAGAGACCCTATGTACAACAGCTCTAAACTCTGCTCTGTCCTGTGCCAATCTCATCGTCTCCGCACACTCATCCCGGTTACCCGAGTCACTGAATCACTCCATCTCATCGAGGATCTTCCTCTCCTGTGCTGTCCCTCCACCCTCCCAAGCATGATGTCCCTCTCCAAGGACTGGTCCCTCCTTACAACATGACCAAAGTATGTTAGACGAAGCCTCAGAATCCTTGCCTCCAATGAGCCGTCTTGTTTAACCCTCTCCAGGATGAATCTGTTTTCTTAGTAGTTCATGGCACTCTCAGCACTCTTCTCCAGGACCAAAGCTCAAAAGCATCTATTCTCTTTCTATCCTCCCTGATCACTGTCCAGTAGTAGTGTTGACTGTGGAGCTAAGTGAACTAAAGCTGTGAACAATCTCAATCTCTTCACCATCCATCCTGATGCTGCCAATTGGTCCAGTGGTAAAAATCTTTGTCTTCTTGATATTGAGCCTCTATCCATATTGAAGGTTGTAGTCCTTGACCCTCTTCAGCAAACGCTTCAGGACCTCCTCCTCAATTTCAGCAAGCAGGGTTGTGTCATCTGCATAACACAGACTGTTGATGGATCTTCCACCAATCCTGATGCCACACTTTTCCTCATAGAGCACAGCCTCCCGGGTAATCTGTCCTGCATATAGGTTGAAAAGGTATGGAGATAAGACACATCCCTGGTGTATACTTGTCCCAGTTTCTTTGCTCTGTTCTGACAACTGCCTCCTGGTCCAAGGATAGGTTTCCCCTTAGCCCTCTCCAAAGTACTGAAGAGCAACGATGTCAGTCTGGAGACTAAGGTGTTCCTGATACAGCCCATGGTCTTTGCAATTTCTTGCTATGAATCAGAAAGCAGGACAATGACTAGGGATAAAAGAAGGAGAATTGATGCCTCTGAGCTGTGGTGTTGGAGAAGAGTATGGAATATACCATGGATGGCTAGGAGAACAAATAGGTTCGTTCTAGAGAGGGTGACACCAGGCTGTTCCTTGGAGAGGGACATCATGCTTGGGAGGGTGAAGGTAGAGTGCAGGAGAGGAAGACCCTCGATGAGACTGATAGATTCAGTGACTGGGGTAACGGGGGTTGGTGTATCAGAGAGAACAATAAGATTGACACAGGATAGAGCAGGGTTTAGGGCTGTTGTACATAGGGTCCCTATGTCACAAGTGACTTCATGGCACACAGTAACAACATATTGAATTTAAAGAAATTATCAGTTATTTTAAAAAATAACTCATTATAGTAATACTTATTAAGCAAAGACCATAGAACACAGAATCTATGTATTTTCCAGTAGAAGGCAAACAACAATAAAATCTTAACTGCTGTTAATATTAATTCACAGTGCATCTCCGTGACTCTCTGACACATATCCAAGCTTGTAAAGTTTTACGAGAGGATACTGTTTATTCTTTTCCCTCAGAACAACTGATGGATTTGTACTGCTGGTACATTAGTTATCACACCACCCATGTCTCCAGTGCAGTATTGCTGAAAAGATGATTATTCTAAGCAACTTTTCCCCTCTACTTAATTTGATCTCAAGGTTGCTCTCAGAGTAGTTGAGGTTGGTGTTGTTTTTTTAAATTTTTAGTTTATTGCTAACAGATAAAAATAAATATTAAAAAGCCACCCGGATTATAGCATAAATCATAGATAATATCAGCAGATGGCTGAGGACATCCCTTGAACAGCTTCAAGCCAACTAAACACATAGGCTGAGTAATCTGTGGACAGCCTATATGAATGTATATCCTGGCTTTCAAAGCCATACCTGTGGATGTTAACAGCTACAGTGGGTTTCTATTATATATAGCTTTAGTGGCCCCATGTTCATAACTGCCAAAAATGATTAGTCAGGCCACAGTCTAGCATATGTTTGGTCTATTTCAAACACTACGCAAGAACTGGTCAGACTATTACTGCAAATCAAGTTTAAGTCCCTACCTTCAAGTAGGAACTGACTCACAGTCAACCCTCCAACAGGTTTCCAAGACTGCAAATTACATGAGAGCAGACTAACCATCTTTTCCCCCCTCAAAGGTGCTGGTGGTCTTTGGGTTAGCAGCATGGATTACACTACTAGAGCTCCCTGCAAATAAGAGTGTATAAAACCATACAAAAGGATTAAATAATGAGGAGGGAGAGAAGCTGTCAATTACTACGCAAATTAAGTGTGGTCTACCAAGGAAACTGATCAGTTTCTGGCCTGTTGAGAAGGTCATGACTTGCAACTGACAGGAGGCATGACAATGAGAGACTGAAAATTTTTGGCTTCTCAGTGCCGGTAGGCAAGCAGCCTTTTTTAAAACTTGCCTGCCTCTGGGCTTTCTCTTAACCTTTACTGAGGCAAGTGTTACAAGTGCTTTGGTACTACTGGAGGTACCCTATTCTACCTTTAAGCTTCCTGCCTGAATATGCTCAGCTCTTTCTTGCTTCTTCCTTCACCAGGTCCACCAAAGTCTCCTCACATTGGTCTTTAGTTCCCACTGTACTGATACTTGTAATTTCTCTGTTGTTGGGTTCTACTTTAGTTTCTGCTTTTTCACAATCTTCAGTGTTAAGAGCTTTTTCTTTGTGTCAAGGACATTCTCAATGCATGACCCCTAGCTACAAGCAAATCACTCTAATCCTGGAGCCTCTTGATAGTCAAAAACTCTCTTGGTTGGAAGCTGTCTTGAAGAACTAGACCTGGTCTCTGAAGTTGTACTATGTTAATCTTGATTTTTTTTATTTCAACATCTCTTCTTTTTGTTTTGCCTTCTCAATGCTCTAGTGCATAGATTTCAAAGGGCAGCTAGAGGAGATAAAGCAAATCATTATAACAATATGCAGAGAGTCAGAATTAGAGATTAAAAAGGGAAGATCTTGCTAGGCATTTCTCAAGCTGAAAACCAAATTCGAGTCTTACGTTGCAATACTTTGAGAAGCTACTGTCAAAATCTCAAATAGCTCAGCAAGCATCAAAAAAAAAAAGATGGAAGGAATACACAGTATTGCTATACCAAAAAAACTGGCTGACATGGAAATATTTCAAGAAGTACCATATGAACAAGAGTCAATGGTAATGAGGGAAGAAGTTCAAGCTTCACTGAAGGCAATGGCAAAGTATATGGCTCCAGAACTGATATGCTGCAAATTACAGATGCGGAACCGGATATATGTTCACCAAACTATGCCAAGAAATTTGGAGGACAGGTGACTGCCCACCTGAGTGGAAGAGATCTGTACTTCTTCCCATTCTTAAGAAAGTGTCAACAGGATGTGAAATCACTGAACAATATTAGTATCACATGCAAGCAATATACTGCTAAAAATCATTCAATAACAGCTAGAACCATACAGAGACAGAAAACTGCCAGAAGTTCAAGGTGAGTTTAGAAAAAGCCATGGTACTGCTGATGTCAGATGGAGCCTGTCTGAAAGCAAAGAATACCAGAAGAATGTATTTATGCTTTAATGACTACATAAACTTGTTTGACTGTGTGGATCATAACAAAGTATGGCTAACATTGAGAAGCCTGGGAGTCCCAGAACATTCAATTGTGCTCATTCAAAAACCTATTCTTAGAATAAAAAGCTGTTATAGAAACAGAGCAAGTGAACACTACATGGTTTAAAATTAAGAAAGGCGTAGTGTCCATCAGAGCGGTATCATTTCTCCATACCTATTTAATCTATATGCTAAACAAATCATTCAAAACTGGACTATAAGAAGAAAAATGTGGCATCAAGATTGGAGGAAGACTCATCAATAACCTTTGTTATGCATATGACACAAGCCTACATGCTGAGAGTGAGGGAGACTTGCTGCAGAAGGTCAACACTGCAGCCTTCTATATGGATTGCATCTTAACCTCAAAAAAACAAAAATACTCACCACTGGAATGATAGGTGACTTCTAATAGAGGGAGAAAAGACCAAACTGTCAACAAATTCACCTTACTTGGATTCACAATCAATATACTTGGTACCAGGAGTCAGGAGATCAGAACACATATTGCACCAGGAAATTCAGCAGTCAAGGACCTCTCTAAACTAGTTACTCAGGTGATAGTTTAAGGACTAAGGTTATGTCTCCTTGAGGACATGGTCTTTTTAACCACTTGCTATGCTACTGAGAGCTGGACAGTGAATAAGGATGTCAGAAGAATTACTGATGCCTTTCAACTGTGATGATGGAGAAGAGTGCTGAAGATCTCATGAACTTCCAAAAGAACAAACATGTATGTCTTGGAGAAAGTACAGCCAGCGTGCTCCTTGGAAGCAAAGATGATAAAATTTAATCTTGTATACTTTGGGCACGTTGCTAGGAGAGGCTATTTCTTGGAGAGGGACACCATGCTTGGAAAAGTGGAGGGGCGGCAAAAGAGAGGAAGAACCTCAATAAGGTAGGTTGACGTGGTGACTGCAGTAATGAGCTTGAGTATATCCAAGCTTATAAGAATGAAATGGGATAGGACTGTTCAGATCAGTTGTTCACAGGGTTCCTAGGAGTTGTTTTCAACTCGACAGCATCTAACAATAATAAAGGGGAAGACCCTCAAGATAGACTTACACAGGGGCTACAATTGGTCCAAGTACAGCAGCAACTGCCAGGCAGTGTTGTTATGCTGTACTTAGGGCATCTATGAATCTAGAAACAGTATTTAAAAGAAAATAAATTCCACAAGATATAGAAATAAAATACTGGTTAACTTTTAAAATGAAAAATGCAAGGTTAGCATCCTTCTTATCCATTAATACAGTTCAACACTGTATTTAATATCTCTACCAAGATGTTTAAGGGGAAAAGACCATTATTCTTTGCTTAAATAGTTTTAAACAGGACAGGAATTATTAAACATTCAGGACTAAAATGTACAGATCTTTTCAAATTATCATTCTAGTTTTAACCTTATCACAAAACCTCTCTTTAACTATCAATTTGTTTACACTATGGAAGCATGTATATTATTACTATCCTGGAAGCTATGCTTCCAGTAGAAATAACAAAATCACTTTCTGTGGATAGGTTTCAATGTAACTTCCAGACCTAGACTCCCTAGGAAGAGAGGCCTTGTAATCTGCTCCTGAAAACTAGCCAGTGAAAACCTATGGATCACAATGGAACACTGTCCAACGTGCTTGCTCTGAGTATGTTATCAAGAACAATCAGCCACTGGAGGATGATGGCTTTATGTTTGAGGACAAAAAGGGTGAGAGACGAGAACATGAGAGATCTTTGATGAAATGATCTATCATTTTGTTGTACATAAAGGGTTGCCAGGAGTCAGTTGTCAATCCAACAGGAGCTATCTAACAAAATCAACAAGTTTTCATAAGAAAAATAATTGGAATATTTTTCTCTCTTCTCTAATATCCTGCTAAAAAGAATAAATGTATTCTTGGTCTGGATGATTCTCCCACGCAAACAAACGAAAAGCTAAAAAATTCATGTTTACTCAATTTAAGGATATTTTATGTCCTTATAAAACTGGTCAGATTTAAAAAATTATTTCAAAAAAGGTTAATGTAAGGTTGTAAGGTAAACAGGTCAATAATTAGCCATACTGAAACCAATAAAAGGGAAAAACGTCATCATATTACAACTATAAGTCTCTGAATGACTCCTTTTAAATAAAGGAATGCAATATACAATTTACTCTGAACAGTGAGACTGTTAAGGAATCTATTTGCTTAAAAGCAAAAATCCACAAAAAACTATTGACGCCCCTAAGACTTAACTATACACAGTCTGCTATTGATGAGAAGTCTCATCAATATCAGCAAGTCTATTTAACACATTTTTTTTGTTATGAGAATTATATACTGCCCTATACAAAAGCCGCACTTTCAAGTACAAGATAAAAAGGTATTTTGCAAAAGGTGCAAGGTTACCTGCTAGCATAGCTTCAACTATGGCTTCAAAAGTTTCCTCTCCCCCTCCCCATGACACTTGTGAAATTATCTTGAAATGACAAATAGTTGCAGGAGCACTTTCAACCTCATGAGTAGAATTTTATACGGGTTACAATACTGAACTAAATATGATGATGATGAAAAATATGCAACCATCAAAATAAATCATGCTTTACTGAGATAGACAATTTACTGTACTCAAACTGCTTGCAAAAAACTGCTGAAGACAGTTGACCAATTCAGAAAAGTAGCAGGATAGAAGATCAACATACAAAAATCAGTCACATTTCTCTACAGTAGCAAAGAGAATATAGCAAAGGAAGTAAAAAGAACAGTACCAATTATAAGACCTAACAAATGAAACACTTAGGAACAAATCTAACTAGAGACACGAAAGACATAGATTTAAAAAAAAAAAAATTACAAAACACTACAACAAGAAACAAAGAGACCTAGATAAGTAGAATATACTATGTTGTTGTTAGTGACACTATGAACAACAGGTCTGAACCCTGTTCTATCCTGTGTCATCCTCATCATTTCTGACATACTTGAGCCCACTGCTGCAGTTACTGTATAAATCTACCTGGGTGAAAGTTTCCCTCTCTTCTGACTAGCCTTTTCTTTTCCAAGCATGATGTACCTTCCTAAAGAATAAATAGCCTCTCCCAAAGTATGTGAGAGGACTCTTTTTCATCTTTGCCTCCAAGGAGCACTCTGGCTACACTGTCTCTGAGATATATCTGTTTGTTCTTTTCACAATCCAGGGGATATTCAGTGCTCTTCTCCAACACCACAGGTCGAAGGCATCAATTCTTCTGTCATCCTTATTCACTGTTCATCTTTCAGATGCATAACAAATGACTGAAAAGATCATGGCCTGAATCAGGCACATCTTAGTCTTTAAACTGACATGATTGCTCCTTGGTAATTTGTAAAGGTCACTGACTGCAGACTTTCCCGATGAAGTATGTCTCCTGACTCTTGATATCAAAGGTGTTGATTATGGATACAATTAAGATGAAGTAGTTGACAATTTCAATCTTTTCTCTATGATGATGTTGCCTATTGGTCTAATTGCGAATTATTGTTTTCTGGATGTTGAGATGTAATCCATATCAAAGGTTCTATTCTTTAATCTTCTGCAGCAAGCTTTTCAAGTATTCCTCACTTCGAACAAGTAAGGTTGTATGATTTGCATAACACAGGTTATTATGAGTCCTCCTCCAATCTTGATACCATATTCTTCATAGAGACCAGCTAGTCAAATGTTCAACATACAGAGTGGATAGGTATGGAGAAAAGATACAAAGCCTCATGCACACCTTTCTTAAATTTTAAACCAGACAGTGTTCCCTTGCTCTGTTCAGTCAACAGTCTCTTGGTCTAGGTACAGGGCTTTGTTTTGTTTTGTTTTAATGGCTTCAACAGTCTTTATTGGTGGTTATAGAGAGAAGGAAAACGCAACAGACAGCTCCTTCTTCCAGCATGGCTTTCTGAGTCATGGTCAGTGAACTTGGAAAGCTTGATAAAGATTTTGCATGAATAATTAAGTGTTCTGGGATTTCCATTCTTCTCAACATTAGGCATAATTTATTATGATCCACACAGTAAATGCCTTTGCACAGTCAATAAAGTACAAATGTACATTCTCCTACTGATGGATGGGAAGATTCAATGTTGTGAAAATGACACTTCTACCAAAAGCAATCTACAAATTCAATGCAATTCAATACAGATACCAACACCAATCTTCAATGAGATGGAAAAGGCAATTTCAAATTTTGTCTGGAAAGGAAACAGATCCCAAATAAGAAAACCAAATTAAGAGTCATCTCCCTGACCTCAAAGCCTACTACACAGCCACAGCAATCAAGACAGCAAGGTCCTGGTACTGCAACAGATACACAGATCAATGGAACAGAATCAAGAACCTATAAATCAGCCCATCTACTTCGTCTCACATACTTTGGACATGTTGTAAGGAGGGACCAGTCCTTGGAGAGGGACATCATGCTTGGGAGGGTGGAGGGACAGCACAGGAGAGGAAGTTTCTCAATGAGATGGAGTAATTCAGTGACTGGGGTAATGGGGGTAGGTGTGTCAGAGACTGAGATTGGCACAAGATAAGGCAGGGTTTAGGGCTACTGTACATAGGGTCGCTATGAGTTGCAGGTGACTTGACAGCACAGTAACAACAAAAATCTATGGTTAACAGTCTTTGACCAAGAGACAGAATCAATGAAGTGGGGGAAATTTCGGCAGCCTATGGAACAACTGGTTGGGACAAAAATTGAACATCCATCTGGAGAAAACTGAAGCCAAGATTCACACGTCATACTATAAACAAAAACTAATTCATGGTGGATCAGAATGAAGGGATAAAAAACAAACAAACAAAAAACCAACCAAAAAAACTATAAAGATAACCGGGGGGAAAAAACTAGAAAGAAATCTAGAAGCCCTAATCTATGGCATGAAGAGACTTTCAAACAACCAGAAACCTATAACCAGGAGACAGTAAAATCAATGAGTGGGACACCTAAAAAACAAATCCTTGTGTACATCAAGAAGTTTCTCCAACAGAGTAAAAAAGAAGTCCACAAACTGGGTAAAGTATTTGGCAGTGACAAATCTGATATGGCACTCATATCTACAATTGTTAGAATACTCTAACACATCAAGAAAAAAGACAACCCAATCACAAAATGGGCAGAAGATAAAATCAGATGCTTCACCAAAGAAGGGAAAGTCAACAAATATACATTAAAAAATGCTCAAAATCTCTACCTATTAGAGAGGTGCAAAGCAAAACAATAATGAAGTTTCAGCTCACCACAGAAACAAAAGCAAAGTTCAACAAATCAGCAAATAACAAATGCTGGCAAGGATTCAGAGGGATTGGAACGCTTATTTACTGCCAGCAGGAATGTAAGATGATACAACCACTATGGAAGACAGTCTGGCACTTCCTCAAAAAAATTGAAAATAGAAATATCATTTGACTCTGTTACTCTGTACTGGGAATAAAACACAAAGAATTCAAAGCTATGACACAAACAGATGTATATGCACACCCATGATTATTGCAATATTATTCACAATAGCAAAGCGATGGAAGCAGCCTAAGTGCCAATCAAAAAACAAATGGAAAAAGAAGCTTTGGTACATACACACACAACAGAATATTACATAGCACTGAAAAACAATGAACTCAGAGGAAGATATTCAAATGGCCAACAGTCATACAAAGAAATGCTCCAAATCACTGGCAATAAGAGAGATGCAAATCAAAACCACAACTTATCTCACTCCAGTAGCAGTGGCAAAGTTTAACAGGACAGCAAGTAACAAATGTTGGAGAGGATATGGTGAGATAGGAATTCTTATATTGTTGGTGGGATTATGAAATAATGCAACCGCTCTGGAAGGCAGTTTGACACTTCCTCAAAAAGCTGAACACAGAAATATCTTATGACCCAGCTATTCCACTGCTAGGAATATACCTTAAGAAAATGAGAACTGAGGCTCAAATGGAAACTTGTACACCAATATGCATAGCACCATTATTCACCACTGCAAGAACATGGAAACAGCCCAAATGTACAACCACAAACGAATGGACTGAGAAGTTGTGGTATAGTCATACAATCGAATACTACCCAGCATGCAGGAGCAATCATTTTGTAAATTACTACCTAACTTGGGAGGGACTGGAAAGCACTATGCTGAGTGAACTAACTCAGTCTCACAAGGACAAATACTGTATAAATCCATTTCTGTAGAATGAGTATGAGGACCCAAGGTGGGAGGGAGGGTGGAAAAAGAGGAGTGAGAATGGAGGGGAGGGTGCTAATCATAGGTTTGCACAATGTGACAGGTGGGTGGGGTAAAGGAAATAGGAAGGATCTTTTGTGAAAAACAATGTAGTCAAACTTTGTCAATAAATCAGAATAAAACTTAAAAAAGAAAAACAAAACAATGAACTTGTAAAATACTACACAAGATGAATGAGTCTGGAAGTCATAATGCTGAGTAAAATACCTCAGTCATAAAAGGATAAGTACTGCAGACCTATTATAACCTTAGGATGGATATGCAGGGGTAGGAGGGAGAACAAGAAAAGAATGGGCAGACATTAAACACTGAACTGGAATAAGTTAAAGGAAGGGTAATCTGAAAGGAACAGATGATTAGACATTATGTGTTTGACAAATTAACAGTCTAGAACAAGCATTACAAGTGAACTGGGGGAAGGGAGGGAAGAAAAAATATATATGAATGAATATTAATCTGTCTAAACTTTTAACAAAATCACAATTAAAAAAAGAAATTATCAACATCACAATATATATGCACATCAATTTTGCTAAACATGTAAATCACAGCTATGTTGTCTAAGGGTGAGTTGTAATTTCTTTTTTACTTGAGAAAATTTTAATACAAAAGTAAAAAAATGTGCCCCTATCAACCAGCTTCAAAAATTATTAACTCAAAGAAAAAGCTTGCATATTTGATTACTTTAAGTGCTATTAATAAGATGTTGTTGTTAAGTGCTGTCAAGTCGTAGGCAACTCACAGTGACCCTATAAACGAAAGACCTGGACACTTGCATAATTTTCATCCTGTCTCCAGGTTCATAGGGTTTCCAGAGGCAAACTATTTTGGAAGTGGATGACACTTCTGCTTCCAGGCTTGTTTTAACTGGGGAGCTCCACCAAACACTGTCCACCATGGTTAACCATTATTGCATCTGACACATCAGTGTCACAGTGTTCAGTTTCACAGCAACCACGAGTTAACCTCTGTACAGCAAGTGGACAGACCATGGCTATACAACCCAGAAGAATATTATTTTTATTAATGTTTAGTATTATAATTAATTAATATTATATCTTATTACAGGTTATATATTACATAGAAAACATTTATTTTGTATTGTTGTTGTTAAGGGTCGTCGAGTCGCAGGCGACTCACAGCAACCCTACGAAGGAGAGTCCTCAACGCCTGGGTGTCATTTATTTTGTATTATATATTAATAGAATAGCAAAAATGACACCATTAATATAATTCTATAACTATAAATTACATATTATAATGACAATAGACTTAACACATATTACTACTAT
>NW_006400023.1:2063216-2083712 GCF_000299155.1 Elephantulus edwardii | reverse complement strand
AATTAAAATTATTTAATATTAATAACTTTATTACTATTCATTTTCTCAGTATTATTAATAAGATGTACACTTATAAAAAAATTGGCAAAAGTTATATGACATGTATTTACGACAACACTTCCTCTCTTCCACTCCCTTCCCCCCAAAAAGAGTAGCTGCTGAGGCTGCTTATGTACTATCAAACTCATCATAGTATTCAAGATTCCTTTCCTTGAGGGTTTATGGCCAGTTTCATAGAACATCTCATCTTACTGGCCTAAAATCACATTTAATGCTTCTATTTGACCCACTTCATTGCAGAGTCCAGAATCTTAAAAGTTTACAAACAGTCATCTCAAGCACAACAAATGGTCTCTCTCACCTGGAGCAACAGAAGGAGATTAAGAGGAAAAAGAACGTGTTGCTATAAGCAACTGACTCCACTGCCCTGAGAGAAAGAGTGGATGGTGCCCGGCTAGCACTCTACTTTGATCACATTCTATAGAAAAATCCTGATCAAAAGAAGGGGAATACGCAGAGTAGAATTTCAATTCTCATAAACTTCTGATATGGGTCACCAAAGAAATTGGAAAAACCACTCAAACCATGGCCATAAATCTTAAAACCAATCAATTGTTTAGCTGCCGCTTCTTGTTATGTGCTGTCGAGTTGCTTGAGACTCATAGCAACCCTACGTACAACAGCCCCTAAACCCTGCTCTATTCTGTCCCAATTTCATTGTCTCTGATACACCTACCTCATAACCCCAAGTCATTAAATCAACCCATCTCATTACTGAGAGTCTTCCTCTCCTGTGCTGTCTCTCCATCCTCCCAAGCATGATGTCCCTCTCCAAGGGCTGATCCCACCTTGCAACATGTCCAAAGTATGTCAGATGAAGCTTCAGTATCCTTGCCAAAAGGAGCAGCCTGTCTTCGTCCAAAGTATGTCAGATGAAGCTTCAGTATCCTTGCCAAAAGGAGCAGCCTGTCTTCACCTTCTCCAGGATGAACTTGTCTCCTAGCAGTCCATGGTATAGTCAATACTCTTCTCCAGCACTACAGCTCAAAGGCATCAATTCTCTAATCATCCCTATTAGTTGTCCAGCCTTCTGATGCACAGCAAGTAATCACAATGACTGTGGCCTGAATCAGGTGCACCTTAGTCTCCAGACTGACATCATTGCTCTTCAGTACTTTGGAGAGATCTGTGACCACAGACTTTTGCAATGCAATTCATCTTTTGATTTCTTGGCTGCTGGTACCAAGAGTGTTGATTGTGGAGCCAGGTGTAGTAAAAAAGAAAAAAAAGGTCTCCTTTGAACATAGTGCTCTTTTTTAAGAACTATACTGAAAAAACAACTATGAGCTACAATCTCACCCCAGACAGAACAGCAAAATTTAACAGAACAGCAAGCAACAAATGCTGGCGAGGTTGTGGAGAACCCTTATTCACTGTCAGTGGGAGTATAAAATGGTACAAACACTGTGGAAGGCAGAATGGCGCTTTCTCAAAAATTTGTAAACAGAGATACCATTTGACTGACCCAGCAACTCCACTACTGGGAATATACCCCAAAGAGACCATAACTGACATCCAAGCAGATATATGCACACCCAAGTTTATTGCAGCTTTGTTCACAATAGCAAAAAGTTGGAAACAACCTAAGTGCCCACCAACAAACGAAGGGATAGAGAAGCTGTGGTATATTCACACAATGATACATTATGCTGCAATGAAAAACAAGGAACTCATGCAATATTATTCAAAATGGGTGACCCTGGAGGACATTATGCTGTGTGGGGTATCTCAGTCATAAAAGGACAACTACTGAATGGTGCCACTGTTGTAAAACAGGACTGACATTGGGGTTGGGGGGGAGACTGAGAAAGATGGGTCCAATAATGTATACTGCATTGAAACAGATGAGGGAGCAAACTGTTTAAAAGGAATATGTGATTAGGTATTTTTGTCATGACAGGAGTCCAGAGCGAAGGCTGCGTAGTGGAGTGGACCTGGAAGGAGGGATTAGAAAACAATAAAGAATTTTTCTTTTACTTTTCCAAGAGGGTAGTGTACTGGGGGGCAGAATTGGGAGGGGAGAAAAGTGCAACAATGAATGAATGGAAATCCAAAGTCTCTGTAAATTTTCATTGAAATTAATAAGAAACAAAAAATTTTAAAAAAAGAACTATATTGGAATCAGTTACCTTAAAAAATTAGATGGTAACCTTAGGAGAGGAGTGAGTTTATATTAATTAGTAAAGATAATTCAGAAAAGATAGGTATGAATGATTGCATAACTCCAAGAATAAGATCAATGTCACTGAATTGCACGTGTTGTTAAATGTCATCTAGTCACCTATGACCCAAAGTGCACGATGAACTATAGATCTGAGCCTTGTCCTATTCTGTGCCACATCTTCATTTCCAATACACTTGTGCTCATTATTAGCATCACTATGTAAAGCCATCTTGTGAGGACCTTCTTCTCTTTTGTTAATCCTCTAACTTTCCCAGTATGCTTTTACACGACAGACATGTAGACACTTAAATTAGTTTATGTTTTGCTGTGTATATAGAACTTAAAGTCTGGACATTTTCATTTTTTAGTTTGGTTCCACATTTTTTCATACATTTTATCCAGGACCTCCTACTGTGATCTCTTATAGAATGGGGAGAACTGGTAGCTGGGCATTATCTAATTTTTCTGGTCTTGGAGTCATGGAGATTCGATTAGTCTGTTATTCTGCCAAATTTTTTCGACACATCTTTTGCTTTTCTTCTCTCTCCTTTGAGCCAGACAAGATGACCAATAGCTGCATTTTAGATGACTGCCCTATAACGTATAAAACTTGATTTGCCATTCACCAAAGTAGGATACAGAACATTTTCTTTGTGGATTATGTTCTGCCAAATGATATACCACACTTCCTAAAAGTTTAATTAAGGGTCCAAACAAAGTCCATATACTGAATGATTAATAAGTTTCTCAATGATCTTTTACTCTGTTGTTGTTAGGTGCTATAGAGTCAAGTACAACTCACAGCACACCTATGAACAAACATGTATCTGAACCATATTCTAACCTGTGCCATCCTCACAATCTCTAACATACTCAAGCTCATTTGCTGCAATCACTGTGTCAATCCACCTGGTTAAAGGTCTTCTTCTCTTCTACTTTCCCCTCCAAATTTCAAAGCATAATGTCCCTCTCCAAGGAAGAGCCTCTTGAAGCAGCATGCCCAAAGTACATGAGGGGAAGCTTTATATAACCTTTGTCTCCA
The DNA here is from genome assembly GCF_000299155.1 of Elephantulus edwardii. Taxonomy (NCBI): domain Eukaryota; kingdom Metazoa; phylum Chordata; class Mammalia; order Macroscelidea; family Macroscelididae; genus Elephantulus; species Elephantulus edwardii. Next base: position 2,080,446 of record NW_006400023.1, on the reverse strand, counting down.
AAGACTACTGTGGCTGCACTTTCTCCAAGACCTACGTTTATTCTTTCAGTAATCCATGGGATATTTAGTACTCTTCTCAGACTTTGCGTTTAAAGGCATCAATTCGTATTGTCATCCTTATTCAATATCCAGCTTTCAGATGCACAGCAAGTCACTGAAAAAAATTGTGGACCTAATCAGGCAAATCTTAGTGCTCAAACTGACATCATTATTCCTCAGTAATTTGGAGACAGCCTGACTGCAGGGTTTTCCAGTACAATACATCTCCTGATTTTTCAACTGTTGGTACCAAGTGTACCGACTGTGCATCCTATATTAAAGTCATTGACAGTTTTAATCTTTTCTCCATCTATCATGATGTTGTCTATTGATCCAGTAATGAAGATTTTTGTTTTCTCAACGCTGAGATGCAAATCCATGTTGAAGGTTGCAGTGTTTGGCCTTCTAAAGCAAGTGCTTCAAGTCACCCTTACTCTCATCAAGGTTGTGTCACATGTATAATGAAGGTTACTGATGAGTCCTCCTCCAATCCTGAAGCCACAATCATCCTCATAAAGTCCAGCTTCTCAAATAATATGCTCAGCATACAGGCTAAACAGGTATTGAGAAAGATGCAACTCTGATGCACGCCTTTCCTGATTTTAAACCATGTAGTGTTTCTTTCACTTGCTCGGTTTGTACAACAGTCGCTTGGTCTAAGTTTTGCAGGAGCACAATTAAGTGTTCTGAGATTCCAATCCTTCTCAATGTTAGCCATAATTTATTAAGATCCACACAGTCAAATGCCTTTAAATAGTCAATAAAGCACAAATAGACATTCTTTTGATATACTTTGCCTTCTAAATCCAGCCTGAAGGTCTGGCAGTTCTCTTTGTACTGTCATAGCCATTTTTGAGTGGTCTTCTTGGCAATCCTGCTAAACTTGGAGGGGAAAGAAAACACAGAATCCAAAGAACTGTAGCAAGAGCACAAAGATTAAAAGATACTGCAAGCACACTGGGGTAGCAGTGTGATCTCCCAAGCTACAGAAGGAAAGGTCTGGTGATTAAGAGAAAACATGAAATACAGATCATGTTAGGGCTGTCCACAGTCAGCAATGGTGGTGATCTTTTTGCTGGTCTTGCCATTCCTGGACCTCAAGCATTCCATGGCTTGCCCAATGTTTGTGCCTTCTTTCACTTTGCTGAAGATTATATGCTTGCCATCCAATCATTAAGACATAGCAGTACGGATAAAAAACTGGGAGCCATTTGTATTGGGTCCAGCACTTGCCTAGACAGGATGCCAGGACCTGTGTACTTCAGGATGAAGGTCTCATCATCAAACTTCTCACTGTAGATGGACTTCCCACCAGTACTATTATGGCGTGTGAGGTCAACTCCCTACCTTACAAACCCAGCAATGGTTCTGTGAAAGCAGGAACCCTTGTAACCCTTGTAATATCTCTCTCCCCAGTACTCAGTTTTCTGCTGTCTTTGGGCCTTTATCTAAAAACAGCTTGAAGAGACATGGCCTAAAGATTCCTCACTGACAGCAATGTCAAAGTACATGGTGGAAATGACCATGGTTGGAGTTGAGCAGAGCAGATAACTGTGTTGCTCAGGTGGTGGCATCTGCAAAGTGGCCTAGGTTTTACGTCATTAATGCTGTCAGCAGGCATGGTTCCCCCTGTGAAGTTGGTGAGGTCAGATATGGTGCTCTCCATGTAGCCCTTGCTCTTTTCAGTCTGTGTCAATCAACCTGGTTAAGGGTCTTCCTCTCTTTCAATGACCCTCTGCCCTTCTGAGCATCATGTCCCTCACCAAGGAATAGCCAGCCCCTTGTAGCAACACGCCTGGCAGTATGTGAGGTGAAGCTTTATCATCTTTGCCCCCAAGGAGCACTCCAGCACATTCCTCTGGTACTCTGTATTTCCTGAAAATTGATAAATGGGGCTAGAAGCTTGGTTAAACCAAAACCACACAAACTGTCACTAATAAAAGTTGACTATATTTTATGGGGCAGTGTATTTTTTTTACCAAGAGGCCTATGCAAATGGCCTGGACTCAGTAATTCATTAGAAAAGAGAAAATAGCAATATTCTGTCATGAGCTCTAGTGGCCTAGAAGATCATAAATTATGCTGCCAACACAAAGGGAGACAGTTCAAATCAACCAGCTGTTCTGAGGGAGAAAGATGGACAATCTTGTGCTGTGAAATTTACAGCATCTAAAAATCCACTAGTCAGCTACTAGTTTTGACTCAAAGGCAGTATGTGAGGTTAGGTTGGTTGTTTTGGTGTTTTGTTTTTAAATCTACTATTCCATCTTAATTTATCAACAAGAACATTTCTGTAAAAATAATAATACCCTCAAACCCCTCAACTTCCCATATCTCTTAACTGCTATGCAATGGTGTAGTTCACTTATTTTCCCCCTTCTCTGTGTATACCTTTCTCTATATTTACTAATCTTGAAAATAATTTAGTTGACTGACTAGCATTCCTCAAAGTGGCCAATAAGTCATTTCTTAAACTACCATTAAGATATTTTAGGTACAAGCATAATTTGATGTGTTTTAATCTATTACAGCTACCTTTACTAATACCCATAGTGCACACAGTGTACTATCTTGGTTGGCAGAAACCTCAGTCGGCACTGGAGTCCTGACACAACTCTAGTGTTTGATAAAATCCTTGCCATGAGATATGACAAGAAGTTATAGGTTCATCTTGTACATTTCTTGCCCTAAGCCTATAATCAGTCATTTCTCCAAGAAGCCTTGTTTTCTTGTGTGTGTGTGTGTGTGTGTGTGTGTGTGTGTGTGTGTGTGTTAGAAGTAATATTCTAAGACACTCACGACTTGAGGGGCTTTTCTGTTCATTTTATTTCAACATAAAATTGCCTCTACATCAACTCTCAACTATGAGCCCTCTGTCATGAATGTGCTCCATACTGCAGAGCAAAAAAATTCCACAACCACAGGGTACACCCTAAAAATCTAAAAAAATTCTTTTGCTCAAAAATTTTACTTGAAATATTTCAATTTTGAGTGTTAACTTTTATATATCCTTAGGGACCGCTCCAAAGTACTGAAGAGCAATGGTGTCACTGTGAAGACTAAGGTGCACCTGATAACAGGCCATGGTCTTTGCAATCACTTGTTATGCATCAGAAAGTTGGACAATGACTAGGAGGATAGAAGGAGAACTGATGCCTTTGAGCTGTGGTGCTGGAGAAGAATATTGAATGTACCATGGACTGCTAAGGAAACAGATTCATGCTGTAGAGGGTTAAACCAGGCTGCTCCTTGGAGGCAGGGATTCTAAGGCTTCATTTGACATACTTTGGACATGTTGTAAGGAGGGACTGGTCCTTGGAGAAAGACATCATGCTTGGGAGGTTGGAGGGACAGAGCAGGAGGGAAGACCCTCTATGAGGTGGATTAATTCAGTGACTGGGGTAATCAAGATGGGTGTGTCGAAGGCAGAGTGATTGGCACAAGACAGAGCAGGGTTTAGGGCTATTGTACACAGGGTTGCCGTAAGTCGCAAGCGACCTGAAGGCACGTAACAACAACAACAAACATAAAATTGAGCTCTGGTGGCCTAATGCTAAGAAATTGTGCTGCAATCCCAGAGGCTTTTGGTTTGAATCTGCCAGCTGCTTTGCAGATGGATGGGAAATCTTCTCCATTGTGAATTATTGCCTTTCAAAACATACTGGAGTTTCAGCTGCATCTTGGTTCCAGCTTGATGGTAAACAACAAGAAGGTTAAGATTAGAAAATTTCAAGGTTAATATAGAGGAAATCATAAGTTAATAAAATTTCTTTCAAGACTATTTTGTTGTTGTTCCTGTGTACCATCGAATCTGATCTGACTACCACAGGAGATTGCCCCTCCTTTTCCAGCAGAGCACTGATGGATTCGAACCGCAGGCTTTTGGAATTGCAATGCAGCTTCTTGCCACTAGGCCACCAGAGCTCCCTTCCAGTCTTTTTTAATGAGTAATTAATTTTTTGTGGGAATTTCAACTTGAGTGGCACCAAGTTTAAAATATACTTAAAAATAAAGATATAAAGTTAAATTGCCACTGTTGTTCTTACACGTCTACTTGTAAAGCTGATAAATTTTGTTAGACTATCTTTTCTGGAATGCGATGATAAAGACAAATTACCTCTAAAAACCTCAGAATCCTCAACTACTACTAGCAAAAATTTGTCTACAGCACATAGCTAATAATGATTTCCCCCCCCCCCAAGTTAGTTTGGAGAGAAGGGGAACATCAAGCAAATGATCTATGCTTGACTTACGAGTAGCCAACTACTACCTTTAACAAAACTTTCCATAGAGTTAAACTCTGTTCATATTCTGTAGGAAGCCATCCTGAGCTCTCTTGGCTCTGGCACGAGCAACACTATTTTGCCCGTGGACTTCATTTCACATACCCACTGCAGACACAGAGAGGCCAAGCTCAGCATAAGGCAGCCCCGCCCATTCCTGGGAAACTACTTACCTAGATCAGTGTGATTCACTGCCTCTGGGCGTGCCCCTCCTACCTGCTGTAAACTGATATTTTGGGGCTGGGCTTCTGTAGTTTCCCTATAAATATCTGTGGAATTATTGAATAAACTTGAGGCTTGATCAGAGAACTTTGTCTGGCCTCCTCTCTCGTGCCCCTGTCCCTCTCCCCCTTTTAATCCGCACAGGTCCCACTCCAGAACACGTGTGAACCCGCAGGTCAGTTTCAGTTGGTGGTTTCAATATTCAAGTGTTCTCTATTTTATTTCAGACAGAGTCCAAGTTGTGCAATGTATCTGCACATCTGGATTCACAGAAAGGGCACCAATAAAAAAGTTTATATATGCCAATGGAGCTTATCTAACTCAAGGAGTACTCAAATGAGAATAATGTCCCCCAAGTCCCATGTGACAATGTCAACAGCATTTTTAGTTGTCTTAATTGGTATTTGGGGTATATTAATAGGTGTATCTGTTTATGCTATTTTATTGACATCAAGCTAATGAGTGAAAAATCTGGATAGTCTGAGAATCATCCAAGCAAAATATCCATCAATAGTGCCAAGATTGAGAAATTGACTTAAACGCAATATGGTTTTATTGTTACGTGCTATCAAGTCACCTGTAACTCATAGTGATCCTAAATACAACACCTCTGAACCCTGTCCAATCCTGAGCCAATCTCACTATCTCTGACACAACTGCCTCTATTATCCCAGTCATTGTCAATTCATCTCATCTAGGGTCTTCCTCTCCTGCACTGTCCCCTCCACCCTTCCAAGAACAGTGTCCTTTTACAAGGATTGGTCCCTCCTGGAAACATCCCCCAAGTATGTGAGACAGAACTTCAAAATCCTTGCCTCCAGAGAGCAACTTAGTTTCACCCTCTCCAAGAAAGACTTTGTTTTCTTGGCAGTCCATTTTTATGTTCAATAATCTTCTCCAGCACCACAACTCATCGCTTCTTTTGCCATCCTTATTCACTGTCCAACTCTCTGATGCATAGCATGTAACTGTGAAGATCACCGCCTGGATCAGGCACACTTTAGTCTCTAGACCAACATCTTTGCATTTCAGCACTCTGGAGAGGTCCCTGACAACAGATCTTCCTAATCCAACTAGTCTTTTGATTTCCTGACAGCTGGTTCCAGGGATGTTGACCTTGGAGTCAAGCAAGATGAAACTGTTAACAATCTCAATCTCTTCTCCATTTATTATGGTGCTGTCAAGTGGTCTAGTGATGAGAATCTCTGATTTCTTGATGTTGAGCTTCAATCCATAACGAAAACTTTAGTCCTTGACTTTCTGCAACAGTGAGCAAGGTTGTGTTATCTGCTTAACACAAGTTGTTGATAAGTTGTCCTCCAATTCACACACCACATTCCTTCTCATAAAGATGAGCCACTCGAATCATCTGTTCCATATACAGATTGAAATGGTATGGAGGGGAGCTCTGGTGGCCTAGTGGCAAGAAGCTGTACTGCAATCCCAAAGGTACACGGTTCGAATCTACCAGATGCTCTGCCAGAGAAGGAGGGACAATTTCCTTCTGTACCAGTCAGGTCTGACTTGACGGTACACACACACACACACACAAAAAAAATAAAATTTAAAAAAAAAGAAAAAGAAATGGTATGGAGACAGATTGCACCCGACACACTTTTTTCCTGATTTTGAATCATGCATTGTTTCCTTGCTCTGTTCTGAGGACTGCACTGCCTCCTGGTCCAAGAATCAGTTTCGCATGAGCACAATGAGGTGTTCAGGGATATCCATTCTTCTCAAGATTAGCACAATTTGTTGTGATCCACACTGTCAAATGTTTCTGCATCATCAATGAAACATAGATAGGCATTCCTTTGGTACTGTTTTCAGCCAAGATCCATCTGGCATTGACAATGATAGCCCTAGATCAATGGCAGTTGTTTTTGGATAATTTTCGCCAAGATTTTGTTTACCATCCCACATTCTCTATGCCTAAAAACTACTTCTTTTAACAATATTTATCCTTTCTGCAATAGAAATGAGAAAAGCAGGTCTCTGAATTATTCAAAGTTATATACCCTCTAACAGTTTTATTATCACTTCCTGATAAAATTTGACTTTATTTTCATTCATCTAGTAACTTCTGTGTCTCTCTTGTTCTTGCCTATTAGGTACAACTCTCCTCATTTTACTGGAGACTATCCTCCATAATTATGGTTATCTGTCATGATCAGGAGAACAATTTTGTTAATTTATTTCCAAGTTCTTTTGTCTGTCCCCATCTCTAGTAATCTTCTATTTGAGGCCTTTACAATTTCTCCCCAGCTTGTTTTTGCTTCATATATCAACTCTTCTTGCTTCTTCAAACTCTTACATCATTTTTTTCCAGAAAGTATTACATCACAGTGACATGGTGAACTCAACTCCATGCCGTCAAGTCATAACCAACACATAGCTGACCCTTCAGTAGGTTTTTCAGAGGCTGTAAATAACAGGGGAGGAGACCATACAACTTTCTCCTATGGAGTTGCTAGCGGATATGAATGGTATGTCTTTGGGTTGGCAGCACACTCCTTATCTACCAGACCAACACAGCTTCCACAATGACATGGTACAAACTTTAAACAGTCTTATTGTTATGCTTGAACTTACAGTATCTCTAGAGCTCCCAAAGGTTATAATGTTGTTAGGTGTCACCGAGTTGAGTACAACTCATAGCAACCCCATAAGCAACAGAGCTGAGAGCCCTGTCCTATCCTGGGCCATCCCCTACAAATCTGATACACTTGAGCCCAAAGGTGCAGTCACTGGGTCAATGCATCTCAGTGGGGGTCTTCCTCTTTCTTGTTGACTATCTCTCCACCTTTCCAAGGAAGAGTGTAGTGACAAGTAAACACAAAGTTTAGTCAATAACCCAAATTCTCGCTTTCATCAGCTGTTTGATCTGTAGCTTGATCTTTTGTAAAAATCCCACGAACACAAACTGGCTACTTATGAAGTATATTGACAGAAATGTTTAACCCAAATAATCTAATCACTTTGTTATACTTAACTTCTAATTTACAAAAAATATAGTAAAGACTGTGTTTCATTGACTATGCTAAGGCATTTGACTGTGTAGATCATAACAAACGATGGCTGACTCTGAGAAGAATGGGAATCCCAGAAAACTTGATCGTTCTGATGCGAAACTTACACTTGGACCAGGAGGCAGTCGTCAGAACAGAGCAAGGGAACACTGCATGGTTCAAAATTGGGAAGGGCGTACACCAGGGATGCATCCTATCTCCATACCTTTTCAACCTATATGCAGAACAGATTATCCGGGAGGCGGGGCTCTATGAGGAGAAATGTGGGGTCAGGATTGGTGGACGATTTATCAACAATCTGCGTTATGCGGATGACACAACTCTGTTTGCTGAAACTGAAGAACTGAAGCGCCTGCTGCAGAGTGTCAAGGACTGCAGCCTACAATACAGATTGAGGCTCAATGTCAAGAAGACAAAGATTCTCACCACTGGACCAACTGGCAGCATCAGGATGGATGGTGAAGAGATTGAGATTGTACACAGCTTTAGCTTGCTTGGCTCCACAGTCAACAGTCTTGGCACCAGCAGCCAGGAAATTAAAAGGCGCATTGCCATGGGAAAGTCTGCTGTTAAGAACCTCTCCAAAGAGCAATGGTGTCTCTCTGGAGACTAAGGTGCGTGTGATACAGGCCATGGTCTTCGCAATCACCTGTTATGCATCAGAGAGTTGGACAATGATCAAGGAGGATAGAAGGAGAATTGATGCCTTTGAGCTGTGGTGCTGGAGAAGAGTACTGAGAATACCATGGACTGCTAGGAAAACAAACAGATTTGTCCTGGAAAGGGTTAAACCGGGTGGCTCCTTGGAGGCAAGGATTCTGAGGCTCCATCTAACATACTTTGGACATGTTGTGAGGAGAGACAGGTCCTTGGAGAAGGACATCATGCTTGGGAGGGTGGAGGGACAGCGCAGGAGAGGAAGGCCCTCTATGAGGTGGATTGATTCAGTGACTGGGAAAATTGGGATGGGAGTGTCAGAGACAGTGTGATTGGCACAGCACAGAGCAGAGTTTAGGGCTGTTGTACAAAGGGTCACTATGAGTCGCAAGCGACTCGACGGCACCTAACAACAACATAGTAAAGACTGGAATAAACTAAACATTACCACAATAAAATAATCAGATAAAAGCAGAATACAGAACATTTCTAAAACTAGCCTGTTGTTATTTGCTGTCAAGTCAGAACCAACTCATAGCTGACCCCATCAGTGGCTCTTCAGAGGTAGTTTAATCACATGGGAGAAGACTGTCCATCCTTCTCCTGGGAACAGCTGGTAGATTCGAATCACACGACTTTGGGATTGTAGTGCAGCTTCTTACCACTAGGCAATCAGAGTTCCATAAAACTCACCTGTTGTTATGTGCTGTCAAGTCACTTGTGACTCACAGTGACCCCATGTACAACTCTGATTCTGCTCTATCCTGAACCAATTTAATTGTTTCCGACATGTCTATCCCCATTACTCCAGTTACTGAGCTGATTCATCCAAGGTCATCTTCTTTTGTCCCTTAAAAATGTCATCATTTCGCTTACACAGTGAGTAATTATACTAGATTTAAAAAGGCATAACTAAATTTACGTGTACCTTTATTGGATTCCCGATTCATAAAAATGCTATACAAGATATTTTAGGGACACTGACACATTTAAATACACGTTAGATGTTAACCTTGCCCTATTCTGCATCATGACCTTGGTCATGCTCAAGTCCACTGTGGTAGTCACTCTGTGAACTCATCTTACTGCAAGTCTTCCTCTACTCCTCTGACCCATCACCTTTACTAGCATGATGTCTCTCTTCAAAACCAGTTTTCTCCTGAGAATATGTCCAAAGCAACTGAGACAAAGTTTTACCATCTTTGACTCAAAATTGAATGCTGGCTGTACTTTCTCCAAGACAGATGTAGCTGTTCTTTGGACAGTTTAATACTCTTTGCCAATACCACAATTCAAAGCTGTGGTGGCCTAGTGAGTAAGAGGTTGCCCTACAAACCCAAAGGGAAGCAATTTTAATACATCAGCTCTTCCTTAGGAGAAAGATGGTCAATCTCCTTCCATGAGATTTTTATTTTATAGTCTCTTGAAAACCCTCCGGAGGGTCAGCTCAAGAGGATCAATGAATCAGTCCCAATTTATGGCAATGAGTAAAAAGTTGGAAGAAAACTATTATATACTAGGTCACAATGCTTTGTGATTTTTCTACCATAATTTTTGGAATTTATTCAATCAAAATCCAGGGAACTCTGTTGACATAGTTTGTAGGAAGTTGTCCAACTAACCCAAAGGTGGCTCCTCTAGTGTTTTAAACCCACCAGTAGTTCTAGAGAAAGACAGGCAAATTTTCTCTACGTGATTTACCACCTCCCAAAAACCTGCTGCAGGGTCAGCTATGCTTAGATTCAGTGTAAATTCCTGGAACAAAGTATCCCGTCCTGCAATTCAATGCTAGTTACAGAGGACTAATTACTATTTAAAAAGAACATTTGGGATTCCAAGATGGCGGTAGTGGTGGCAACAGCCTGGAGAGCAGCAGGAGCAGTGGACCACACGAGGAGGGCCACCATGGCCTTCTACAGACCTCTGTTTATTGATAATTGAACAGCTGATGACTGGTCTTCGGTGCGGACTGAGGCTCAACATCAGTAGATCAAGGATTCCCAGGGAGGAATGGGTGAGTCCCTTGGCTCTCAGGCCCCTGCTGCTGAGCCTGCATTGCTGTCAGCTGTTGCAGCTCCAGGAGGCTCCCACCTCCGGTCCCCAGGGATCCCCTCACCTGGTATGGATAGTTGGCACTGCCCCCCTCCCCCCAGGATGGGGTTTCCTTGGGCAGGCCAGAGAGGAAGATCACCAATACAATGGATTGATGAGAGCCACTGTGAGCTGTCTACGACACTTAACAGTGGCAACATGTTCAAGGCGGCAGATATCCTAAATGCACCACATCCTTTGATCTGTTGACTGCAGCTGCCAAGAACTGTTTAAACGGGGAGGTGTGGGGGGGGTTGTCAGTCTGTTCACCACTCTCAGGTTCCCTTCTCCATTTATAAAGGGGGAGGGCAGTGACACCTACTTCAAATTACAGTATCTACTTATTGGAGGGGGAGGTAAAGGTGGTGGTGCTGGAATTGGGGATGCTGTCCCTGGCCACATGGTCTTCGGTGAGGTGCAGGGTCAGGACTTGGGGGGGGACACTTTGGTGGTGGAGTGTGCCAGCCAGCCCCTAGGGTGTGTTGCCTGGCCCTCGGGGGGTGTCATCCAGCCCTCGGGGTGAGCTCCTCAGCCCACAGGTTGTGCCATCCGACCTCTGGGTAGGAAAAACTGGCTAGGGTATACAGAGAATTTTATCTAGGCTACTTTCTTCCACCCTCTCCCCCAGTACACCCATAAGTAACACCACAAAGCCTTTCTATTTGTAACTCACAAGTTTGTTCTAAGTTTGCTCCCTTTCCTATAGGTAACCTTAACACTGAGCTTTACTCCAGACCTGACCCTGAACCCAGTTCCAGAGACAAAAATATAATACAACTGCCAGCTAAGGAAGCAAAGGAGGATGGAGCCTCAGGGTTCAGTCAGCCATCCCCACTGGACCCACCTGGGAAACACTCTGCTGTCCAGAGGGGAAGTAAAAGTCGGGAAAATATCTCCTAACAGAACAAGAAGGCAAGCAGCTTTAACCCACGACCACCAGTAAGGTGATAAAAATGTCCTCCCTTTCCCCCTTCACATCAATGCCCCTGTTCAGCATGAAGAAGCCAGAAAGTCTGCACCCAATTCCCAAATTAGAAACCTACAAGTGAGTAAGACAGTTTAATCACCATTGGACTATGCTTACCATTGCCCTGTATCACCTGGTCCCCATTGGATCCTTTTAATTTCCTTCACCTGCTCCCCCCACCAACCAAATTGTGCAGCCCTGCAACCGCATCCCTGCAATTTTCATCCCTGCCCATCCTCACCCTTCTGCTCCCAACCCTCACCTCCGTGTATCCCCAACATGTTTTTCCCAGTAAAATTTAAAATAAAATAAAATAAAAAGAGCATTTGGAACAGGACAACAAAATTAAGATTTTTTAAAAAAGAACATTTTAAACAGTCATTTAAAAACAAAAAAGAACCCCAAATTTCGAGAAACAATCCACTGGAATTTCTGTTTGCAAGTGACATCCTTTGTTCCCCCCACCCCACCCCTGCTTAAAAAGTACTGATTACTTATATGGTAAATATTTAACTTTGTTATAAAACTCATCAGGGAGCTCTCTTGCCCTAATGGCAAGGAACTGTGCTTCCAATGCAAAGGTTGTTGTTGTTATGTGCCATCGAGTCACTTGCAACTCATAGAGACCCTATGTACAAGAGCCCTAAATGCTGTTCTATCCTCAGGCAACCTCGCCATCTCAAACACACTCATTCCCACCACTCCAATCACAGAATCGATCCATCTTATCAAGGGTCTTCCTCTCCTGCACCATCCCTCCACTCTCCCAAATATGATGTCCCTCTCCAAGGACCAGTCCCTCCTTGCAACATGTCCAAAGTATGTTGGACGAAGCTTCAGAATCCTTGACTCCAAGGAGCATTCTGGCTTCACCCTTTCCAGGACAAACCTGTTTGTCCTCCTAGCAGTCCATGGTATAGTCAACACTGTTCTCCAGCACCACAGCTCAAAGGCATCAATTCTCCCTCTATCATCCTTATTCACTGTCCAACTCTCCGATGCATAGCACGTAATTGCAAAGACTATAGCAGGATCAGGAGCACCTTAGTCTCCAGCCTGACGTTGTTGCTCTTCAGCACTCTTGAGAGGTCCCTCACAGCTGACTTTCCCAATGTAATTCATCTCTTGATTTTCTAGCTGCTGCTACCAAGAGTGTTGACTGTGGAACGAATTCAAATCCACCAGCAGCTCCATGGGAGAAAGACTGGCAGTTTCCTCCTATGCTATTTACTGCTTCTGAAAACCTGCTGGATGGTCAGCTATGGGCTGGTTCTGACTTGATGGTACAAATAACATAAAACTGGTTGTGGTTGTTGTTACATGCTGTCGAGTTGCTTGTGACTCATAGAGATCCTATGTACAACAGCTCTGAACCCTGCTCTATCTTGAGCCAACTTCATTATCTCTGACATATCTACCCCCATTAATCCTAGTAACTGAGTCAATTCATCTCATCCATGCTTCCAAGCATGATGTCCTTCTCCAAAGACTGGTCCCTCCTTGCTACATGCTCAAAGTATGTCAGACAAAGCTTCAAAATCCTTGTCTCCATGGAACAGCCTGATTTCACCCTCTCTAGGGTAAACCTGTTTGTTCTCCTAGCAGTCCACAGTATATTCAATACCCTTCTCCAGTACCACAACTCAAAGGCCTCAGTTCTTCTATTATTCTTAGTCATTGCTCTCTGAAACACAGCAAGTTAATTGTGAAGACTATGGCCTGGGACCGGTGCACCTTAGTCTCCAGACTGACAATGTTGTTCTTCAGTACTCTGGGAAGGTCCCTGACAGATTATACCAATGCAATTCATCTTCTGATTTCCTGGCTGCTGGTACCAAAAGTGCTGATTATAGAGTCAAGCAAACAAGTTGTGAACAATCTCAATTTCTTTACCAACTATCATAATGCTGCCAATTGGCCCAGAGGTGAGAATCTTTGGGTTTTGGAGGGTTTTTTTTATGTTGAGCTTTAATCCATACTGTCGGCTGTAACCCTTGACCTTCTCCAGCAAATGCCTCAGGTCCTCATCAGTTTCAGCAAGCAAGGCTATGTCATCTGTATAACGTGGGTTGTTGAGGGAGTATTCCTCCAATCTTGATGCCACATTAATCCTCATAGAGCCCAGTATATTGGATGATCTGTACCCCATATAATTGAAAAGGAAGCTTTTCTTTTTTAGGTCTTTTCCATAACCCATTTTGTACCTCACAGTATCTTATCTTGTATACAACAGTAAAGTCATAAAGAGCTTTTAAAGTTTCCATTTTTTAAAAAAATAAGTTAGATCACATCTTATATCATACAAACTTAAAAAAAAAAAAAACAACACCTTCAATAGCCATGGAGTTAAAACTGAACTCATCTGTCCAGTGAGTTTTTGGAGGTTGTAAACCACACAGGAAGACTATCCATCTTTCTTCCAAGGAGCACCTGGTGGCACGTTCAGGGAGATGTGACCTTTGAGTTAACAGTTCTACTCTCTATTGGCTAGGCTATACCAGAGCTTCCTCACCACAAACAAAAATTAATTCAAAATGGATCAAAGAATTAAATATAAGGCTAAGATAATAAAACTCAAGAAGAAAACATAGGAATTAATTTCCAGCCACAGATTCCTAACTGTGACAAAACCCACAACATCAAAAAGAAAAAAACCTGGACTTTATAAAAAAATTGAAATTTCTGTGCTTCAAGGATGTTACCAAGAAGTCAAGAGACTGTAATAAGAGAATATATTTTAAGGAACTATTTATCTTTTAAGAGTTTAATATGCAGAATACATAAATAACTCAACAAAAAGACAAAGCCATTTAAAAATGGGCAAAGGGTTTTGCAAAAACTGTGGATTTGGAGGTGGTAGCATCTTACCTCCACTAACTTCACTAGAGGAAAGACCATTAACGGCAATGGCCACCAAAAGCTGACTTCTATGAAGTCAGACATTCCTGCTACACTCTAGAGTTGTGGCACCTACTACTTACCTATTAAGTTTGAAAATTCATTACAATGGCCACACAGAATTTATAGACAGCACTATTATGGAGATTATAGTTCTTCAACCTATAGCCTCTTCTCACCTGAGTGATAGTCTCTTCTCACCTGAATGTCTGCCAAGGCCCTGTTTGGACAACTGTCAGTTATGTGCCTGAGGGCACCCTAAGTGTCAGCATAGTAAACTCAAAGGTTCTTCAAAGGTTCAACCCTCTGGGTTGACTCATCCCTGGGCAAGTACACAAAGACATCCACTCCACTATAAGCACTCAGCTTTTTCACTCTGTTTTCCAGATGCCCACAACTCTGTCTCAAACCAGTCTCTAGTTTCTGTCACCCCTGCTGCCATTTCACCTCATGTTATTTTGCTGTCTCCCTGCATTTCTCAGGTAATACAGTTTACGACCTCTGACTTGCACAAGGATTATCAGGTCCAAAAGATGCACTTCACTCTCTCGTTTCTGTCTTGATGATAGCAAGATCCTCACCTTCCACCTATATGGAAGCCTGGCAAGATGGCTAAACTTATCAATCCCCATGTTAGCATTCTGCATAATTTATTTGCATGGTCTCACCCAAAAATACCATATACACTATCATCAAGTTACTCAATCCATTTGGTAATCCTAAACAAGTCACATTTGCATAGTGCTTACCCAACCTCTGGTGGCCCAGTGGTAAGAAGCTGTAGTGTAAGAATGTGGTTCAAAACCATCATCAGCTGCTCCATGGGTGAAGGATGGGTAATCTCCTCCTGGGCAACTAACTAGTTCTAAATACTGGCTTCAAGGTAAGCTATGAGTTGGTCTGACTTGATGGTACACAACAACAACCACTACCACCCTCTTTGAACAGGTCATATTTTTAAGGAAGCAACGGTGGCCTAGTAGCAAGAAGCTGTGCTGTAACCCCAAAGGCACATAGTTCAAATCCACCATCTGCTCCAAGGGAGAAAGATGGGCAATTTCCTCCCTCTTTTCTGAAAACACACTGGAAAGTCAGCTATGGGTCTGTTCCAACTTGATGGTATACAACAAAACAACCCAACCATAGTGAGAATTACAAAGGTCATGGCTGGAAAGAGCCACATCATGGTTGAGAATACATTTCACGAAAGATAAATAAATGGTCAATGAAAAAAGTATCCAAAATTATTAATCATTGAGAACATATTCAATTACTGTCACTGAGTTGGAACAGACTTATATAAGACTCCCCGCCCCCTGGTTTTTAGAGATTAAATCACTCTGGAAAAAAATGGCCAGTCTCTCTTCTGAATAGGCACTGATATACCTGAACCACTAGATTAAGTACCACCTTTGGATCAGCAGTGCAACTCCCTATAGCTTACACCACCTACAATTTCCAATCATTAAAAAAATTCAATTGTCTCATATCAGATTGACTCATAGTAGTGTAACCCCATTTGTGTCAGAGAACTGTGCTTCATAGTTTCCAATGTCTGATTTTTCAGTGGATTACCAAACTTACAGGACACTTCTAGACTTTTCATTTGTACTACCTAAGCACCATCCCAGCCTTGCTGCGACCCTGGGCCTTGAATGATGATCTGGCACTCAGGAAATAGCCAATTTGATCCCACCTCCCCTTTGGGCCCAAGGGCCTTGTGTGAAGGATCAGCACCAAAGATCCACCCAAGCCATCACCATGCATTAATAGCCTCATCCAGAAGGCTCGAGTCCAACACTGACCTGCCCCATCTGACACACCACCACAGACCTCAGCTAGACCCTGTACCATGATATTCATAAGCTTGCTTTACTGTTAGAGGTACACTTATCTCTCCATTTGTTGTACTGGGAAAATGATACGCATCTTGCCATTTACTTTATAGCTTAGGTTTGTATAAGCTTCCTTGTTTATCATTTGCTATTATTAGTATAGAATCAATCAGTCAGCTTACTGTGGGGGAGTAACTTGGGGGTTGCTGTGATGTTGGAAGCTATGTCACTGGTTTGTCAAAAGCCAAAAGAGTCACTCATGGTAGACAGGTTTCATCAGAGATCCCAGATTACAAATGATTAGGAAGCAGGACTGGCCATGTACTTCTGAAATAACAGGCCTCTGAAAACCCTATGAACAACCGAGGAAATGGGTATAGTATTAGAGGTAGAACCCAGATTGGAAGTAAACCAAAATGAGGAGAAACACCTGCAAACATCTTTTAAAACTTAGAACATAGAATGTTCAAAGTATGAATGCTGAAAAACTAGAAGTTAAGAAAAATTAAGATGAGCTTTATGCCAGTTTGAGCAGTGCCCGAGAGTTCTCTGGGGAGAGTTAAGTGATAACTGTTTGGTAAGGAAAACCTAAGTACCCAGCAAAAAATGTGTTTTTATTTCTTAAATCTCTTATGTGTACCTGAAATATTTCCTATTAAAATATCAGCTTTTCAAGCTTTAATTTGGTCAAATGTTTGAGAAGAGGCTGCTTACTACATGCTAGACACTGTTCAGTTGTGGAGACAGTAGTTACCAGCTTAGCTTATGGCTTGAACAAGCCCACAATTTGGTAAGAAAAGTGAACACTGAACAAATTCTCTCACTCTTGAATGTGAGGAGGAAGGACAGGGCTTGTGAGGTGATACTGAGCCTAGCCTAGGAAAAGCATGCAAAGTCATGAGGTCCTCAGGCCTGTCTTTCATTGTTTTTGTTCAAACATTCAAACATATACAAGGTTGTATAGCCCTGGTGTACAAGCAGCAGTACAGGAGTAAATTGTGGTTGCTATGAGGTTGAACACTGTGACACTAATGTGTCAAATGCGTTAATGGTTGGTACCCAATGCAGACAGAGAGTGGGGTGGAGCTCCCCGATTAAAACAAGCTTGGAAGGAGGAGTGGCATCCACTTCCGTAATAGCTTGCCTCTGGAAACCCTATGAACCTGGAGAGAGGATGAAAGACACCCAAGCATTGAGGACTCTCCTTCC
>NW_006400023.1:2049342-2061855 GCF_000299155.1 Elephantulus edwardii | reverse complement strand
TGATGGTTTTGAACCACATTCTTACACTACAGCTTCTTACCACTGGGCCACCAGAGGTTGGGTAAGCACTATGCAAATGTGACTTGTTTAGGATTACCAAATGGATTGAGTAACTTGATGATAGTGTATATGGTATTTTTGGGTGAGACCATGCAAATAAATTATGCAGAATGCTAACATGGGGATTGATGGCATTAATCACTCTGAATCAGACAATCATAGTATACTATGCTGGGGGAAAACTGAAGAAGAATGGTGTTGTATTCATAGTTTAAAGAAACAATTTCAATGTTGTGAGAGGCTAGTATCCATATGCATACAAAGACAACTTGTTAATATGACTATTATTCAAATATATACTTCTACAGCTAAAGCCAAAGGGGGAAAAATTTAAGATTTTTATCAAATTTTACATTCTGAAATTTACTAAATGTGCAATCAAGATAAGTTAATGATAACTGGTGACTGAAATGCAGAAGTTGACAACAACAAATGGTAGTTGGAAAGTATGAACTTGGTTACAGAGACCAAAAACTGAATGACTAAATATTGTATGCTCAATGGTTTATTCATGGTATATACCTTTTTTAAAAAAAATACAAACATCAACTGTATACATGGACCTCACCTGACAGATTGCACAGGCTTCACAACTGACTACATCTGTGGAAGAAACTGTTGCGAGAAGCTTAGTATTAGCAGTCAAAATCAGACTACTCTTATGCAAGTTTGAACTGAAATTTAAGAAAATTAAAACATGCCTATAAGAACCAAAATACAACTTTGAATTTATCTAATCTGAATATAAAAATCCTCTCCAGAAGAGGCTTGAGGTATGGAACATCCAAAATGAAAGATCAGATGAGTTGTGAGATGACATCAAAGCAATGCATCTATGTAGAGAGCAAAAGATCATTACAAAGACAGAGGAGGAAGAAAAGCCAAAATAGATGTCAGAAGACTCTGAAAATTGCACTAGAGCGTAAAGACCAAAAAGTGAAAAGATGCTTAAGTATAAAGAGCAGAACAAAAGATGTCAAAGGGCAGCTGAAGAAAACAAAGTATGAATGTGCGGAGTGTGGGAATTGAGAAGAAAAAGGGAAATATGAGCTCGACATTTCTCAAGCTGAAAGAAATGAAAAACAAATTCAAGCCTTGAGATGGAATAGTTAAGAGATGCTATGGACAAAATCTTGAATGATCCACGATGCATCAAAAGCAGATGGAAGGGATACACAGTCATTGTACTAAAAAGAATTGGTCAACCCTAAAATAGTTCAGAAAATACCAAATGATCAGGAGCTAATGGTGAGAAGAAAGTTCAAACTGCACTGAAGCCACTGGTAAAAAATTAAGGCCTCAGGAATCAACAGGATATCAAACTGACTATCTCAACTAAAAGGTAAAGCCCTGGTCACGCTCACTAGACTATGTCAGGAAATTTGGAGAATAGCTGCCTGGTCAACTGACTGGAAATGATCCATATCTGTTTCCAGTCCCAAGAAAAGTAATCCAACAGAATGCGGGAGTTACCAAACAATATCACTAATATCACATGCAAGCAAAATATTGCTGAAGATCATCCCAAAGCTAGAACTGGCAGAATTTCAAGCTGGGTTTACACAAGGCCATGGCAACAGAAATATAATTACTGATGTGAAGTAGAAAAGAGATCAGCTGGATCCTGGCTGAAAGCAGAGATCAACAGACTGTGCATTTGACTGTATGAATCATTAACAACTTATTACTGAGAAAAATGGAAATCCCAGAACATTTAACTGTGCTCATATGAAACTGATATCTAGACCAAGAAGCTGTTGTCCAAACAGAGCCAGGGAAGACTGCATTTAAAATCAAAAAGTGTGTCAGAGTTGTGTCCTTTCTATTTACTCAATCTGTATGCTAAGCAAATTATTCAAGAAGCTGGATGCTTATAAAAAAGAATGTGTCATTAGGAGTGGAGGAAGTCTCATCACCAACAATCTGTGCAATACAGATCACACAACCTTGCTTGCTAAAAAGGAGGACGGACTTGAAATGATTGCTGCAGAAGATCAGACTACAGCCTTCAATAAAGATTACACATCAACATCAAATAACTAAAACCCTCACCACTAGACCAATAGGTAACATTATGATCAATGGAGAACAGACTAAAATTGTCAAGGACTTTGTCTTATTTGGATCCACAATCAGTATCATTGATGCCAGCAGTGAGGAGATCAGGAGACATGCTGCATTGGTAAAGCCTACAATCAAGGACCTCTCCAAAGTACTAAAGGGCAATGATGTCAGTATGAAGACTAAGGTGCATCTGATTCAAGCCATTATCTTTTCAATCACTTGTTATGCATTTGAGAGTTGGACCTTGAATAAGGATTACAGTTAGAAGTGATGCCATTGAGCTGTGGTGTTGAAGAAAAGTAATGAAGAGTCCACAGCCTTCCAAAAGAACAAACAGATACATCTTGGAGAAAGTGTAGTCAGAGTGTTCCTTGGAGGCAAAGACAAGAAAGCTTTATCTCACTAACTTTAGGCATTTGGTTAGGAGAGGCTATTCTTTGAAAAGAGACATCATGCTTCAAAAGGTGAAGAGTCAGTAACGGAGAAGATACTCAACCAAACAGATTGACACAGTAACTGCTGCAATAAGCTTAAGTATGCCAGAGATAATGAGGATGGCACAGGATAGAACAGGATTCAGATTTGCTGTTCAAAGGGTTGTACTTACTCAACAGCAACTAATAACAATATAAGAACAACATCTATTTCTCTGTCTATGAAACACTCGGTCATTAAAAAATAAACAACATAGAGTGGCGCAGGAGACTGGACGGCTGGCTACATGGCTTTTAGGTCAGTGAGGCCTGCTGACACCATCACCACCTGGCACGACGTCTCACGACCCCAGGTTAGGGCTCTGTGCCCATCAGCAGATGAACCAGGCAGGTTTTCTATCAGATGCCCCAGCATAATGATGCTGAAAACACTGTTCCCTGCATATAAAGTACAAGATAACTTGGTTAGAAACAAGTGGCTGGTGTTTAAAACTGAGGATTGTCATAATTATTTAACCTAAGTGTTGTCTTGATAACCTCATTCTGGGTTCTACCAAATCTATAACCATGAAAATTTTGCTGGTTTTTTACTTTGACAATACAGTTATAGGTGACAATAGTGACACCTCCATTGTAAAGTGTGCACCCGAGAAAAAGCTTCCTGTTCAGCTGGAAAATTCTTACCAAAAAGAATTTTGAACAGAATTTATGGGCAGAGTCTTTAAATATCTGGGAGAAAAAGGCATAAGAGAAGAAGAGATGAAAAGAGCAGTGACATCAATACCTTTTACTCCAGGAATGGTGGCGCTTTTAAGCTTTATAAGAAAGCATAAGGATAAATTTGATTGTATCATTATTTCAGATTCAAACTCCATCTTCATAGATTGGGTTTTACAGGCGGCCAATTTCCGTGATGTGTTTGATAAAATATTTACAAATCCAGCAGCTTTTGATAGCAATGGACATCTCACTGTACAATGTCATCATCACACTCATTCTTGTTCGAAGTGCCCAATCTTTGCAAAAAAAGCCGTTTTGGTACAATTTCTAGATAATCAGCTACAACGGGGAGTAAAGTATGCACAGATTGTTTATATAGGTGATGGTAGAAATGATTTCTGTCCAATAACCTTTTTAAAGAACAGTGATTTTGCCATGCCACGAGATGGGTATTCCTTGCAGAAGATTCTCTCCACACCACCTCAGAATTGTGATCCTGTGCAGTCGGCTGTGGTAGTTTGGTCTTCAGGTCTTGAGATAATTTCTCACTTACAATTTCTAGTAAAAGAGTAATCTCCCAGCCATTAAAATGTCTATCCGTTAACATTAGGCTCAGCTACATATAACTAAAACCCAACATGCCGGTCACTTTTCAAAATGTTGTTTTTCTCTCACTTAAAAGTTAAATGTCCAGGTTAAGTATCTCAAGACTGGTGTATTGCTCTACTAACCTTGACACTTGGTTTCCAACTCTGATACAGGATTACTGTTCAGACTCCAGTCCACTCATCAATATTCTGACCAGCAAAAAAAGAGGGATGGACAGCGGCAAGAAGCTTATACCCTCCCCCTGTAAGGAAATTTACCAGAAGTTGCACCCAACATTTCAACTTAATTGCCTTGGCTAAAATTTAATCTCAATTCCCCACCTAATGGAAAAAAAAACCCAAAACACAACAACATACAAATCACCTCAAATTCATTGCTGTCAAGTCAGAACTAACTCAGACCTGACACTTCGGTGGCTTTTCAGAGGACACAACGTAAATCACATTGGAGGTGACTGCCCATCTTTCTGCCATGGAGTAGCTGATGGATTCCAACCACCTGACTTTGGAGTGGCAGCACAATTGCTTACCCACTAGAGCACAAGAGCTCCAGCATTAGTTGTCGTCATTGGTAAGTGGTATCATGTCAACTTTGACTCATAGCAACCCTATGAACAGCAGATCTGGGAAAATTAAAATCAAAGCCATGAGATACCACTTCATATCCCTTAGGATGATTATTATCAGAAAGCAAGTGTGGTAAGGATATGGAAAAATTAGAATCAAGTATTTCATATCTATGTATCTATTTATCTATATATCTATATATACACACACAGACTCGCAACTACAACAAAAAGTGTATCAAATATTTTATTTTATTATTTTTACTTTATTTTTGTGTGTGTGTGTACCATCAAATCGGATCTGACTGGTACAGGAGGAGATTGCCCCTCCTTCTCCAGCAGAGAAATCTAGTGCATTCAAACCACATACCTCTGGGACTGCAGTGCAGCTTCTTGCCACTAGAGCTCCCATATCAAACATTTCTTAAAAAGACATCCAAAATATCAGTTCTGAGCCCTTTACTTTGTCTAAAAAAAGGGGGAGGCTGGCTTACCACATAAAGTTTTTCTTTTGTGGTATACACTATCTAAATTCCAATTTCTATTTGTTCAATTTCCTTTGTTGTTGCTGTTGTTAAGTGCCGTCGAGTCACAGGCGACTCATAGCGACCCTATGAGGGAGAGTCCTCAACGCTTGGGTGCCTTTCATCCTCTCTCCAGGTTCATAGGGTTTCCAGAGGCAATCTATTATGGAAGTGGATGCCACTCCTCCTTCCACCAATTTCCTTTAGTTCTGTTAAATTCAAGCAACAAGTTAATCCGGCCTCCTCCTCTTCTCTCTTGTTGTAAGGTGTTGTTCAGTACAAGTGGATTACCACTTACAGCAACCCTTTGAATAAATGTGAACCTTGCTCTATCCTGTGCCCTCTTCACACTCTGTCATCATGCTGAAGCCCGTTACAGTCACAGTGTCAATCCAGCTGGCTAACGGTATTCCCCTCTTTTGCTGACGCTCTACTTTTTTCAGGATGGTTTTTCCAAGGTCTGGCCTTTTTTGACAACATGTCCAAAGAATGTGAGACATAATTCTATGGAGTACTCTGGGTCAACTTCCTCCAAGACAGATTTCCTTTGGCTGTCCATGCTATAGTATTTTTCTTCAATACCACAATTCAAAGACATCAATTCTTCTTTGGTCTTTCTGACCTATTGTCCAACTTTCAGATGCACAGGAAGCAATGGAAAATACCATGGCTTGAATTAGATGCACCACTGTCTTTACACTGGCATTCTTGCTCTTTTGCACATTAAAGAGGTCTGTGATAGCAGAACTGCCCAATGCAACATGTCTTTCAGTTTCTCGATTGGTACTGATTGTAGATCCAAGTAAAATTAGTCTCCTCCTTCATTACATGTAAAATAATATTTTACATGTATGGATATAGTTTACCATAATATTATGGTAAAATATTATGTAAAATATTATTTTACATGTATGGATATAGTTTACCATCACAAACCACAATCTCCAAGAACCTGTCAAGTCTTACCAGAGAAAGGTTGATAATATGATAAAAGTACCAAAAGTTTTAATTTTTTATCAGGGCCATCTCTACTTTTAAAATAATTCATTTAAAGGGAGCTCTGGTGGCCTAGTGGCAAGAAGCTGCACTGTAATCCCAGAGGTGTGTGGTTCAAATCCACCAGATGCTCCGCTGGAGAAGGAGGGACAATCTCCTCCTGTACCAGTCAGATCTGATTTGATGGTATATGCACAAAAAAATATTTTTAAAAATTTTAAAAAAACAATAATTCATTTTAAAAGGGTAAATTTAGGGAACAAAGAGTAACATGGAAATATATTTTACTGTTGGAAACACTGGACTGTCATGTGTTTTACAGATTAATCATCCTCAAGAAAATGCCTTAAGTACTCCTTTTTACAGATGAAGTCAAAACTAAGGTTTAGCAGATTTAGTGTCATCAAGACAAGTAAAACTCATAGCAACCCTGTGAATAATACATGTGAATCCTGTCCTGTGTCTTGTGACATCTCTATCATCCTAAACACACTTGAGCCCACTGCTGCAGTCACTCTATCAATTCATCTTATTGAGCATTTCTTCTTTTTAACTGATGCTCCATTTTTCTGTGCATGATGCTGCTTTCCAAGAAATAGTCAAGTTGTTAGCTACTATCTAATTGACCCAAATGATGGTAATGCTATGTACAACGGTACACAATGTTGTCCTATTCTGCAGCATTAGCTGCAGACCAGCCCTGTTGTGATCCAGTGTTTATGAGCTGATTTTTTTATCCCCCTACTAGTTTATTTACAAAGGTCAAATACAAATTTGAACACATTCTTTCCATTTCCCTCAGCCCACCCCATCAAATTGTACAACCCAATGATTAATCTCCCTGCCCCCTGCAATCCACATCCCTCTGCTTCCAGCCTCTCCCACCCCTCCTGGATCCTTACACTCATTCTCCAATAACAGTTTTATACAATATTTATCCTTATGTGACTGAGTTCACTCAGCATAATGCTCTCCAGTCCCTCCCAAGTTAGGTAATAAATTTACAAAATTATTGTTCCTGCGTGCTGCACAGTATTCCATTATGTGAATGTACCATAATTTCTCAATCTGTTCGTTTGTGGTTGGACATTTGGGCTGTTTCCATGTTGTTGCAATGGTGAATTCTACTATGTACACTGGTGTACAAATCTCAGTTTGTGCCTCAGTTCTCATATTCTCAGGGTATATTCCAAGTAGTGGAATAGCTAGATCATCTGGAATTTCTATGTTCAGCTCTTTGAGGAAGCACCAAACTGCCTTCCAGAATGGTTGCACCATTTTACAATTCCATCAACAATGTATAAGAGTTCCTTTCTCGCCACATCCTCTCCAGCATCTATTATTTGCTGCCCTGTTAAACTTTGCCACTGGAGTGAGATGATACCTCATTGAGAAAGACAGAATAAAAGACCCAATATGGTGAAAATGACAATCCTACCCAAAGTAATTTACATGTTCAATGCAATCCCAATCCAGATAACAAATTCATTTTTCAAGGAGATTGAAAGGGAAATTATCACATTTATTTGGAGAGACAAGAGACTGCGAATAAGCAAAACACTTCTGAGAAACAAAAATGAGTTGGAAGTATAGCACTCCCTGACCTCAAAACAATACAGCAGTGGTAACCAAAACAGCATGGTACTGGGACAATGACAGGCACATTGACCAATGGAACAGAACTGAGAACCCAGAAATAGACCCAGCTATCTATGGTCAACTGATATTTGACAAGGAAATCAAAGCTATCAAGTGGGGAAATGATAATCTCTTCAACAAATGGTGCTGGCAAAACTGGACTTCCACCTGCAGAAAGCTGAAACAGGATCCACATCTCACACCATACACAAAAATCAATTCAAGGTGGATCAGAGACCTGAGAGTAACGTTCTGAAGAGACAAACTGGGACCAAGCTTAGAAGCTCTAGTCCAAGGTATAAAGAGACTGCCAAATACAACCAGAAATGCACAATCTAAAGAGGATAAAATTGATGCATGGGACCTTCTGAAGATTAAATATCTATGCATATGAAAAACTTTTTCCACCAGGGTGAAAAGAAAACCTACAAACTGGGAGCAAACATTTACAGAATACTCCTGGACCTCCACAAGAAAAAGTCTGATAACCCAATTACAAAATGGGCAAAAGAGATGGAAAGAATTTCCACAGAGGAAGATAATACAATGGCAAACAGACACATGAAGAAATGCTCCAAATCACAGGCAATGAGAGATAAAAATCAAAACCACTAGGAGCTGATTTTTAAAAGCAGATCACCAGGTCTTTCTTCCTAGTTCATCTTAGTCTGGAAGTTCTCCTGAAACATAGTCAGCATCACAGTAACACAACTCTCTCACAGATATATGCACACAAAGGACTGTAACCAAAACAAAATCAGTCTTCCAGACTGAAAGTGAGAATTCTATGGCTGAACAACTACTGTCTCCACTCCCTAGGTTAGAAATCCAGCTAGGATTCAAACTAAGCCTTTAACCCAAGAATCTGTACTTTTCCTTAAGTCACTGTCTCCTCCAATATTAACTCCTAATAAAATCTGCAAAGTTCCTAGAAATTTCTAAATGGAGGCAAATTTGAAAGCTCATTTAGAAAAGTAGAAATATAAAACAGATCTCAAAGTTACCTGTCAGATCAGCTACTCAAATTTTTTTGGTCTCAGTTCTTTACAATCTTAAAAAAACTCAGGTTGTCTAACAGTTTTCACTACAGGGAGCTCTGGAGGACTAGTAGTAAGAAGTTGCTTTGTCAACCTAAAGGCACATGGTTCAAACCCACTGGTTGCTCTAAGTGAGAAAGATGGACAATCAACTCTTGTGCAATTTACTGTCTCTGAAAATCCGCCCAAGGGTCAGCTATGGATCGGTTCCAATTCTACAGTATGCAACAAGTTTTTATTTACGTGGATTACTTTTTGCCAATATTTACCATATTGTTCACTGCTTTCAAGTCAAGCATGACTCATAGCGACCCTATGAA
Organism: Elephantulus edwardii; assembly: GCF_000299155.1. Classification (NCBI taxonomy): domain Eukaryota; kingdom Metazoa; phylum Chordata; class Mammalia; order Macroscelidea; family Macroscelididae; genus Elephantulus; species Elephantulus edwardii. The sequence goes on along the minus strand of NW_006400023.1, from coordinate 2,052,888 downwards.
CAAAAGGCCTGAAGCTTTTCTATAACTATCAGCATTTAACAAAGTTCTTAAGAGTTTCTGGAGGCATGTTATTTAGGAAGTGGATGCCACTCCTGCTTCAAACCATACTAAATTTTTTAAAAAATAACCTAATTTAAAAGAATAAACCCAACTCTCATGACCTGGTCCATAGGGACTTGCACTGCTAATCCAAAAAGCCTCACCTCTCATACTTTAAATCTACGTCTCCACTGGAGAAAGATGGCACTCTCCTTCCCTGCAATTTAAAACCTCCAAAACCCAATGGAAGGTCAGTTATGAGCCAGTTCCAACTTAAGTGGCTCAGAGAGAAGCCTACTACATTTTGTTAAAAACTCTATTTTAAATTAAAAGCTCTGTGTGTGTGTGTATTTAAAAATAAAAAAAACTACAACACAACAAAACCCTCAAGAAAAGTTACACTGTTTTATGCCTCTGCAAATCTAACAAAGGATTGCTGTGTTCTCTTATTTGCTTGGCACCCTATCTGCTCCTTTATGTTGTCTCACATATAAAGAAAATATATTTTAAAAAAAAGATATAAAGAAAATCTGTCCTCATACAAATTTGTGGTAGGAAAAAGGAATAACATGTAACTCTTTCATATACCTAAGGACATTTTTTAGTATATGTGCTGCCAAAGCAAGCACCTAAGGACGTTTTTAAAACAAATTCAACAAGCAGTAGTTTCCTGAAGGATACACTGATTACTCAAACTTCTATCAGTAATCTTTTTTATACTGCTGTAGTAAAATATATCATTCCACCTGACATATCAAAAGACTTTTTCTTTACTCATGGCATTTTAAAACATAATGCAATGATCATTTGGAAAATATTGTCTATTTTTATTTTGCCTATGTTGACACATTTTTATTACACAGAATTTTTTCAAAAAATAGCATAATCCCTAACTACTGACATTACCAGAAAATTTCTAGTTAACTCTGGAATTTTATCATTTGTAACAAATACTGTCAACTGTTTTCCTAATGTGACAGGCTAACTTCATTTATTCCCCAGAAAATGTCTGCCAAATACTGTAGTTTTTCAATTATCATTTCAAGTAAAAACTCTGTTCTATGAAACAATCAGCTAGTTCAGCTGATAGCCCAATTTCACAATTTTCCCAATACTTTCTTTAGTAAGAAAAAGTGTAAGTCTCTTTTCAAGACAGATTCTTAAAAAAGATCTGGACTCAAATGTTGAAATTTAAGAAAATAATTTTCACTGTATCATCAAGAACATTTTTGTGCCACTATCTGTCTTTGTGCTAAGGTATCCCCAGTAGTTTTATTTTTCAATCTTCAGCCAAGTGTCAAGAAAAAAGATATATGAAGTCTTAGTATTATTTTAGAATGCTCTGACTACCTTAAAATACAAACTCATTGTCCTCAACCCAGAGCTGAGCAGCAGCTTTTCAGAGGATGTAAATCACACAGGCAATGAATGGCCCATCTTTCTTCCAGGGAGCTGCTTGTGAATTTCAAACCACCAGAGGCTCACCTTTAGGTGAGCAAAGCAACTCTGCGTACTACACCATCCTTCCACTCTGAAGAGCTCCTGAAACTGTCCATGACCCTGCAGTGATCAGCAAGAGAAATTCTCGGAACTGCTTTCCTAAATTATACCACTTGTTGAAAATAGCAGTTACATTCTTATGAATCCTGTTCGTCCTGTGTTTTAGTGCATTGAGTTTGAGACACGTCACTAACATAAATGAGAAGGATACCAGTGACACAGAATACCATTTTAATTATATGAACTAGATTCCGAATACCTTTATGCTAGGCTAATAATTTCAATGTGGCATTTTCCTTAAAATACAATAATGTGACATGTTGCTGGTTAAAACTTTAGGCAAGATGATATTCCCGCTTGATTCCAACCAGTCTTGGAGATGAAGTCTCCTGTCCCTCAAACTGCACACCTAGCCCTGAAATGAACAATTGAGCTAAGTGGTTCAAATTCAAAATTCAATCTTCCCTTCCCAAGAGCAGAGGATCTTGAAATTCATTCTCGTTTACCAATAAAATGTCTTCCTAGCATCCACTCTTTTCCCATTTTTGTTGGAGCTGGGGATGCAATGAAAAGTGTCTGAGTCCTGGACAACTGTTGGCCATAAAAAAGCTGTATCGAAATAGTACAATTTTATCTCGACTTCCATCTCGACAATGAGACAAGGCTAAATGATTTACAAGACTCTTTACAGCTCTACCTTATTCTGGGCTAAAAATAGTCAAGACAAGTAAACCAAGAAACTTTCAGTATCATTAACAGAGGACTAGCGAGAAGGTATCAGGACAGCACGCAGAAAGATGGAAAGCAGGTGTTTAACTACATTACTCCTTTACAGTCGGTGCTAAAATTTTAAAGAAAATAGTCCCTGTGATAAACATGGCGCCTACCGCGGCAGAATATAATTATCAGAATAATCATTCTCCGCCCCATCCCATTTTATAAATCACGGCGCCACCCCACAAGATATTTGGGGGCCGAAAGAGGACATTGAGTAAACCAACTGGAGTGTGCTAAGACTTGGGATGTACCTTAGGGATGTGCTATCTAACAGAATAAGGATTGCATAACACAAGGGATCGGCTCGGCGATCATTTTTCCTCCTGCGTTAAAGGGTGCCCCATTCCTTTCCCAAGAGAGACAGACGACCCACACGCCCCACCTCTGTTCCTTCTTGAGGGGAAAGCTAGCCCGCCATCCGCCCTCCTCCCTGGCGCAGCCTCGCCCCCTGCCAGCCCCTGCTGCCCGGGCCCCTTCGTCTCGCCGCCACCCGCACCCCCGCCCCTTCCCCAGCGGGCCACCGCACGCGCCCGCGCCCGCCCACTCCTCCGAGACGCCTCGCGCCCGGCGTGCGTGTGGACGTCGGATGTGTATGGGACTGTCGGGCGCGAGTGCGCGCGTACGAGCGCAGCGACGGGGGTTGGGGGCAGCCAGCCGGCAGAGGCCTCCACCGCCGGGTCCGCCGCGGGCTCTCGGGGTGCACGCAGAACGCGCGCACACACATACACACACGCGCGCACGCGAGCTGGCGCGCTGCATCCAATGCCCGCCACAGCCGTGGGCTAAGCCGCCACTCGCGGTGGGCGGGGGCGAGTGCCACCAGCCCCCCTGCCCCCACCTCCTCGCGTACCCGCCCCATCCCCCTTTCATTGTCTCGCATCGGGACGCTTTGCAGAACGAAAAGATAACGGAACCTCCAGGAGAAGGGGGTGGGGAGAGACAAGGCTCGCCCGTTCACTCACCTCCCGTGGTCGTCGCCGCCGGTAGTCTGACCCGAGGAAGGCGCCGTTGCCTTAAAGGGACCTTGCACCCGACACTGGCAGAGGGGGGTGGGAGCAGGGGAGGGGACGGGGGAGGCTTGGGGGAGACGAAGAAGAAACCGTTGAAAGCTCGTCTCCTCAAGGGTGAAAGGAAATCTCCCTCGGGTTCAACTGAATTGGGATGGATTTTTTTTTCCCGAGGGGGGGCGGGGGGCCCCGAGGGAGGGGGTGGGGGGGGCCAAGGAATGCG
>NW_006400023.1:2033575-2049242 GCF_000299155.1 Elephantulus edwardii | reverse complement strand
AAGGAATGCGGCTCGGTGTATGGGAGCTGGCGCGGGGGAGAGAAACGCCGACTCCCCCCACCGACCCTCTCGCCCCGCGGAGGGATACGACTCGTCACTTCCGCCCTCCCCCCTCTTTCGTGGTCTTTCAATTGGTTGAAGCTCTGGCGCGTCATAGGCTCATCCTAACAATTGCCCGGGCTTCTTTTCTAGTCAAGTTTGCTTGGGCCAGCAAATAAATAAATAAAAAAGATTTTTTAAAAATTATTTTTATGAAAAATGAATTGTCCTTAGAAGAAATACTTAAAATTTTGTAAGAAGGATAGATTTTCTAATAAAATACTCCCCAATTAACTTGCTTAATCTTTACATGGAAATTTGGGGAGTCTTCCCCACATCCCATTCAAGGCCTGTACCCAAGGAGGAACTCATGCTACAGGCCAGATGGTGAGGCCCAGTAGCACCAACAACTGTTCTTGGAACAAAGAGAGCAAAATGGCAACTCTTCCTCAGACCTTCAGCCAGATAAACTTGTGACAACCTTGTTAAGAACTTTTGAAAGCCATTTTACCCTCAAATCTTCTGAATTCTGGAGTCATACATGAGTGATTATCAAGGTGATTACTGTTTTGAAAAATGCTCTGAAACCATAGTGAAAAGACTCAGCAGATAACTCTAAATTCTAAAAGTCATAAACTCTACATCTTTGCTTTTGCTCCAGTGAAAAATGAGATAAATTGGCCCAAAGAAATTAGTCACTAAAGACTATACACCTATGCTTTTTCTCTCAAAAACTATCTGCTTTCCTAAAAAGACAAGATAGTTGGTCATTTATTTATGGATAAATTATATCATTTGTCCTCGGATATCTGTAAATGTTGATGCCCTTTAGGCAATATATGAATGCTTACTCCAAACCTAATGCTACATCAAGGTACTTTATATTAAAGACTGGGGACATCTTGAACCAAATATGGTTGAAAGAAATACCTTTCTATTTGTATATATTTTATTAAAAGGCCATTCAAACCAACAGATTTAAAATCTGCAGTGGAAATAGAAGTCATATACATGGACATACACACACACATACACGTACCCATTTTCATCCTACTTCTCTGCCATGAGAATACTTAGAACTAGCCATTCTTAGGGAGATCCTTTCTATCTGTATGTTGAGTACCTACCATGACAGGTGCTAAGGAGAGGGAATAAAGAAGGCAGAACAGGGAAGATAGAGAAAGTAGTACAGGGGTGAGAATGGGAATTGGGAAGTTACTCTCTTGTGTGGGGTGGTCAGAGAAGGTCTTGCCCTTAAGAAGACTCATGAAGAAAGAGCTAAAGAAAATGAAGCAACGTTCAACTTTTACTAATCAAAAATGAAGCCACTGGAAGATTTTTAAACACTGACATGATATGACTGATGTTTTTAAGTAATCACATTGGTAACTAGTGAAGAATTACTAGTGAAAATATGAGCAGATGCATGGGGATCTGTCAGCAAGCTATTACAATTACAAGACAGATGATAGTGACATGGACCAGGATAATAGGAGTTGTGAAGTATTTCAGCTGAGTATATGCTGTGATTTACTTCTTTTATTAACTTTTGGAGTTTTGTCATTTGGTTTGTGTTCTGTAACTATTCTGGCCAGAAATAGTGGACAATTATATGCATGCAAGTGATGGTATTATGCATGCTACATTGATTATGCAAAGGCATTTGACTGGGTGGATCATAACAAACTGTGGCTGACTCTGAGAAGAATGGGAATCCCAGAACATTTAATCGTGCTAATGCAAAACCTATACTTGCACCAAGAGGCAGTTGTTAGAACAGAGCAAGGTAACACCGCATGGTTCAAAATTGGGAAGGATGTATGCCAGGGATGTGTCCTATCTCCATACTTTTTCAACCTGTATGCAGAGCAGATTATCCAAGAGGCCGGGCTCTATGATGAGAAGTGTGGCGTCAGGATTGGTGGAAGATCTATTAACAATTTGCGTTATGCAGATGACACAACCCTGCTCGCTGAAACTGAGGAGGACCTCATGCACTTGCTGCAGAGAGTCAAGGACTGCAGCCTTCAGTATGGACTGAGGCTCAATGTCAAGAAGACAAAGATTCTCACCACCGGACCAATTGGTAGCATCAGGATAGATGGCGAAGAGATTGAGATTGTTCACAGCTTCAGTTTGCTTGGCTCCACGGTCAACACTCTTGGCACCAGCAGCCAGGAAATGAAAAAACATATTGCGACGGGAAAGTCTGCTGTTAGGGACCTCTCTAAAGTACTCAAGAGCAACGGTGTCTCTCTGGAGACTAAGGTGCTCCTGATACAGGCCATGGTCTTTGCAATCACTTGTTATGCATCAGAGAGTTGGACAATGATTAGGGAAGACAGAAAGAGAATTCATGCCTTTGAGCTGTGGTGCTGGAGAAAAATATTGAATGTACCCTGGACTGCCAAGAAAACAAACAGATTCATCGTAGAGAGGATTAAACCAGGCTGCTCCTTGGAGGCAAGGATTCTGGGGCTTCGTCTGACATACTTTGGACATGTTGTAAGGAGAGACAGATCCTTAGAGAGGGACATCATGCTGGGCAGAGTGGAGGGACAGCGCAGGAGGGGAAGACCCTCTGTGAGGTGGATTGATTCGGTGACTGGGGTAATCGGGATGGGTGTGTCAGAAGCCATGCGACTGGCACAGGATAGAGCAGGGTTTAGGGCTGTTGTACATAGGGTCGTATGAGTCGCAAATGATGGCACATAACAACAACAAAGAAATAAAGGAAGACTTTTGTGCTGAATGTTGAAAATGGAAGCTTTGCAGGAGCTGAAGACAATGGTTGAGGAAATGGGTTGAAAATCAACAGGCAATATGTACTACATTACTTTTCACAATGGCCAAAAAGTGGAAACAACAGATCAATGGATAAACAAAAGATGATATATGTAGCAAAATACTATTCAACCGTAAGAGGAAATGAAATTCTGTTGCATACCACAATGTGGACAAATCTTGAAAACAGCATGCTGAGCAAAAAAAGTAAGCAATAAAAGGACAAATACTTTTATGAAATAATGATATTCACAAAACTGAAAGATTATTAGTGGTAACCCAGCATGACGTGGGAGAGTTTAATATTTAAAGACCATTAAGTTTATATTAATGGTGGTAGAATGATTTGGAAAAGGATAGTGAGAATGAGTGTAAAGTTTTTAAGAACATAATGGTACTGAGTCATACTTAAAAAAATTTACGGGATGGCATAAAGTCTTTATTAAAAGAGGAAAATATATATACCTGTTTATCACAATATTAAAAATAAAAAGATAAGGCAGTTTGAGAATGGAGTAAATCCTTTGACATTATTTATGTTACCTTACAACCTGTGTTATGCAGATGACACAACCCTGCTTGCTGAAACTGAGGAGGATTTGAAGCAGCCTTCAATATTGATTGAAGCTCAACATGAAGAAAAAAAATTCTCACCAATGGGCCAATTGGAAGCATCATGATGGATAGTGAAAAGATGAGATTGTTAACAGCTTTCATTTTCTTGGCTCCACAATTAACATTCTTGATAACAGCAACCAGGAAATCAAAAGACATTGCATTGGAAAAGTCAGCTGTTAGGGATCTCTCCAGAGTACTGAGAAGCAACGATGTCAGTCTGGAGACTTAGGTGCACCTGATCCAGGGCATGGTCTTTGCAAATCACTTACTATGCATCAGAAAGTTGGACAATGGCTCGGGGTGATAGAAAGAGAATCAATGCCTTTGAGTTGCGGTATTGGAGAAGAGTATTGAATATATCATGGACTGCTAGAAGAACGAATAAATTAACTCTGGAGAGGGTAAAACCAGGCTGTTCCTTGGAAACAAGAACTGTAAAGCTCTGTCTGACATACTCTGAGAATGGCGTGTTGCAAGAAGGGACCAGTTCTTGGAGAGGGATGTTATGTTTGGGAGAGTGGAAGGACAGCATAAGAGAAGAAGACCCTGGATGAGATGGGTTGACTCAGTGACTGGGGTAATGGGGGTATGTGTGTCAGGGACAATATGGTTGGCTCAGGATAGAGCAGGGTTCAGAGCTGTTGTACATAGGGTCATTATGAGTAGCAAGTGACTCGACGTCACATTAACAACAACCCTAACAGTGTCACAGGCTAGAGGATTGGTCAGCAGTTGAATAACTGCTAGCTGGAAGTACTTATGGGCAGAAGCCTTTATAGTGTCAGAAGATCTCACAAAAACTCATGAGTCATTGCTGTTAGGTACCATTGAGTCAACAATACAACTCATAATGATCATATGAACAATAGATCTGCACCTTGCCCTTCATGATCTCCAGCATCCATTGTTACAATCACTATGTCAATCAATCTTCTTGAGGAATCTTCCTCTCTTTCTCTGGTCCTCCACATTTTCCAGTATGATGCCCTTTTCTAAGGATTGGTCTCTCCTGACAACATACTCAAAGTATGTGAGAGCAAGTTTCATCATCCTTGCCTCTAAGGAGTATCTTGGTTACACTTCTACCAAGACAGATTTGTGGTTGTGGGTATTTTTTTTTCCCCCTTTTGGCAATCCAATTCAGTACTCTTCTACAACACTGCAACTCAGAGGCAGTTAACACTTCCATTTCCAGAAATGAATTTCATATCTTAAAAAGAGAATGCCCATATTAAATTAGGCAATGTTGTAATATTTTGCTGTCATCAGTTAACATGGTTTTCAGAAGGAAGTGATGAATCTAATAGCTGTGGTCTCATTTGTATTTGAGCCAATATAATTATGAGAAATCCAAGGGCTAGAACTAACACCCACTACTACTGAGTCAATTCCAATTTATGGCAATTCTCCAGTAGGTTTCTGAGCCTTTAAGTCTTTACAAGAGGAGACTAACCATCTTTATCTTATAGAGAAGTTGATGGATTCAAATATCAACATTTGGATTCGTTTATGCCAGGAAATTTGAAGGACAGCTGTCTGGCCAATGCATTGGAAGAGGTTCATATTTGTTCCCATTCCCAAGAAAGGCAATCCAGTAGACGATGGAAACTATTGAACAATATCATTAATAGCACACATGCAAGCAAAATACTGCTGAAGATCATTCAAAAATGGCTAGAACAGTACATAGATAGGGAACTGCTAGAAGTTCAAGCAGGATATAGAAAAGGCTGTGGCACTTGGGATATCATTGATGATGTCAGATGGATCCTGGCTGAAAAGAAAGAATACCGGGAAAATGTCTATTTGTGCTTTATTGACTATGCAAAGGCATTTGACTATATGGATCATAACAAGTTGTGGCTAATATTGAGAAAAATGGGAATTCCAGAGCACTTAATTATACTCATGCGAAGTCTATACCTAGACCAGGAGGCTGTGTGCACACAGATCAAGGGACCACTGCATGGTTTTAAATTAAGAAAAGAATGTGTTATAATTGTATTCCTTCTATATTCTTATTTAATCTGATGTTGATAAAATTATTCAAGAAGCTGCACTGTATGAAGAGGAATGTGCATAGGGATCAGCAGGAGACTCATCACTAATCTGTTATGAGGGTGGCAAACTTGCTTGCTGAAATTGAGAAGGATTTGAAGTGCTTGTTGCAGAAGATCAAAGAATACAGCCTTCAATATGTACTGCATCTCAATATGAAGAAAACAAAGATTCTTACCACTGAACCAATAGGCAGCATTGTGATAGATGGTGAAAAGACTGAAACTGTGAATAACTTCATGTTAGTTGGATCCGCAATTAACTTCTCGGTACCAGCAGTCAGAAACTTAGGAGATGAACTGCATTAAGAAAGTCTACAATTAAGGACCTCTCCAAACTATTGAGGAGAAATGATGTCAGTTTGAGGACTAAAGTGTGTCTAATTCAGGCCATTGTCTTCCCAATCACTTGCCTTACATCTGAGAGCTGAACAATGAATAAGGATGACAGAGGAAGAACTGATGCCTTTGAGCTGTGGTGTTGGAAAAGAGCACTGAACAACCCATAGACTGCCAAAATAACAAGCAAACATGTTTTGGAGAGGGTGTAGCTGTTAAACAATGTTTCATGTAACTTAGCCAGAGTGCTCTTTGGAGGCAAGAATGATTAGGCTTCACCTCACTTTAGGCATGTTGCTGGAAGGAGCTGTTCCTTGGAGAGAGATATGATGCTCAGGAAAGTGGAGAATTGGAGAAGGAGAGGAAGACCCTTGACCAGGTGGATTGACACAATGACTGCTGCAATGGCAAGGGTCTCTAATGTGTCAGGGAGTGTGAGGATGGCACAGGATAGGACAGGGTTCAAATCTGTTGTTTATAGCATTGCTGTGGATCATACTTGACTCAATGCCACCTAACAACAACAACATATTACATACTATGCCATATATCTTTAGTAAAACTAATAACCTGGTTCAAATAATTAGAAATCAATTTTCATGATCCTCTATAACATATTGAGTAGGGGTCTGAAGGCTAATACATTTTAATACTGTTTTCATTATTTGTCCTGACAAGAATAATAGCAGGCAATAAGAAGTCTCAGGTCAACATTGTTCCAAATGCTTGACCTGTCATATAAATCCATGATTCCTGACGTCAGTAGCTCTTTCTTTTCTCCGTTTGCTCACTTCTTCATATCCCTTAGATTCAATGATTTGCTAAAAGGTCTTTCAGAGACTCAGACCTGTTGGGGGAATGACTCATATGACCATAGGTAGCAGGCTGGTTTTGGAGAAACTGGCGAGCAATGGGCCAGGACCCTGTAGACTGTAGGTTATTGCATGGCTGGATGGTGACTGCAGGTGATGAAGGCTTGGGTAGAGACCAGTGAGCAGCTTAAAGTTATGTCCCAGATGAGCAAGCTTCTCCAAAAGAAAAAGATGCCTGGAACTGAGGTCCCATGAGTTTATATAAGCCTCTAGGATGGTGGGGCTTGTATCCTTCCCATCCTAATCCTCTCTTCTTAAAACAATAATTACTTCAGCACAAAATAAACAGTTAATTAGTGACTGGAGAAGACATCTGAATGATAAGCCCTGGACACCCAGAAATACATTGAATTACATTCTACTAGTGGTAAGAAGCTGTGCTGTAATCCTGAAGGCACATGGTTCAGGGCCACCAGCTGCTGTTTGGAAGAAGGATGGGCAATCTCCTCTCATGTGATTAACTGCCTCTGAAAACCTGCCACAGGGTCAGCTATGAGTTGGTTCAGACTCTATAGTACACAACAACAACAACTGCTAAAAGCTACTCTAATTTTAAGTAGCCAACTGAGAAAAATAAAATCTTTCCCCTATGTACTTCTAAAAACACTAAAAAGTTAGATGAAGTTCCAAGTTGGGTATTTCACAGTTAGGTATCAACAGTAGAGTATTGGTTGGTACTTACTTGCTTTGTTAGCTAAGGGCTTTCCGAAAGTTAAAAGTAGAGCCACTTTGGAGAATGATGACACAGGATAGAGCAGGGCTCAGAACCATTGTTCACAGAGTCACTATGGGTTGCAGTCTACTCAACATCACTCAACAATTTCAAATGCAGAGTGCCATAGAGTGCTTCTGTGCTGCCATTTCGCTAGTGGATAGACCTAATATTTGTTGCTCAAGTTCAGTATGATGTTGACCAGTGTGTGTGGTGAGTGAAGGTGGGGAATACTGAGAGGTTAATTCAAGCAAAAGCTTTTTGTAGGGCACACTGCCATGTTTCCTTAAAAATTCAGCCCACCCTCTACAACTCATGCTCAAGGTGGTTGTATTAGTTATCCAATGCTGCTTTAAATGGAAATAACACAAGTTTATCGATTTAACAAGCAGAAAGTGTCTCAGTTTAGGGGGACAGAAGTTCAAAATCAGGCTGCCTCTGCTCTAAAAGCTCCATTCAGAACTTATACCATTCATGTTGCTGACTCATAGTTGGCCCTCTATTGGTTTTTTCAGGGGAGGTTCAACAGAAAGAATAATCAAAGAAAAGATTGCCTTACTTTCTTCCTTGAAGCCTCTAGTAGTTTCCAGCTACTAGAGAGGTTCAGCATTTGGGTTAACACTACAACTCTATGAACTGCATCAAAAGAACTCTTTCATATGACTGGGTGGGTCATTCTTTCTTCCTACCACTACTCTTTTTGCCTTCTTCTCGTTGTTGCCGGGTGATGTCAAGCTGACGAAGATTCATAGCAACCCCAGGAACAACAGATCTAAACCTCACCATCCAGCGCCTCTTCACCATCCCTGATATGCTCCAGCCCATTGTCAGCGTGTCAGTTCATCTTGTTAAGGATCTTCTCTTTCAATGACTCTCAACCTTCCCAAGCATGATGTCGTCTTCCAAGGAGTGGCCCCCTGTGACCAAAGTGTGTGAGACAAAAGTTTCACCAACCTTGCTTCTAAGTAACACATTGGCTGCACTTTCTCCAAAATATAGTTGTCTGTTCCTTTGGTAGTCTATAACAAAAAAGAGAGCTCTGTTGGCCTAGTGGATAGAAAGTGATGCTACCAAGCCAAAGGTGGGTGATTTTAATCTGCGTCCCTCAGGCCTGGTTTTAATTGTTTTTGGTTAAACATTCTTCTAAGTGGTATAGCACTAGTTTGTCCATTTGCTGTACAGAGGTTAACTTGTGGTTGCTGTGATGCTAAACACTGTGACACTGATGTGTCAAATGTGATAGTGGCTACCTATGATGGACAGTGTTTGGTGGAGCTTGCTGATTAAAACAAGATTGGAAGCAGGAGTGACATCCACTTCTGAAATAGCTTGCCTCCAGAAACTCTATGACCTTAGAGAAACAATGAAAGTTATACAAGTGTTCAGGTCTTTCATTCATAGGGTCGCTATGAGTCGTCTATGACTCAACGGCACTTAACAACAACAATGGGATATTCAGTATGCTTTCCAACACCACAACTCAAACCCATTGATTCTTCCTCTGTCATCTTTATACACTGTCTAGCTTTCAGATGCATAAGAATTGCTTTTTTAAAAAAATTTTATTGGTTTGCATACAATAATTTGTTTACATTTTGTTTCATTCATGTACATTTTTTCACCCTCTCCTTCCACCCACCTAACTCTGTGACCCCAAGATTCTCCACCTTCCCCATCCTCAGCCCCCTTGCCTCCTCCCCTTCTCTCCTTGGATATTCATACACATCTTACTGGTTATCCTTCTGTTTTCACAGTAATAGTTTTATATAGTATTTGTTCTTATGTGCCCGAGTTAGTTTACTCAGGACAATTTTCTCTAGCCTCTCCCATGTTATATAGTATTTTTCAAAATTGTTGTGGCATAGGAGTTAATTGAAACGACTATAACTTGAATCAGGTCTTTAAACAAATACCATTGCTTCTCAGCACCTTGAAGAGGTCCTTGACCCCAGATTTCTCCAATAAAACACATCTTTTGATTTCTTGACCATGACTGTTGATTGTGGACTCAAGTAAGATGTTATCTTCTATCTATCATAATGAAATCTTCTATCTATCATGATATTGCCTATTGGCCTCCTGGTGAGTTTTCTTAATGTTGAGATGTAGTCCATATTGAAGGCTATAGTCCTTGATCTTCTACAGCAAGTGCCCCAAGTCCGCACTTTCAGCAAACAAGGTTGTGTTACCTGCATAATGCCAGTTGTCTATGAGTCTTCTTCAGACTCTGATGCCACATTCTTCTTCACAAAGCCCAGCCTGGTTTTTTAGGTTGGTTTTTTTTTTTCATATCTCAAAAGGCATTGGCTATCTTTTGACACACTTTGTGGGAATCTTGCCTACAACCGCAAGCATAAAAGTTAGGAGTTAGAATATATATTTTAGGGCTGGGGGACTTAATTTAACTCACAACAAAATTGGGAACTTAAAAGTAGAGGGTTGTTACTTAATGCTCCCTGCTCAAAAAGACTGACAACTGATTATCCTGAACTTGACAGTCAAATGAAGTGAACATGTATGGAGGATACTGAAGAATCTAACTTGACAAAAGAATTGCCATGAAAAGCAAGTGAAAAAGTTTTGCTTTGCCAGTGTCAGATAAAAAAAGGGAGACTCAGAGGATTGCTGCTTGATTCTATTTAGATTATTATTTACTATATCCCCCTCCTTTTAAAAAAATATTTGTTTCATATAATCATTTATATACATTATGCTTCATTTATATACATTTTTTAATTTACTGTCTCTTTGTCTTTAAAAATGCTGTTCATTTTCCTATAGACTCAATGTGTAAAAAATACCCTGCAGAAGCTTCAGATTGGATTTGTAAAGATGAGTTGCTGATTTATAATTAGATGCCATTGAGTTAGTTTGGACTCTTAGTGACCCAATTACAACAGACAGAAACATTGTCTGGTCCTGCTCCAACCTCACAATCATTTATATATGGAAGACCACTGTTGCAGCCACTGTGCCAACTTATAAAAATGTATCTTCTTTTTTTCTGACCCTATACTTTATCAAGTGTGACGTCCTTCCTCAGAGACTGATATCTGCTGATCACATGACCAAAGTATGTGAGATGCAGTTTCACCATCCTCACATCTAAGAAGCATCTACTCTAACTGCATTTCTTCAGATAGAGATTTGTTCAGTCAATGTTCTTTGCTATCACTGTAATTGACTGTAAATCACCGATGGTGAAGATTATTAAAAACACAGCTAGAACAGTATGTCAACAGGGAACTTCCATAGATTCAAGCTGGACCCAGTAGAGGTCATGGGATATCATTGCTATTGTCAGATGTATCTTGCCTGAAAGCAGACAATATCAGAAAGATGTTTGCTTGTGTTTTACAGATGAAACAAAGGCACTTGACTGTGTAGATCATAACAAATTATGGATAACATTGAGAAGAATGAGAATCTCAGAACACTTAATCATGCTAATTACAAAAACTATACTGAGACCAAGAATCAGTTGTTTGAACAGAACAAGGGAACACTACACAGTTTAAAAAAAATCAAGAAAATTGTATATTAGGGCTGTGTCCTTTCTTCACACCTACTTAATTTATAGGCTTAACAAATCATTAGAGAAACTGGATTATACAAAGAATTTGACATCAGGATTGGAGTTAGGCAGATTATACAATCTTGCTTGCAGAATATGTAGAAGACTTCAAACAGTGCGGTTTTCAATACGGATTGCATCACACCATTAAGAAACAAAATTCTAGGGAGCTCTGGTGGCCTAGTGGCAAGAAGCTGCAGTGCAATCCCAGAGGTGCGTGGTTCGAATCCACCAGATGCTTTTCTAGAGAAGGAGGGACAATCTCCTCCTGTACCAGTCAGATCTGATTTGAAGGTACATGCACAAAAAAGAATGAAATAAAAATTCTTCACCACTGGACCAATAGGTAACTTCAGGATAGATGGAAAAAAGATTGAAGTTGTCAACAATTTCATTTTACTTGGATCCACAATTAACACCCATGATAAGAGCAGTCAAGAAATCTAAAGATGTGGTACATTGGGAAAATCTGCTGTCAAGAAACTTTCCAAAGAGTGCTAAAGAGTAATGATGTCAGTTAAAAGACTAAGCTGTGTCTGATCCAAATCATGACATTTTCTATTGCTTCCTATGCATCTGAAATTTGAACAATGAATAAGGAAGATGGAAGAAGAATCAATGGCTTGAGTTGTGGTGTTGGCCAAGAGCACTGACGATCCATAGGCTGCTAAAAAACAAATTAGTTTGTCTTGGAGGAAGTGCTCCTTAGAGACAAGGATGGCTAAATTTCATCTCATATACTTTGGGGATGTTATCAGGAGCTGCCAGTCCATAGAAAATTATATCATGCCAGGAAAGGTAGAGGATCAGAGAAAGATAGGAATACCCCCAACAAGATGATTGATGTAATGACTTTAACAATGGGCTAAAAGTATGTCAGAGATTGTAAGGATGGTACAGAATAGGATAAGGTTCTGATCTGTTGTTTATACGGCCATGATGACTGGATGGCAGCTAACAACACATCAGTCATCAAAATGAGCCCTGTTGGTGTAAAATGTGCAATGTTGTGAGATCTCTGACGGCCACTGTATATTTGGACGGACTATCTGCATGCAAGTTTAGATGTACCTCTGAGAACACTCAGTGGAAGCTTGCTGAAAACAACTTATTAGACAAAGCATTCAGACGTATCCCCAAGAAAAGCAGGGTGCATTCATTATGAGATTTTATAAGACCCAGAAGAGCATTTGTGACCTCATAAGATCCAGAAGAACAGCGGTGAAGGCTTAGTTAATGAGAAACTAAAGTCCTTGAGAGCCTGTAGATAATACAGATTAATGAGAAGCTACTGTCCTTGAGAACATGTAGAAAATAGAGATAAGTTTCTTGTGTGTTTGTTAGGATTTTCTGGGCAAATCATTGTATAGCTCTAACTATATTGAAAACAGTTTTGGGTTGGTGTTTTGTTTTGTCTGTTTGTGTTTTTTTTTTTTTTGAGGAGGTAACTGCTTGCTGTATAGTAAGAAACTTGATAATAATAGAATGTATTTTCTATATACACTGAGAGACATAAATGACAAGGCCTTGGCTTATGCCCTGGTTTTTGCCTTGGCTTGGCCTTGGTCCCCAGGGCTTTATTTTGTTTCTTTGCTTATTTACCTCTGTTTTTTCCTCAGCAGTGCTGTGTCTCCAGGTCTCAGCCAGTAAATGGCTACACAACATGTCATTTTAATTGAAAGATTGACCAACCTCTCCTCAGGAGAAAGATAAGCAGTCTCCTACCATAAAGATTTACAGACTTGAAAACCTCTACAATATGGACAGCTGGAATGGACTTAATGGCAATAAGTTGTTGTGAGTTTGGGGTGTTTTTTTATCTTTAAAATTTATGTTTTAAGAAATACAAGAGCAGCAATTTCATCAGTCATCAAGATTTCATTGTCATTTGCTGCATGATTACGTTGGAGATAATGATTTAAAGGGAACTCTCCGGTGGTGTACTCTGTAGGGAGCTGCATTGTTAATTCAAAAGTCACACCTCTCTGAGAGTTTGTATCCTGTGGTGTGAGAGGTTTATTGTTCAAAATGGCTTTTCTAGTTTGACTTTACCACATGGATGGGAGGGATCATGCAAATAAAGTGTGTTAGTCTATCCACAAGGAGATTGGCTAGTCTCACCAATTAAATTAAGCAGATTCAGTGGCAGAATTTGAGGCTCTTCCCACTAGTAAAGGGTACATTGATGGCTTAGTGCGCTGCCAACCCAAACACATGTGGTTTGATCTCCCTAGCTGCTCCCTGGGGGAAAGAAGGGCAATCTCCTCCCCTATGATTCTCTGCCTCTAAAAAAACCCTGAAAGGTCAGCTATGAGTCAATTCCAATTCTACCATGCATAACACCACCACCAGCGAAAAAAGCAGAGAATCCAGCGTGTGTCCTAGGGGCCAAATATTCCTGTACAACTCAGATTGGGATCCAGAGGAACAAAAGCAGCAGCAGCCCCATAAAAGAGAAACAGAGACCCAATGTGAGACAGAACTGACCTTGGGAATGTTGTTCCTTAGAACCAGAGTTAAGATCATTTGTCCAAGCTTGTTGTTGGAGACTAAGGGGGAAATGCAACAATTGGTAAGACTAAGAGAATTTTGTAACACTGGCCTAAAGCCATAAGGCTGAAGGCAAAAAAAAGCACTGTGAGCACACTTCAGAAACTGATCTAAGTGATTGTATCCCAGTTTGCCAAACTGAATCATAAGCTGTTAACTTCCATATGTTGTTGAATGCTATCAAGCCAAACAAACTCATATCTGATCCTCTAGTAGGTTTTCAGAAGCAGTAAATCTCATGAGAGAAGACTGCCCACCCTTCTCACACAGAGCAGCCGAAGGGTTCAAATCCCCTGCCTTTGAGATTGCAGCACAGGTTCTTACTACTAAGCCATCAGAGCTCATAAATCCTATAATTATTAGTATGATTCTATGTTGTTGTTGTTGTTGTTGTTGTTGTTTAATGCCGTCGAGTCGTAGATGACTCATAGCGACCCTATGAACGAACAGCCTGAGCACTGTTCGTACATAGAGTTTCCAGAGGCAAGCCATTTTGGAAGTGGATGCCGCTCCTGCTTCCAGGCTTGATTTAGTTGGGAAGCTCCAGCCAACACTGTTCACCATGGGTGCCCATTACCACGATTGGCACATCACTGTCACAGGCTTCAGCATCACAGCAACCACGAGTTACCTCTGTACAGCAACGCACAGACCAGTGCTATACCACCTAGAAGAATGTCTGACAGGAAGACAATTTGATTCTATGTAGTCTTTGTAAATCCATTGCAATGGATTTTGTCAGTAGGATTATTTATAGAATTAGAAGAAAGAATTGTGGCATTTGGCGGGAGCATGTCTGACTTTATAGAAATTGGTTTTGTGTTGTGGATGTTGTTGATGGGGCAGTGTCCTCTTGTATGGCCATCCTCATGAGGACCTTGATCTTTTTACGTATCTGCTGGTAGCTCTGAGGGAAAAAAGATTGTCAGTGTCCTCTGGTTCAAATGATAGCTTCAGAATCCTCTGGGGGATTGAGTTGGTTCCAATTTGACAACAATGAGAGAAAGAGAGAGAATGAGTTAAACTTTTATTAAATGAATATTGTTTAAGAGACATTGAAAAGCCATCTAAAGAGGAAGGGTTGCATGGGGACAGCTCTATCTGACCTCTACCAGCTTCACAAAGTGGAACTGTCCCTGTCAACAACACAAAATCAATTTCCATGAGGCCAGACATGTCTCCCATGTACTTACACCTCTTTCTACTCATCCAACACCAAACCTCCTGCTTTGTTGTTATGTGCTGTATGGTTGCCTGAAATTCATAACGGTGCCAGGTACAACAGCTCTGAAGCCTGCTTGTCCTGAACCAGTTGTACTGACTCTGACACACCTGTCCCAATAACCCTAGTTACTGTATCAATTCATCTCATCTTTGGTCTTCCTTTCCTGCACTGTTCATTCACCCTTACAAGCATGATGTCCTTCTCCAAGGACTGAGCTCTACTGGCCACCTTTGCAAAGTATGTGAGACAGAGCTTCAAAATTCTAGCCTCCAAAGAGAAACTTGGTTTCACCCTCTCCAAGACAAGAACTATTTTCTTTCTTGACAGTCCATGATATGTTCAAAACTCTTCTCCAGCACCACGGTCCAAAGGCATCAATTCACACATTTGGAAGCTGAACAACACCTTGCTTGAACATGACTGGGTACTAGAAGAAATAAAAAATGAAATTAAAAAGTTTCTTGAAAGAAATTACAATGAAAACACCACTTACCAAAACCTCTGGGAAATAGCCAAAGCAGTAATCAATTTATAGCAATAAGCAAACATATCAAAAGGCAGGAAAAACTGACCATTGACTCTCTAACCCAACATCTCCAGCAAATTGAAAAAGAACAGCAAGAAAACCTGACACTTTCTAAAAAACATGAAATTATAAATATTAGAACATAAATAAATGAAATAGAAAACAGAACAATTGAAACTATCAACAAAACTAGGAGTTGGTTCTTTGAAAGGGTCAATAAAATTGTCAAATTACTAGCAAAATTCACAAAAGAAAAGGAGAAGACACAAATAATGCGAATAAGAGATGAATCAGGTAACATCACAATAAAGCCAACTAAAATAAAAAAACCAACACTAGAGTATTATGTAAAACTATACTCAAACAAATAT
>NW_006400023.1:2032743-2033411 GCF_000299155.1 Elephantulus edwardii | reverse complement strand
ACCACCAAAATAGAAAACGATAGGCCAATATCTCTCATGAACATAGATGCAAAAATCCTGAATAAAATACTGACCAATAGAATCCAACCATACATCAAAGAAATAATTCACCATGACCAAGTGGGATTCATAACAGGTATGCAAGGATGGTTCAACATAAGGAAAGCAATTAATGTAACTTATCAAATTAAAAAAGCAAAGAACAAAAACCACATGAAAAGGCTTTTGAGAAATTCCAACACTCTTTCCTGATTAAAACACTCAGCAAAATAGGATTAGCAGGGAATTTCTTCAACATAGTAAAATGTATTTCTGCAAACCCAAGAGCCCACATTATTCTCAATGGAGAGAGGTTAAAGGCATTCCCTTTAAGAACAGGAACTAGGCAAGGATGCCCACTGTCATCTCTCTTATTTAATATTGTTCTGGAAGTCTTAGCGATGGTAATAAGACAAGAGAAGGGAATAAAAGGTATCCAAATTGGCAAAGAGGAGGTAAAATTATCTCTCTATGCAGATTATATGATAGTATACTTAGAAAACCCTAAAGACTCAGCAAGAAAACTATTGTGCACAGTGGACCAATTCAGCAAAGTAGCAGGATACAAGATCAACATACAAAAATCAATTGGATTTCTCTACAGTGACAAAGAGAATACAGAGCCAGAA
>NW_006400023.1:2018797-2031853 GCF_000299155.1 Elephantulus edwardii | reverse complement strand
TGATAGGGAATGGCAAGGGACACACTGACAAAGGAGATTAATCAGAAATGGCTTTGACAAGCACTGTGGCAATTGGACAATTAAAACAGACATGGGGGGGAAAGAAGAACGAACTGGGGATGAGGGTGGAGAAAACAGTGCAACAATGAATGAATGAAAACCCAAAATCTCTGTAAATATTCATTAAAACAAATAAAATTTAATAATAAAAAAACATAAAAAAAGAAAATGGCAATACTACCAAAGGCAATTTACACATTTAATGCAATCCCCATACAAATACCAATCCCATTCTTCAATGAAATGGAAAAGGCAGTCTCCAGTTTCATTTGGAACAGAAAGAAGCCCCAAATAAGCAAAGCACTCCTTAAAAATAGAAGAAAGATCTCTGTGCTCATCAAAAACTTTTTCCAACAGAGTGAAATGAAAGTATCCTTCATATTACATTTTCTTTTCAATGTAGCTTGAATTTCTGGCATTTTCCTGTCAATGTACTGCTGAAATGGTGTTTTATTTATATTTAGAAAAACATATTGCATGTGACATTAATGATAATATTTGATAATCCCAGAATTCTTTGATCACTTTTCTTTGGAACGGGCACAATTATATATCTCCTACAGTCAGTTGTATAAGTAGCTTTTTTCTCAATTTCTTTGCCCATAATTATTCTAAATACAAGCATGAATTGTAAGACTCATTTCAGAATGCTTCTAATGACTTACTAATTTTATGCAATTTATAAACTGTATTTCCTTTCATCCTATCATGTAATCACTAATTTCTCTTTAGAGAGATGTTCATTTGGAAAATTTCTATAAATTATATAATATAATAAATGATTACAAATTTAAAAAATAGAAGAAAGGTAGGTGGTATCTTACTCCCTGATTTCAAATACTACACAGCATGGTAGTGGTATAGTGATAGACACATGGGTCAATGGAATAGAATTGAGAACCCGGAAATCAGCCCATCTATCTACGGTCAACTGATTTTTGACAAAGAGATTAAATCAGTTAAGTGGGGAAACAACAGTCTTTTTAACAAATGGTGTTGGCAAAATTGGAAAAGTATCTGCAAAACACTCAAGCAAGATCCACACCTCACTTCATATACAAAAACAAACTCAATGTGAATCATGGACCTAGGACTAAAATCAAGGAATTCAAGCTTCAGTAAAGAAAAGCTTGGAAGAATGCTACAAGTTCTAATCCACAACATAAACAGTCCTCCAAGTATCCTGAAAAACCTACAACCAGGAAAAGATAAATTAATGGGATCTTCTAAGAATCAAATCCCTATGCACATCCAAAAACTTCTCCACCAGGGTAGAAAGGGAAGCCACAGACTGGAAAAAAGTATTTGGTAATGACATATCAGATAAGGGACTTATATCCAGAATTTATAAAATACTTGAGCACCACAAGATAAAGGTAAATAATCCAATAGAAAAATGGGCATGGGATATGAACAGACACTTCACCAAAGAAGACATTCAGATGGCTAACAAGCAAATGAAAAATGTTCCAAATCTCTAGGAGAGATGCAAATCAAAACAACTATGAGATATTATCTCACCCCAGTAAGAATAGCAAAATTTAACAGAATAGCAAGCAACAAATGTGAGGTTGTGGAGAAACTGTTGGTGAGAGTGTAAAATGATGCAACCACTGTGGAAAGCAGTATGGCACTTTCTCAAAAAGTTGCAAATAGAGATACCATTTGACTGACCCAGCAATTCCACTACTGGGAATATACCCCAAAGAGACCATAACTGACATCAACCAGATATATGCATACCCATGTTTATCGCGGCTTTGTTCACAATAGTAAGGAGTTGGAAACAACCCAGTGCCCATCAACATACAAGTGGATAGAGAAGCTGTGGTATATTCACACAATGGAATACTACGCTGCATTGAAAAACAAGGAACTCATGCAATATTATTCAAAATGGGTGATACTGGAGGACATTATACTGAGTGAAATATCTCAGTCACAAAAGGACACATACTGCATGGTGCCACTTTTGTAAAACAGGACTGACATTGGGGTTGGGGGTGAGACTGAGAAAGATGAGTTCAATAAGGTATACTGCGTTGAAACAGATAAGGCAGAAAATTGTTGTGGGTTTTTTTTTTAGAAAATTGTTTAAAAGGGATATGTTATTAGGTATTTTTGTCATGACAAGAGTCTAGAGCAAAGGCTGCATAGTGGAGTGGACCTGGGGGAGGGTTTGTAAAACAATGAAAGAATTTTTCTTTTACTTTTCCAAGAGGGTAGTGTACTAGGGGAGAAGTGTTGGGAGGGGAGAAAAGTTCAACAATGAATTAATGGAAATCCAAAGTCTCTGTAAATTTTCATTGAAGTTAATAATAAATTAAAAAATAATAACCAGAAACCAAAAGGTCATATTCATCTATTTTATCTACTCCTTGGTTGTAGGTTTTTTAAATCCTACTACACTGCCATGGTGGTCAAGACAGCAAGGTACTGGTACAATGACAGACACATAGATGAATGAATAGAATTGAGAACCTAGAAATCAGCCCATCTACCTATGGTCAACTTATTTTTGACAAGGATATAAAATCAGTTAAGTGGGGAAACTGCAGCTTTTTAACAAACGGTGTTGGCAAAATTGGAACACTATCTGTAAAAATCTCAAGCAAGATCCACACCTCACTTCCGTACACAAAAACCAACTCAAAGTGAATGAAGGACCTAGGACTAAAACCAAGGACTATAAACTTCATTAGAGAAAAGCTTGAAAGAACTCTAGAAGCCGTAATCCACAACATAAACAGTCTTCCAAGCATCCTCAAAAGATATTTTTAAGTAACAATTTCAAAGAACTATGTATTTTATTGTCTATAATCAGGCAAAAACAAAACCCCCAAACTCGTTACTGCTAAATTAATTTCAGTTCATTGTGACTCTTTACAACAGATTAGAACTGGCCTACATGGTTTTCAAGACTAATCTTTGCAGAAGCAGACTGCCTCATTTTTGTCCCTTTGAGCTGCTAATGGGTTTGCACCAATGACCTTTTAGTTAACAGCTAAGCAGTTGACTTTTCCTGTCAGATAAATATTGAATAAATTCAATCATTAGGGTTTAATGCATCAAATCAATTCTGGGATGGTTTTTTATTTATTTCAAAGACAATTTACTTTTATTTGCTGATAATTTTGACTGGGCATATGTCAAAACCAGACAAAGTTAAGATTCCGTTATGGAAGCCATTTTTTGCCTGCAGGTAAATGCGGTTCCTGAAGAATAACTATGCATCATCTTCATGATGAGGCCTTGACTTTGGGCAAAGAGGCAGTGGGTCGACCTGGTCCTTTTAGACTGTGGAGGCTCCTGAGGAACTACTGTTGGTTCTGGTACATGTGCTTGATGTGTTTCCACAGCTTCCCTTTGTTGATGTGCTCACAGATCATATATGTGTCTTGATGTAACAAGAACAGAGTGGCCACAGTGATGGTGAGGGTGGACATGGAGGTCCTGACAACAGAAGGGATTACAAATTCACCATAAATGTTGTGCCCGCCATGTTTCCTTACTGGAGAACTATTCTTTGGGATGGTTTTTAACTTACATGGGATAAACTTAAGGTCATATTTTGGTTCTTGTGAACTTGTTTCCATTTTCTTTAACTTGCACATGAATAGGTCTTTCTCAAAGAGGGTGAAACCAAGTTTCTCGTTGGAGAAAAGGATTTTGAAGCTCTATCTCACATACTTTGGGCATGTGACCAGGAAGGACTGTTCCTTGGAGAAGGAACATCTTGCTCAAAAGGGTGGAGGGACAGCACAGGAAAGGAAGACCCCAGAAGAGATGGATTGATTATAGAAACTAGGGCAATTGGGATAGGTGTGTCGGAGTCAGTGAGACTGGCCCAGGACAGGGCAGGCTTCAAAGCTGCTGTACATAGTGTTGCTATGAGTTGCAGGCGACTTGACAGCACAGAACAACAACAGCAACAACGACACACTGAGATTAATCAGAACTCACTGTGGCAATGGGACAATTAAAACAGACTTTCAAGGGCGGGGGGGAAAAGAGGAACGAACTGGGGAGGAGGGTAGAGAAAATAGTTCAACAGTGAATGAATGGAAACCCAAAATCTCTGTAAATGTTCATTAAAATTAATAAAATTTAATTAAAAAAAAACCCAAAAAAACCACCAAAACACACAACAGCAACAACAACAACAAATTGACTATCTGATCCACCGTGAGACCCTGGCCTTGTTTTGACTGCTGATATTGAGCTTCTCCATAGATTCTTTCCATAAATGTAGTCAATATAATTCCTGTGCAGCCCATCAAGTGACGGCCATATGTATCATCACTATTTATGTCATTTATAAAAGGCAGTTCTGTTGGCCCACTGGCAAGAAGCTGCAGTGCAATCTTGAAGGCAGGCAGTTTGAGGCCACCAGCTGCTCTGCAGGAGAAGAATGGGCAATCTACTCCCGTGCGATTAACTGCCTCTGAAAACTTGCTGGAGGGTCAGCTATGAGTCGGTTCTGACTCTACGGTACTCATCAACAACATTTGCATTGAGAAATCACTCACCGTACAAAATTCTATCTTTTGCTCTCTAGCCTAATTTCTGTCAGTAAGTCTGCATTTTCCAACATCTAGTTCATCTTCTTTGTTTCTGACTTTTGCATTCCAGTCACAAATTATTATTAATGAATTTTGATTGCATCTCCAATCAATTTCAGACTGCAAAAATTGGTGGTTATTGTTATTAGGTGTCATTAACTCAAGTACAACTCATAGCAACCCAATGAACAGCCAAGCTGAACCCTGCCCTATCTGGTGCCATCATCATCATCATCTCTGACACAGTAGACCCCATTGCTGAAGTCACCATGTTAATCCATCTTGCTGAGAGTCTTCCTTCCTTTGATGACCCTCTGTCTTTTCAAGTATGATGTCTCTCTTTCCAAGGAATAGCCTTGCTTAACTACAAGTCCAAAATATGAAAGACAAAGTTTCACCATCTTTGCCTCCAAGGAGACCTGCTTGTACTTTATCCAAGACATACTTTACTTTTGCTTTATACTTTACTATTTTTACAAGACATACTTTTACTTTTTACTTTTACTTCACTGTTGACAACTACTGTTGGTTGGTGACACAGCAGAATTTCATGAACAGCATATGAGCAAGAGCCTGTGGTGATGAAGGAAGAAGTTCAAGCTGCTCTGAAATAATTGACAAAAAATAAGGTCCCAGGAATTGACAGCATACTAACTGACATATTTCAAAAACCAGATGCTGCCCTGGATGCGCTCGCCAAGTTGTGCCAATCTATCTGGAGGACAACTGTCTGGTCAACTGACTGGAAGAGGTCCAGATTTGTTTCCAGGCCAAAGAAAGGTGACCCGACAGAGTATGGCAATTATCAAACAATATCATTAATATCACATGCAAGCAAGATTCTGTTGAAAATTATCCAAATATGACTGAAACAGCACATCAACAGAGAACTTCCAGATGTGCAGGCTGGCTTTAGAAGAGGCCATGATACTAGGGATATTATAGCTGATGTTAGATGATCTTGGCTTAAAGCATAGAGAGCCAGAGGAATGTCTATCTGTGTTTCATTGACTATGCAAAGGTATTTGACTAAGTGGATCACAATAAACTGTGGCTAATTCTGAGAAGAATGGGAACCCGAGATTGTGCTTATGTGAAACCTATACTTGGACCAGGAGGCAGTAGTCAAAACAGAGAAATACTGCATGATTCAAAATCAGGAACGGTGTATGCCAGGGATGTGCCTATCTCCATACTTTTTCAATCTTTATGAAGAACAGATCATGCAGGAGGCTGGGATCTATGAGGTGGAATGTGGTATTGGGATTGGAGGAAGACTCATCAACAACCTATGTTATGCAGATGACACAATCCTGCTTGCTGAAACTGAGGAAGATGTGAAGTGCTCGCTGCAGAAGGTCAAGGTCTGCAGCCTTCAATATGGATTGAAGCTCAACATCAAAAAAACAAAGATTCCCACCACTGGGCTGATTGGCAGCATTATGATAGATGGTGAAGAGATGGAGGTTGTTAACACCTTTAGTTTACTTGGCTCCACAATCAACATTCTTGATACAGCAGCTAGGAAATCAAAAGAAGAATTGCAGTGGGAAAGTCTGCTGTCAGGGACTGGAGACTAAGGTGGCCTAATCCAGACCATAGTCTTCACAATTATTTGTTATGCCTCAGAAAGCTGGACATGACTAGGGATGATAGAAAGATAATTGATGTCTTTGAGCTGTGGTGCTGGAGAAGAGTATTGAATATGCCATGGACTGCCAAGAGAACAAACAGGTTCACCTTGGAGAAGGTGAAATCAGGCTGCCTCTTGGGGGCAAGGATTTTGAAGCTTCATCTGGCATATTTTGGACATGTTGCAGGAAAGGACCAGTCCTTGGAGAGGGACATTCATGCTTGGAAAGGTGGAGGGACAAAAAGAGAGAAGACCATCAATGAGATCAATTGATTCAGTGACTGGGATAATGAGGTTAGGGGTGTCAGAGGCAATAAAGTTATCACAGGATAGAGCAAGTTTCAGGGCTATTGTACTTAGAATCTCTACGAGTCGCTTCAACTCGTCATCACATAATAACGTTGATCCTGTGAAGACCTATGTTTTCTTGACATTGAGATGCAATCTATGTTGAAGGCTGCAGTACCTGATCTTTGGCAGCAAGCATTTCATATCCTACTCACTTTTAGCCAGTAAGTTTGTGTCATCTGCATAAACACGTTGTTGATGAGTCTTCCTTCAATCCTGGATCCTGATGTCACAGTATCTTTACTTTTGGCTTTAGTAGTTGGTGTATATATTTGAATAATAGTTGTAGTAACAGTTCTCTCCTGTATGTATATGGATAGTATCCTGTCTCAAGAAGAGATTTGATGCTTTAAATAGTAATGATTGATGATCAGATGAGTTGTGAGATGATGATAAGGATATCATCAACGAAGAAAGCAAAAAATTATTACAAAGACATGGGAGAAAGAAAAACCAAACTGGATGCCAGAAAAGACTCTAAATTGCACTACAAGTAGAGAGGCCAAAACAAAGGGAAGAAACGTTAAAATAAACGAGATGAAGACAAGATTTCAAAGAGCAGCTTGAGAAGACAAAGCAAAATATTAGAATGATATGGACAAACAACTGTAGTTAGAAAATCAAAAGGGAAGAATACCCTCAGCATTTCTTAAGGTGTGTGAAAAGAAAAACAAATTCAAGCCTTCCAATGCAATACGAAAGGATTCTATTGACAAAATACTGATTTAGGAAGCACCAGAAGAAGATGGAAGGAATAAAGGGAGTATGTACTAAAAAAATTGGTTGACACTAAAATATTTTGTTGTTGTTGTTAGGTGCTGTTGAGTTCAGTATGACCAATAGTGACCCTAAGAACAGATCTGGACCCTGTCCTATCCTGTGCCATCCTCACAATCTCTTAAATACATACTTGAGCTCATTGCTGTCGTCACTGGGTCAATGAATCTGTCTGAAGGTCTTCTCTTTTGCCATCCCTCCACCTTTCCAATTATGATGTTCAATCTTTCTTAGCAACATACTCTAGTATGTGAGTTGTTGTTTTTGTTGTTGTTGTTGTTAAGTGCCATCAAGTCTCTTGCGACTCATAGCAACCCTATGTACAACAGCCCTAAACTCTGCTCTGTTCTGCGCAAATTGCACTGTCTCTGACACACCCATCCCAATTACTGCAGTCACTAAATCAATCCACCTCATAGAGGGCCTTCCCCTCCTGCACTGTCCCTCCACCCTACCAAGCATGATGTCCCTCTCCAAGGACGGGTCCCTCCTTACAACATGTCCAAAGTATGTTAGACGAAGCTTTAGAATCCTTGCCTCTGAGGAGCCGCCCAATCTAACCCTCTCCAAGATGAATCTGTTTGTTTTCCTAGCAGTCCATGGTACTCTCAATACTCTTCTCCAGCACCACAGCTCAAAGCCATCAATTCTCCTTCTATCCTCCCTAGTCATTGTCCAACTCTCTGATGCATAAAAAGAGATAGCAAAGACCATGGCCTGTATCAGACGCACCTGAGTCTCCAGAGAGACACCATTGCTCTTCAGTTCTTTGGAGAGGTCCCTAACAGCAGACTTTCCCATCACAATATGTCTTTTAATTTTCTGGCTACTGGTGCCAAGAGTGTTGACTGCGGAGCCAAGCAAACTAAAGCTGTGGACAATCTCAATCTCTTCACCGTCCATCCTGATGCTGCTAATTGGTCCAATGGTGAGAATCTTTGTCTTCTTGACATTGAGCCTCAATCCATATTGAAGGGAGGAATTTTTTTTATTATCTTTACCTCCAAGGAGCACTCTGGCTGCACCTTCTCCAAGACATATCTGTTTGGTTTTTTGACAGTCCAAGGGACCATGAGATAATGGTGGTGGTGGTGGTGGTGGTTGTTAGGTGCCGTTGAGTGCGACTCATAGTGACCCTGTGAACAAAAAATCTGAACCCTGTTCTATCCTCCTCCATCCTCATACTTCCTGACACACAAGAGCCCATTGCAGCAGTCACCATGTCAATTCACCTGGTTGAGGGTCTTGGTCTCCTTCGATGACCCTCTACCCTTCCCAGCATCATGTTCTTCTCCAAGGAATAGCCCCTCCCAGGAACATGTCCAAAGTGTGAGGTGAAGCTTCACCATTCTTGCTTCCAAAGAAGACTCCCGCTGTACCCCTCTCCAAGAGATATCTGTTTGTTCTCCTGGCCATCAAGGGATGTTCTTATCTAATACCACAACTTAAAGGCATCAATTCTTTTTCTCTCATCCTTATTCATTATCCAGCTCTCAGATGCATGCAAGTAATTGGAAAGACTATGGCCTGAATCAGATGTACCTTAGTCCTCAAACTGACATCATTACTCCTCAATAATTTCAAGATGTCCCTAACTGCAGATTTTTCCCAGTGCAATGTGTCTCCTTATTTCCTGACTGCTATTGCCAAGCATGTTAATTGTAGATCTAAGCAAGATGAAGCTGTTGACCATTTCAATCTCCTCTCCATCCATCATGATGTTGCCGATCAGTCCAATGGTAAGAATCTTTGTTTCCTTGACATTGAGATGCAATCCATACTGAAGCCTGCATTCCTTGATCTTCCACAACAAGGGCTCCAAGTTATCCTCATTTTCAGCAAGCAGAGTTGTGTCATCTGCATAATGCAGGTTATTGATGAGTCTTCCTCCAATCCTAATGCCACATTCCTCTTCATAGAGTCCAGCCTCTTGGATAATTTGCTCAGCATACAGATTAAATAGGTATGGAGAATACAACCCTGATACACTCCCTTCTCAATTTTAAACCATGCAGTGTTCCCCTGCTCTGTTTTCACAACAGCCTCCTGGACCAGGTATAGGCTCCACATGAGCACAATTAACTGCTCTGGGATTCTTTCTTCTCAATTTCAGCCACAACTTGTTATGATCCACACAGTCAAATGCATTTTCATAGTCAATAAAGCACAAATAGACATCCTTCTGGTATTCTTTACTTTCAGCTAGGATTCATCTGACATCAGTATCCCTGGTGCCATGGCCTCTTCTAAAGCCTGCTTGAACTTCTGACAGTGTTCTATCTATGTACTGTTCTAGCCATTTTTTTAAATGATCTTCAAAAGTACTTTGCTTGCATTTGATATTAATGATATTGTTCAATAGTTTTCACATTCTGTTGGATCACCTTTCTTGGGAATGATGACAAGTATGAACTTCTTCCAATCCATTGGCCAAACAACTGTCCTCCAAATTTCCTGGCATAGACTGGTGAGTGCATCCAAAGCTGTTTCTGTTAACTAAAACAAGACCTTATTTTCTTTGCCAATGCCTTCAATACAACTTCTACTTCATTAGCATTGGCTCTTAGTCATATGATATTTCCTGAAATTTTTCAGTGTCAATCAATTCTTTCTGGTAGAGTGATTCTGTGTATTCCTTCTATCTTCTTTTGATGCTTTTTGGGTCATTCAATATATTGCCCATTGCATCTTTCAATATTGCAACATGAAGCTTAAATTTGTTTTTCAGTTTTTGCAGCTTAAGAAATGCAGAACAAGTTCTTTCCTTTTTATTCCAATTCCAGCTCTCTGAATATTCCATTATGATACTTTGCTTTGTCCTTCTGAGATGCTGTTTGAAATCTTCTGTTCAGCTCTTTTACTTTGACATGTTTTCCTTTTGTTCTGGCTTCTTGATGCTCCAATGCAATCTTTAGAGTCTCTTCTGATATCCATTTCCATTTTTTTTCTTTCTCCTCTATTTTGTAATGACCTTTTGCTTTCTGCATGGATGATATTTTTTATGTCATCTCAAAGTTCATCTGCTCTTTGATGACTGTTGTTCAATGCCTCAAACCTATTCTTAAGATGATCTTGAAATTCAGATGGAATTAATTAAAGATCCTACCTTGGCTCCTGTGGACTTATTTTCATTTTCATTGGCCCCAATTTGAATTTCCATATGAGTAATTGATGATCTGATCCACAAACTGTCCCTGATCTAGTTTTGACTGCTGATATTGAGCTTCTCCAGCAATTTTTCCCACAACTGTAGTCACTCTAATTCCTATGCAGCTCATCGGGTCAGATCCACTTATAAAGTCATCATTTGTTTCTTTTTAAAAAGGTATTTGCAAGAGCTCTGGTGGCCTAGTAGCAAGAAGCTGTGCTGCAATCCCAAATATGCACGGTTCAAATCCACCATGTGCTCCGCTGGAGAAGGAGGGGCAAACTCTGCCTGTGCCAGTTGGACCCAATTCCACCATACACCAAATTAAAAAAAAAATTAAAATAAAAAAAGGTATTTGCAATGAATAAATCGTTGTAAGTACAAAATTCAACCGTTCTATTTCCAGCCTCATTTCTATCACCACACCCATATTTTCAACCTACCATTCCTTCGTCAGTGTTTCCTACTTTTGCATTCCAGTCACCAATTATCAGTAACACACCTTAATTGCATGTTCAGACAATTTTGGACAGCAAGATTTGGTAAAAATGCTCAATGTCTTCCTCTTTGGCTCTATAGGTGTAGGAGTGTATATTTGAATAATAGTCATGTTAATGGGTTTTCCTTGTATGTGTATGAATATTATCCTATTACTCACAACATTGTACTTCAGGACAGAACTTGAAAACGAGTTTTTTACTATGAATGCAACACTCTTCTCTGCTTTTCATTCCCAGCCTAGTATGTTGTTGTTGTTATGTGTCATCAAGTTGCCTGCAACTCACAGGGACCCTATTTACAACAGCCCTAACACCTGCTCTATCCTGTGCCAATCTCACTGTCTCCAACACACCTACCCTCGTTACCCCAGTCACTGAATCAATCCATCTCATAGATACCATATGATTATCTGATTCAAAGTGGTCAAAGCTGGTACATCTCATCTCGTTAATGCCTAGTAAGTCAATGTTCATTTGTTCCATTTCATTTTTCACAATTTCCAGCTTTCCAAATTTCAAGCCACATACATTCCATGTTCCAATTATTAAACTATGTTTGTTATTGATTTTTGTCATTTCATCTGACTTCCAATCCGGTCTCTGCTGCTACACTACTATAACTATCCTCTTCCTTTAGTGTTCATAGGATTTTCAAAGTCCTATTATTTAGGATATGGATGGCCCATCCTTCTTCCTAGTCTGTCTTAGTCAAGGAGCTCCACCCAAACCTGTCCACCATGGGTAAACTTTATGGCATTTGTCACACTAGTGGAACAGATTTCAATAATCATAGCAACCCCAAGTTATATCAAAACAGTAAATTGGCAGACTGTACCACTTAGAACATTGTTCTCCCCAAACACAATTAACGCCAGGCCTTCGGGCTTCCACGCCCTGGTTGCTTAAACAAGAGACTTCCAGCCCACAGTAGTGAACAAATAAAAGCATTAGCAAATTTAAGGTTTCAAGTATTGGTGAACTACTAATTGATCTGTTTCAACAATGCCTACAAACCTGGCCAACTGACTATAGAAGATCCATATTTGTTCCCATTCCAAAAAACAGTATAATTGCCCCCTCAGTCGCCTCACGCCTGCAGTTTTGTCTTTCACCCTCACCTGTGACCAAAGACTTGACCACTCAAAGTCCAGCTCACCAGAACACAGCTCGACATGGATACCCGTGTGATTGAAGGTGGATTAAATGTCACTCTCACCATCCGGCTACTTATGCATGGAAAGGAAGTTGGCAGTATCATCAGAAAGAAAGGAGAATCCATTAAGAAAATGTGTGAAGAGAGTGGTGCACGTACCAACATCTCAGAAGGGAATTGTCCTGAGAGAATTATCACTTTGGCTGGACCCACTAATGCCATCTTTAAAGCCTTTGCTATGGTCATTGACAAACTGGAAGAGGATATCAGCAGCTCTATGACCAATAGCACAGCTGCCAGTAGACCCCCAGTAACCCTGAGGCTGGTGGTTCCTGCTAGTCAGTGTGGCTCTCTCATTGGAAAAGGTGGTTGCAAGATCAAGGAAATACGAGAGAGTACAGGGGCTCAGGTCCAGGTGGCGGGGGATATGCTCCCCAACTCAACTGAGTCATCACTATCACTGGCATTCCGCAATCCATCATTGAGTGTGTCAAACAGATCTGCGTGGTCATGTTGGAGTCCCCCCCGAAGGACGTGACCATCCCGTACCGGCCCAAGCCGTCCAGTTCTCCAGTCATCTTTGCAGGTGGTCAGGCCTATACCATTCAAGAACAGTATGCCATTTCACAGCCAGATTTGACCAAGCTGCATCAGTTGACAATGCAACAGTCTCATTTTCCCATGACGCATGGCAACACCGGATTCAGTGGCATTGAATCCAGCTCTCCAGAGGTGAAAGGCTATTGGGCAGGTTTGGATGCATCTGCTCAGACTACTTCTCATGAACTCACCATTCCAAATGATTTGATTGGCTGCATATTCGGGCGTCAAGGCGCCAAAATCAATGAGATCCGTCAGATGTCTGGGGCGCAGAT
>NW_006400023.1:2006577-2015982 GCF_000299155.1 Elephantulus edwardii | reverse complement strand
TTAGGGCTGTTTTGCATAGGGTCGCTATGAGTCGGAAACGACTCAACGGCACATAACAACAACAACAACAACCTGTTTTGGTTGTTTTGTTTTTTGGGTTTTTGTTTGTTTGTTTTTTGTTGTTGTTTTTTTTTTTTTTGCTCATGAAATTTTTTCCTGTTTGTCATGGATATGTAAGAGTGGAATATACATTTCACTTTAGTTCTGTAATGTCAGGAATTTTTCAAAAAAAATTAAAAGATGGACTGGAGCTTTTCCTTTGTGAATAGAAACTGGGGGAAAAAACCCAGCATCATTACCATGACATGTAAGTAATATCTTATGGAAGATTATTTTAAAATTACTAGAACAGTACATCAATAAGAAACTTCCAGAAAAATCAAGCTGGATTTAGTGGAGGCCATGGCATGAGGGATATCATTGCTGATGTCAGATGGATCTTGACTGAAACCAGAGGATATAATGAAAATATCATGTTTTATTGATTATGTAAAGGCAATTGATTTTGTGGGTCATAACAAATTATATCCAAAACTAAGAATAATGGGAATAACAACAATGAATGAATGGAAATCCAAAGTCTCTATAAACTTTCATTAAAATGTCAATGAAAATAATTTTTTAAAAAAAGAAGAATGGGCATCCTTAATTGGATGCCCTTAATGAACAACTTAATTGGGCTCATGTGAAATCTATACCTGGAGACCAAGAGTTAGTTGTTTGAACAGAACAAGAGAACATTTGTTGTTGTTGTTGTTAAGTGTCATCAAGTCATAGGCAACTCATAGTGTCACCGTGTTCAGCTTCACAGCAACCACAAATTACCTCTGTACTGCAAGTGGACACAGCAAGAGAACATTACATAGTTTAAAATCAGGAAAAGTGTGTGTCAGGATCGTATCATTTCTCCATACCTATTTAATCTGTGTGCTGAGAAAATAATCTAAGAACCAAGATTCTTTGAAAAATGTGGCATCAGAATTGGAGGAAGACTTCATCAACAGCCCATACTATGCAGATGATACAACATTGTTTGCTAAAAGTAAAGAGGTCTTAAAATATTTGCTGCAAAAGATCAAAGATTACAGCCTTCAATATAGACTACATCTCAATGTCAAGAAAACAAAACTTCTCACTATGGGACCAGTAGGCAACATCATGACAGACGGATAAAGATTGAAGTTGTCAACAACTTCATCTTATTTGGATCCACTACCAACACTCATAGTAGCAATGGTCATGAAATCAAAAGCTGTATTGCATTGGAGAAATCTGCTATCAAGGACCTTTCCAAAGTGCTAAAGAGCAAGGATGTCAGTTTAAACAAGTCAAGGTCTTTTCATTTACTTCCTATGCATCTCAAAGGTGAACAATAAGAAAGGTTGAAGAATTGATGGGCAGAAGAACAAGACTAGAAGCCTTTTAATTGAGTATTGAATATCCCATAGACTGCCAAATGAACAAATAAGTCTGCCTCGGAAGAAGTCCAACTAGGGTACTCCTTAGAGGCAAGGAAACTTTGTCTTATATACTTTATGATTGGCCTGCAGGTTTGACTCACTGAATCCAGTTACATAGCCTCAAGGAAACAGAAGCTGCAAAGATTTCCCCAGCCATCTGATGCTTCAACCTACCTCACCATCTGATGCCACAATCCACCTCACTCACAATAGCTGGTTCCCACCCCACAGCGTCAGCAGCGAGCGCCAGCAACTGCAGCCAATCAGCGAGTTACACAACCACTTCCTCTGCCAAGAGACAGCCCCTTCCCACCAAGTCTTTAAAACCAGTTCACCTTCATGTCACGTACAACTTCTCTGACCTTTCCTGCCCCTCTTAGGCCTGGGACAATGAACCTTGCCCAAGAGCCCCCAGTAAAAGCTTCTTTGCTTATTTTCAATTTCTGTGCCTGTTTTACAAAACAGTTCGGCATGTTGTTAAAACCTGCTAGTCCTTAGAAAAAGATATTATGTTGGGAAAATTGGAGGGTCAAAAATAGAAAGAAAGACCCTCAACAAGATAGATTGACACAGTGTCTAACAATGGACTTGACCATATCAGAGACTGTGAGGATAGCACAGGATAGGGGAAATTTCAAATCTGTTGTTCACAAGGTCACTATGATTTCAAAGTGACTCAGTGGCACTTAACAACAATAATAACATTTAGTAAAAGTCTACTTTTTCTTCCATAGGTTAATTAACAAAATAATATGGTATTTCCAAGCACTAATCTGTGTATTCTAGACATTAATAAATATGACACATAAAATTTCATTAAGCATGTAAGAGAAATAGTTTATTCTAGAAAGAGACAAGAAAACCCTGTGTAAGCTAAAACACTTATTGAAAACTTAGAGGGAGTGGAGCTCAGATCTTGTCTCAAAAAATAGAAAATATATGGCAGGAGAGAGGCCATGATCATGAAGGTGGTTTTCCCAGGGTGAGACTTATCCATTGCACTCTGAATATGTTGACCAGTGTGATTTCCTCAAGTGAGACAAACTTGACTGCATAATTTCTAGTAGTGGGAGGGCTGCATTCATACTTTCCCTATTAAAATAAA
Organism: Elephantulus edwardii; assembly: GCF_000299155.1. NCBI lineage: Eukaryota > Metazoa > Chordata > Mammalia > Macroscelidea > Macroscelididae > Elephantulus > Elephantulus edwardii. The sequence goes on along the minus strand of NW_006400023.1, from coordinate 2,013,417 downwards.
ATTTCAAATGAACAGGTAAAATATGTCTACATGAGGAACAGGAAGAAAGGCATTCTAAGTAGGGAACACAATGATAAATATACTGATTGAACTTACAAATGTTGAACAAACTGTGAGGTTGAATTATATCAAATTACAAGGGGGTTTTCAGTCAAAATAATTAATGCCGTAATTTTTTTTAGTTGTTCAATGTAATATAAGTGGTATTTATAGAGTGATGCACTGAATGTTTTAAATGTACTGGTTTTCTTTTTTAATACTGATCTATGTGCCATTGAAAAGTAATGTTGTCAGTCTAGAGACTAATGTGTACCTGATCCAGGCCAGAGTCTTCACAAGTACTTGTTATGTTTCAGAGAGTTGGACAACAATTAAGGATGACAGAAGAATAATTGATGCCTTCGAATTATGGTGCTGGAGAAGAGTCTTGAACGTATTATGGGCTATCAAGAAAACAAATAGGTCTGTCTTGGAGACTGTAAAACCAAGTTTCTCCTTAGAGGCTAGGAATTTGAAGCTCTGTCTCACGTACTTTGGGAATGTGGCCAGGAGAGACCAGTTCTTGGAGAAAGACATCATAGTTCGAAGGATGGAAGGACAACACAGTAGAGAAAGACCCTGGATGAGATGGTTTGATACAGTGACTGGGCAATGGGGATTGGTGTGTCGGAATTAGTGAGATTGGCTCAGGACAGGGTAGGGTTCAGAGCTGTTGTACATAGGGTCACTATGGGTCACAGATGACTCAGTGGCACATAACAACAATAACAGTAATGTGACATTGAGTCAAAAGTAACTCATATCTGACCTTCCAGAGGGCTTTTAAAGGCTATAAATCACATGGGAGGAGAATGTCCAGCTTTCTCCTGTGGAGAAGCTGGTGGTTTTGAACCACATGCCTTTGGCTCAGCAGTGCAACTCCTTGCCACTAAGCCACTAGAGCTCCCTTTACACTCAGCAGTAGATATGAAAACAAAGCAACCTCCCTAAGCCTGTGTTCCTGAGGTGAATTGTGACTCATGTGTTACAAAGCAGAACCACTCTGTAGGGTTTTTCTTGACAGTGATCTTTATGGAAGCAGATTGTCAGATTTTTCTTCCACACAGACTCTGGGTGGTTTTGAACTTTTCAGTTAGCAGCCAATCACAAGCAGTTTGTACTACATTTTCGTTTTTTCAAAGTTAACTGTTTTAAAATAACTGAAAGGAAAAGGAGCAGGAGAGCTGTGATGTGCCATCAAGCCAGTTCCGACTCATAGCAATGCTGTGTACTAAACACTGCCCGATCCAGCACCCAGCCTCACAATCAGCTCTGCTTAACCCATTTTTACAGTTATCATGCATGTCAGGCCATCTCCTTGAAGGTCTTCCTCTTTTTGCTGAGTCTCTACTTTCCCCAGCATGATGTCTTTCTCAAGGGATTGGCCCCTTCTTAGGATATGCCCAAGGTCTGTGAGACACAATCTCACCACTCTTGATTCTAACGGGCACACTGGCCTCACTTCTTCAAAGGCAGATATGTTTGGTTTTTTGGCAGTCTATAGTATATTCAGCATTCTTTGCCATCGCCGTAACTCAAAGGCATCTATTCTTTTTCTGGTACTTCTTTATTCAATGTCTAGTTTTCACATGCATAGGAAAGCAATTGAAAATATTGTGGTGTGGATCAGGTACACTTTTCAGAGCGATCAGGTGCACTTCTTTTTTTAAATTTTTCTACTAGTTTATTTACAAAATCCAACACGAATTTGAACAAATTCTTTCAATCTCCCCCCCAATCAAATTGTACATCCCAATGATTAATCCCCTCCTCCTGCACATCCACATCCCTCTGCTTCCAGCCTCTCTCACCTTCTTGGATCTTTATACTCATTCTACAATAGTGGTTTTATACAATATTTATCCCTCTGGGACTTAGTTAGTTCACTCAGTATAATGCTCTCCAGTCCCTCCCCAGTTAGGTAATAATTTATAAAGTTATTGTTCCTACATGCTGCATAGTATTCCCTTGTGTGAATGTATCATAATTTCTCAGTCCATTCATTTTTGGTTGGACATTTGGGCTGTTTCCATGTTCTTGCCGTGGTGAATAACGCTGCTATGACATTGGTGTAAAAATCTCAGTTTGTGCCTCAGTTCTCATATTCTCAGTGTATATTCCAAGAATTTTCACAGAGGAAGATATTCAAATGGAAACAGACACATGGAGAAATGCTCCAAATCGTTGGCAGTAAAAGAGATGCAAATCAAAACCACAATGAGGTAACATCTAACTCCAGTAAGAGTGGCAAAGTTTAACAGGGCAACAAGCAATAGAGATTGGAGAGAATGTGGCGAGAAAGGAACTTTATGCATTGTTGGTGGGATTGTAAAATGGTACAACCATTCTGGAAGGCAGTTTGGCACTTCCTCAAAAAGCTGAACATAGAAATTCCATATGATTCAGGTGCACTTTTTCAAGTGACCTCTCTGCTGTTTAGCACTTCAGATAAGCCCTTGGTAGCAAATAGGTCCAGTACAATATGTCATTTGATTCTTGACTGCTGCTTCCATAATTTAAAAAATATTTTTGGTGACACCCATTCTCTTTAGAAAAATAACACTTAGTTTCCTCAGCAGTCTGACTTTCACCCCTTGCCTTAGATTTTCTCTAAGACTGTATCCATGCGTATTAGGCAAGTACACCTTATGCAACCTCATTATAAAGGAGAATAATCCCGAGACCCTTAGTACAGTGTTCCTTACTCCTCTGGCTTCTGGGACAATGTCCAGCCTCCACCAAGTCACTGCTTGCCCTACTGTTATAGGCAGCTAAAATTTGTGGTTCAAGATTGTATGAACAAAATTTATAATCAGGCCCTAGATATCTCAAGGCTCAAGGCTCCCCTTAACCTCCTCTTAGCATTCTAACTTCTAGGTCCTTGATAAATTTGTAAGGTCCATTTAGCCCTGCCCATAAGGTGATTGTAGGGAGTATATCCCAGCTCTCACTCCAGGTCAACTTGATACACTAAGCTTACCTCCTCTGGGGAAAGTCTTCAACCACTAAGGCTCCCACTGATGGCACACAGGAAAGCTAGATCTGAGGACCTACTTCACTCACTGCTTTTATTTGACATGTTCTGCAGGAGAAGGGTAGGGAGCATCCTTGCCTCCACACAGAGGCCCAAACAGGAGCAGGGTCTTGGTATTCCCTGCAGATATCTGAAGCAACACCTCATCTCTAGACTGGATACAAATCAGGACACACAAGTGGCAGTTTGGCCTTTCTCTTTCTTCCCTTCTTCAGAAAAACACAGGCTTGCCCTTCTCCCTCCACTCCACCACCTTTCACACTGAGCAGCAGGCATCGGGGCCTGACAGGCAAAAATAAGAAGTGTAACTTTGTTACCTTTCAGGGAAAATCCCTTAAGTTTAGTCCCCCAAATTGGGTTCTTGAGAGAATTTCTATTTATAAAAAAAAAATAATAATCATAGAAGATACTTAGGAATCTAACCTGGCTTGCAAGGTATCACTGTAGAGTCCTACTTTGAACGTCAGAAGCTAAATATTTCAGTATTTCCCCCATTTCCTTCCTCCCATTTCTTCTATAATGAAGTCTCTCCTCATCCAGACAACTGAATGCCACACCAAACCATGGTAAAAGTCATTCATTCAGAAAATAAAAGTAATAGCATATTATTGTTTCAAAATAATATTTTCTCTACATGTACAGCCTCCACTCCCCCGAGACCAGCAGCACCCTATGCTGCGCAGCTACTCTAGCCAACCATTCTGGTGGGGATCACAATAGAAAGTCCTGGGTGAGAAAATGTAAAACACAAAACAAAATCTTTTCTTAAACAAACAAACACAAAAGGCAGATCTAAAAGAGACTGCTAGAACCCCCAGCACTCTGACCAGTAAGACAACAAGCTGAAACAAGGGGTGTGTTGTGGTGGGCTGGGGAAGGAGGTGAAGAAAATGTGCAACAATGAATAAAAGTAAAAAGACTATGGCCCTTAGACGCCTGACCATACCTGAAGCCACTGCCAGAGGCTATCTTTCAGCCAAACAATATGCTGAGAAAGGCAACAACAGTTCTGAAAACAATCCTTTAAGACCAAAAGCACAAAATTCACCCAAACAACAAAGCTCAGAAGATAGAAAGGAGCAGGAACGATGGCTAAATAGGAATGGAAATCCCAGGGAAGACGTGGACAGAGTGAGGGATTGTAACTAAGGTCCCAAAACACAATGAGTATAAATTACTAAATAGAGAACTAATTTACTCTGTAAATTTTCCATCTAAACCACAAAAATTTAAGGTACTTTTCTAATTGCACTAATATTCTCCCATGTCCTGTTCCTCTCTGTCATAGACCTTCAACAACTATGCCTTGGCTTCCACATGCCAAATTTTTTTTACAGTTAATCATCCTTCTTTTAGTCTTTGATTTGTGCTAAGATTCCTATGATATCAAAAATAATATTTCTTATTTCACAGCTTCTTCTAAATAAAGTTTGACTTGAATTTATGAAAGTCTCTTGGCATATAATGCTATAACCAATTTAAAAGAAGTTTTTTTGTGATTTTTTTAATACAGAGCACTCATTGGTATTTATTTGACAAAATTGGCATTATTAAAAGACAGGTAACAAAATCTGAGCTTCTATTGAATCGGACAGCATAATTCTACAGTGTCTAGAATATTACAAAAGAAAAATCCACAGACTGAATAACAGCATCACATGCAGATGGCCCTGAAAAATCTACATCTGCAGGTGAGGTCCATAGTGTGTAGTGCAGAGGAGGGAACCCTAGAGAAAACGCGACTGACTTTCTGGGGGAGGTGCTTTCCCTTCTGTGGGGGAGGGAGCGGCGAGGAGAGGAGACAGTCAAAGGCGCAGGATGGCTTCTCCATTTCAAGACGGTAACCAAGAAATTTAAGTCATGGCACTAGTGCACCTGTGAGGAAAAGAACACCTTAACCAGAGTAGGCTCATTGCATAATTCTTTAGTAAATATGTGCAATTTTCAAGTAATGGAGGGACGTAAAGAATAATTTTACTTCAGCTGTGGCTATCTGTTCTTCTTCTCTCCCTCGGGGGCTGGGTTTGTGTCACTATCACAGGGGCACTTTTTCCACACAGTTTCGAGGGAACCAGCCCCGTATTCTTGAAACACCTTCTACAAAGGAATCATCAAGAATTTTGTCTCCGTACAACCAGTATCGTAAGCCTCTTGTAGCTAAAATGAACTCCCCCTTCTGCAGCCTGATTCGAGGCTCTTCAGTGCAGGGGCTTGTGAAGAAGGTTTTGATTCCTTTATTCAAAGGACAGCAAGCTGCACTATAATCTTGAATTACTTTATAGCGAACACATCTCACTCTCTTGTCTGCTTTCTGTTTCAATTGTTCTATGGTCAAGCTGTACTGGTGGCAGCCGTGTCTGACCGGCCACTCCAAGCCATTTCCTTCCGGGGCTCCTGACCACGTAAACACTTGGTTAAAGTTCTTCCACCTACTTCCCAAATCATAAGGAAAAACAGACTTCATCAAGCTGATAACACTGGATTCGATCTTTAGCCTTCTCTTCAATCCATGATTCAATAGACGTTTTGTTTCTGAGAATTATTTTCAACTGGATGAAAAACAGCATCCCGAAAGCGATGGTGGTTTCGATCGCTAATCCCAGAGCAAACAAGGTGGCAGCAAATGCAGCTAATACAAACGGAACGACTGGAAGAGGATCCCTCCGGGCCACACTCATGTCAATCTTCACCGTGTTCCAGCCAAAGGAGAGCCGATTATACAGTTGTGTGTACAACGTCATAACAAAAATAAAAGCAGCATGAATCCAACCGAGTGGGGCTAAAAGCAGAAACAGTGTAAACGATGCATGCATGATTTTAGTAGCCGCAACAGTTGTTAATCCAAGGACAGTGATGGTCCATCTTCAGAACACATCTGTTGCACTTTCTGCAGTGATGTGAACGAGGTGCCTTACATGCTTGGCAGAATTTACAATACTGGAGGTACATACTATCCTGAGAATTTTCTGGTTTCCATCCCAGAGGGACAAAGTCAGGACCCACAAACATGGCGTTGAAGTAATGATAAAGAATCATGATTGTCCAATTAATCAACATGATGAAATTCACACTTCCTCCAGTGGTATGTAAGGGCCAATACAGAGTCAATCATGGCCATCGCAGAACATATTGCTGTAACACCAAGGGATATGATGGGACCCCAGTGACACAGTCTCTTTAATTCTTGGAGATTTTCAAACTTGATTATCAAGCAGAATATGTCCATTTTGGCCTGGAAGGATGCCTTCCTCTTTTTAAAGAATGACAGATTTTCTTTTTCTGTGCATGCACTTCTACGTGCCACACGTCCACATGTCTTCCTCGACTGTCATACTTTCAAGGATGCTAACAAAGACTATGTCGTCTTCACTGTTCATCATCCAGAGCTCTTTATCGTAATCAGGAGAAACCACTGGCTTGATTTGAAACTCAAACTCGAAACTCAACCTCGATTGCGTCCTGGGTGCCCGCTCCTAGGCCATCGCATTTCCGGGGTGGAGCAGATTTTCTTCGCTCCGGAGCACTTGGCCATGGGTCCCTCGGTCCCGGACGAGCAGAAAGCCAACCCTGACGGCTCCAGGCTGAAGTCCAACACCTGCTCCATCCGGGCGTCCTCTGCCCGCGCCGGGGACTAAAAGAAGTTTTATCACGATTTTACATACCTATGTTATTCAGAGCCAAAGAAGAGGAGATAGAAGATTTTTACCAACTTTTACAATCGGAGATTGATCGAACATGCAATCAAGATGCATTGATAATAATGGGTG
>NW_006400023.1:1998923-2003757 GCF_000299155.1 Elephantulus edwardii | reverse complement strand
GAATATACCACAGCTTCTCTATCCATTCGTTTGTTGATGGACACTTAGTTTGTTTCCACCTCCTTGCTATTGTGAACAAAGCCGTGATAAATATGGGTGTGCATATATCTGCTTGGATGTCAGTTATGGTCTCTTTAGGGTATATTCCCAGTAGTGGAATTGTTGGGTCCAATGGTCTCTATTTGCAACTTTTGGGGAAAGCGCCACACCACTTTCCGCTGTGGCTGAACGATTTTACATTCCCACCAACAGTGACTAAGGGTTCCAAGTTCTCCACAACCTTGCCAGCATTTGTTGCTTGCTGTTCTGTTAAGTTTTGCAGTTCTGACTGGGGTGATATGATATCTCATAGTTTTTATTTTCATCTCTCTTAGAGCTAGCATATGCCAAATTTGACAAGTTATTTAGTATTCTGATCCATGATGTGAGTGCTGAATATGTAGAAAAAAGAAAACTAGTTAAATCAGTTCATGGTTTTTACTTTTCCTCTCTCCCACAACACACAGTTGTCTATCATTTGGAGCGTTTCATCCAGGATATTGCCCTCCTTCAGTACAAGTTTGCAATTATCCTCTTCTGCCAAGTGGGAAAGCTCTGTGGAGTGTGCATTCAGATTCCAGGTAATAAGGCATGACTTTAGGGAACACAAAATACCATTTCTCACTGATATCACAACTGCCTTTCAGTCAGAAGGTCCTTATTCAGTGAATCAGTGTATGAAAGTTAAAGAAAAGTCCAAACAACAGGTAAAAGATTCTTTCAAGTCTGTACACTGAGCAGCAAGGAGACTGTGGGACTCTCCAGTCAGACCTCTAGGGAACGCTGGTGGCCTCGTGATAAAAGACTGCATGGCAATCTCAAAGGCACACAGATCAAATCCACCGAGTCCTCCATGGAATAAGGATGGGTAATCAATCTCCTGTGTGATTTACTGCCTCTGAAAACCCATGGGAGGTTCAACTGTGGGTTGGTTCTGACTAGACGACACACAACAACAACTCCAGTTGAATCTTGCCTAAACCACTTATTTGCACATCACTTACCTCAGTATTACTTCAGCCTAAATTTCTTTAGTTATAAGAGAGGGTTGTTACAAGTATCAGTGATGTAATGCATGTAAGAAATTTAGCAAAGAAGAGTATTGTCTGATCCAGGCCATGGTCTTCTCAGTTGCTTACTATGCATCTGAGAACTGGACAATGAATAAGGATGACAGAAGAAGAATCAATATATCTTTGAGTTGTGGTGCTAGAGAAGAATATTGAACACACCATGCACTACCAAGAGAACAAAGGTGTCTTGTCCTGGAGAAGGTTAAACTGAGTTGCTCCTTGGAGGCAAGGATTTTGAAGCTGTGCTTTACATACTTTCGGCAGGTTGCTGTAGAGGAACTAGTCCTGGCAGAAGGACATCATGCTTGAAAGGGTACAGAGTTAGCCCAGGAGAAGACCCTGGGGGAGATGGAGAGTCACAATGGTGTAGGCATATGCCTACCACACCCATAAGCATAATTTCTGTGGCAATGGGGTCAGGTATGTCAGATTCAGTGAGGTTAGCTTAGGATAGGACAAGTTTAAAGCTGTTGTTCATAGGGTTGAGAAGTCAAACAGACTCCATTTTATGTAGTACTCTATTTGAGTAACTAAACCCTGTGTAGAAAATTTTTGCCCCCTAAAGTTTTGTCTAGAACTGCTTCCCCAAACAGTAACTGTTATTGTTTAAACCCAAAATGTAGATGTTTTACACTCCATGTACCTTTGAATATATATCACTGTTCCCTTGAAATGTTTCAACAGCAAGATGTCGTGGCCCAAGTAGTCCAGCACCTGGGGCAAGCAAGGGTATAAAACCTCCTAACTGGTGCTAGGGGGATAGGTGATCCTGTTGCGTTGCCGGGACCCCTGCTGTACAGCTAATAAAGGACCTCATCTGTAATCCTGAGGTGTATGTCTCTTTATTTTTGGGGCATAACAGGGTCACTATGAGTCAACAGCACATAACAACAGCAACAACAATAATAAAAGCATTATTATTAGTAGGCCCCTGGCTCACCACTGATAAGGAAGGATGTTTCTCTACCATCCTTACCCTATGTCCTCACAAATTTTTTCTGACCCAAATGTTGAACTAATGAAAAAGAAATGCATGAAGTATATTTAAATAGGAAGAAACAAGACTAATAAAGTGGAAAATTCAGTCACAGGCTGTAACCCTGGTTAACATCAAAGTCAGCTTCTCTTACTAAGTTGTTCTTGTTGTGGTCCGTGGAATTGAAATTGATCCAAGCTGAATCTCCAGCAGGTTTTCATAGGCAGTAAATCACTCTGGAGGAGTTACTCACCATTCTCCTGCAGAGCAGCTGATGGATTCAAACTGAGAGCTCTGGTGCCTTTGTGGCAAGGAACTGTGCTGCCTACCCAAAAGTTGTTATGTGCCCTCGAGTTGCCTGCAACTCATAGCAGCCCTGCATACAACAGCTCTGAAGCCTATCCTGTCCTGAGCCAGTCTCGCTGACTCTGACACACCTGTCCCTTTTATCCCAGTTACTATACCAATCCACCTATTCCATGGTCTACCTCATCTGCACTGTCCCTTCATCCTTCCAAGATGATGTCCTTCTCCAAGGACCAGTACCTCCTGGTGACGTATCCAAAGTATGTGAGATGGAGCTTCAAAATCCTTGCCTCCAAGGAGAAACTTGGTTTCACCCTTTCCAAAACAGACCTATTTTGTTTCCTTGGTAGTCGATGGTATGTTCAAGATTCTTCTCCAGCACCACAATTCAAAGACATCAATTATTCTTCTGTCATTCTTAGTCATTGTCCAGCTGTCTGACCCATAGCAAGTATTGCAAAGACCATGGTCTGGATCAGCGCACTTTAGTCCCTAGACTGATGTTATTGCTTCTCAGTATTCTTGAGAGGTTCCTGATAGCAGATTTTCCCAATACAATTTGTCTTTTTGATTTGCTGACTACTGGTGCCAAGAATGTTGATTGTGGAGACAAGCAAGCTGTGATTATTAATAACCTCAATCTCTTCTCCCTCTGTCATGGTGCTGCCAATTGGCCCAGTGGTCAGAATCTTGTCTTCTTGATATTGAGCTTCAATCCATATTGAAGACTACAGTTCTTGACCTTCTGCAGCAAGCACTTCAGGTCCTTTTCAGTTTCCGTAAGAAGGGTTGTGTCATTGGCATAAAGTAGATTGATGGTGAATCTTCCTCCAGTCCTGATACTACATTCCTCCTCATAAAGACCAGCCTCCCAGATGATTTGTTCTGTATATAAATTGAAAAGTTATCGAAACAGGATCCATCCCTGACACTCTCCTTCCCTGATTTTGAACCAGGCAGTGTTTCCTATTCTGTTTCGTTGCTCTGTTCTGAGGACTGCTTCCTGGTTCAAGTATAGGTTTTGCAAAAGCATGATCAGTTGTTCTTGGATTCCCATTCTCCTCGAGGTTAACCACAATTTGTAGTGATTCACACAGTCAAATGCCTTTTCACAGTCAATGAAACACAAACGGACACTCTTCTGGTATTCTGCTTTTTACCAAGATCCATCTGACCTTGGCGATAATAGCTCAAGAGCCACGACCGCTTCTAAACCCAACTTGTATTTCTGGTTGTTCTCTGTCAATATTTTTGGGATAATCTTCAGCAGAATTTTGCTTGCATGTGATATGCATGATATTGTTCAATAATTTCTAAAATCTGTCGGGTCTTCTTTATTTGGCATGAGAATAAATTTGGATCTGTTCCAGTCAGTTGTTCTCCAGATTTCTAGGCACAATCTGGTGAGCACATCTAGGGTAGCACCTGTTTGTTGAACTATGTCAATTGGTATGCCATCAATTCCTGGGGCCTTATTTTTTGCCAGGTCCAGCAGAGCAGGCTGAACTCCCTCATTCATCACCATTATCTCTTGATCATATGTTGTTTCATGAAATTCTTCTGTGTCAACCAATTCTTTTTGGTACAGTGATTCTGTGTATTTCTTCCATCTTCTTTTAATGCTTCCTGGATCATTCAATATCTGTCCATAGTGTCATTAAGTATTGCCACTCATGGCTTGAATTTGTTCTTCAGTTCCTTTAATTTAAGAAATACAAAGTGAGTTTGGCCCTTTTGATTTTCTGACTCCAGCTCCTTGTACATTTCATAAGACTTTATCTTGTTGTCCTGAGCTGCCCTTTGAAAGCTTCTACTCAGTTCCTTAACTTCTTGACTTCTTCCCTTTGCTTTGGCTTCTCCGTATTCTAGTGCAATATTCAGAGTCTCTTCTGACATCCATTTTGGTCTTTTCTTCTTCCCCTGTCTTTGTAATGGCCTTTTGCATTCTTCGTGGAAGTTATTCTTGATATGCTCCCACAACTCATCTGGTCTTCGTTCATTAGTGTTAAGGTCTCAAGCCTGTTCTTGAGTTGGTCTTTAAATTCAGGTGGGATAGCTTAAAGATCAAATTTTATTCCTATGGATTTGATTTGACCTTCCTTAGCTTTAATTTGAACTTGCATACGAGTAGTTTATGGTTTGTTCTGCAAACAGCACCTAGCCTACTAGTTTTCAGTGCTGATAATAAACTTCTCCAATGACTCCTTCCACAGATGTAATAAATCTGATTCCTGTGCATACTATCAGGGGAAATCAATGAGTATAGCTTGTGTTTATGTTTCTTATAAAAGGTATTTGCTATGAATAAATCATTGATTGTGCAGAATTCAATCATTCTATCCCAGACTCTCTAACCCAATATCTCCAGCAAATTGAAAAAGAACAGCAAGAAAACCCGACACCCTTTAAAAAAACTGAAATTATAAAAACAAGAGCAGAA
>NW_006400023.1:1992955-1995348 GCF_000299155.1 Elephantulus edwardii | reverse complement strand
AAACTGGGAGGAGGGTAGAGAGAATAGTGCAACAATGAATGAGTGGAAGCCCAAAACCTCTGTAAATGTTTATGAAAATTAATAAAATGTAATTATAGAAAAAAAAATCATTCTATCCCAAGCCTCATTTCTGTAACCATGTCCATGTTTTCCGACTACAAGTCCTAGTCCTTCTTCCTGGTTCCCAACTTTTGCATTTCAGTCACCCATTATTATTAATGCATGTTCAATCAATTTCTGACTGCAAAAGTTGGTAGAAATCATCTATTTCTTCCACTTTGGCTCTGATAGTTGGTGCATAAATTTGAATGACAGAGGTATTAACAGGTCTTCCTTGTATGTGTATGAATATTATTCTGTCACAATATTGTATTTCAAGATGGATCCAGAAACGGCCTTTTTATAAGTACGAAAAGGATCTCATGTTTTCTCACCTTTTGATCTCCAGAGTCATGGATCATATGATCATCTGATTAAAAATTTCCCATGCTAATCCATCTCATTTCACCAATGTCTAATATGTCATTATTTATGCACTCCACTTCTTAACAGCAATGTCTTGTTTTCCTACATTCATGCTTCTCACATCCCATGTTGCAATCATTAGTTTCTGCTTATAATTTTCCTCTTTGTGTTTCCAAATTTGAGGGCTCAGCCTCAGTAGTCGTATCTGTTATTCTACTCTAAATGTACTCTATTGTATGTAGGATTTTCAGAGGCCTGTTATATTTAGGAAGTGGATGGCCAATCCTTCTTCCTAGTCTGTCTTAATTTGGATACTTAGCTTTTGACAATATTTTTCAGATAAGCATTTTACTGAAAGAAACAGATGAAAGACACTTCTTCTCACAGAGATAACCAATACATTCAAGGTCCCACACCACCCTCCACAAGTGTGTCTGGTCTGTTCCCTTTCTCTGCTATATTAGCATCCCTTGCACGCCTACTACCTCCACTTTGAATTCACTAGTTGTTCCATGGGAGAAAGAGGGACAATCTGCTCCTGGGTGCTTTACTACTATGAAAACCCACTGGATGGTCGGCTATGAGTCAATTCCTACTGGGCAGTACACAGCAACAACCACCACCTTTCCTTCGGCAGCACAGTTCCTCACTGACAAGCCACCAGAGCTACACCTGTCTTGCTAAGAGACAAAGGAAAATCCAAGCACTTCACCCTTCCCTCGAACAGATAAAGGAGGACAAAACTTTAAAAATAATGAGGGGAAAGACATAGACAAACATAAATATAAAAATAAAATACATCTACACATCCAGGAGAGGGTAAGATTGGTGAATGAGACCTAATAAAGATCAAAACCTTTTTCCAACAGAGTGAAAAGAAAACCCACTGAATGGGAAAACACATTTAGCAATACCACAGCCGACAAGGCTCTTATAACAAAAATTTACAGAATACTGCAGGGCCTCCACAAGAAAAAGACTGATTACACAATTACAAAATGGGCAAAAGACATGGAAAGACTTTTCACAGAGGAAGACATTCAGATGGCCAATAAACACATGAAGAAATGTTCAAAATCACTGGCAATAAATTAGAAAAAAATTTTAAAAATCACTTGCGGTAATAGAGATTCAAATCAAAACCACAATGAGATACCATCTACCCCAGTAGCAGTGGCAAATTTTAACAGGACAGAAAGCAATAAACATTGGAGAGGATGTGGATTGTTGGGAACTCTCATACATTGTTGGTGGGATTGTAAAGTTATACAACCACTCTAGAAGGCAGTTTGGCATTTCCTCAAAAAGTAAACAGAAATTCTATATGACCTAACTATTCCACTGCTAAGAATATACTCCAAGAAAATTAGAACTGAGACACAAATGGAGCTTTGTACACCAATTTTCATAGCAGCATTATTCATAATCACAAGAACATGGAAACAGCCCAAATGTCCAATTGCAATTGAATAGATTGAGAAAATGTGATACATTCATACCATGGAATACTATCCAGCACTCAGGAACAATTTCAGAAATTGCTACATAACTTGAGAGACACTAAAGAGTATTATGCTGAGTGAACTCAGTCTCATAAAGACAAATACTGCATAAGATTATGATAGTAAAAATAGAAGGATAACTAGTAAAATGTGTATGGGGATCCAAGGAAGGTAGGGGCGGGAGCAGATGAAGAGGATGGGCAGGAGCAAAATGATAGGGTTATAAGATTGGTGGGTGAAGGGAGGGGGTAAAGGAAATGGAAAAGACCTGATGAGATATGGAACGACAGGGTTATGGTAGGCTTGGTTCAATGGTGATTAATTTTATAAAACAATGAGTGGGAATAATTGTCTGAAACACAATGTGAGAGAAGGATAGTGCAGAACACAATGTATAGCAAACCAATATAAAAGAATTTATTTAAA
>NW_006400023.1:1983519-1992701 GCF_000299155.1 Elephantulus edwardii | reverse complement strand
TTCATTGATTATGCAAAGGCATTTGACTGTGTGGATCATAACAAACTGTGGCTGACTCTGAGAAGAATGGGAATCCCAGAACACTTGATTGTTCTAATGCGAAACCTATATTTGGACCAGGAGGCAATTGTCAGAACAAAGCAAGGAAACACTGCATGGTTCAAAATTGGAAATTGGGAAGGGCGTACGCCAGGGATGTGTCCTATCAATGCGTCCTTTTCAAACTATATGCAGAACAGATTATCCAGGAGGCTGAGCTGTATGAGAAGTGTGGCATCAGGATTGGTGGAAGATCCATCAACAAACTGCGTTATGTAAAGAACAATAAATTACATAGTTGAGCCTCTACATCTTGTGGTTCCTAACCTTTATACTATAGTAGACAAAGTGCTAGTCAATAGGCCTTTTCTTTTAAGAACTACCATCCCTCTGTAACTTGATTTGTGCCACTGTTAGAACCTCTACTTGGAATATTATTGCTTTTAATTTTTGACTCAAATACTTTTAACTTGCTACTTAAATGTGTGTCTTCTAGGCTACAACAGTTCCATGATGCATCTTCAAGGATATGAACATGTATGGCTAAGCACAACTGATAACAGTGCATCTAAATTCCAAAATCAATCTCCACAATAGTCTACATGTTTCCTATTGCCAAAGGGGTCCTTTAGAGTAGTGAGAGAAGATCTTCAAGCTGAAACCTACAGCATCCCTTTTCAGCAGGAAGTAGCTAAGAGAATATGCCGTTCCCTTTTCCTTATTAATCAGGTTGAAATCTCTCTCAGGGAGGAGTGATAGGGAATGGCAAGGGACACACTGACAAAGGAGACTAATGAGAACTAGTCTTGACAAGCACTGTGGCAATGGGATAATTAAAACAGACTTTCAAGGGGTAAAAAAAAAGAGAGGAATGAACTGGGGGGGTAGAGAAAATAGTGCAACAATGAATGAATGGAAACCTAAAATCTCTATAAATGTTCATTAAAATTAATAAAATAAAAAAAGATATTGATTAGAAATGCAGAGAAAAACTGAAGACGAAAAAAAAACCAAACCGACAACAATCTGCGTTATGTAGATGACACAATCCTGCTTGCTGAAACTGAGGAGGACCTGAAGCCCTTGCTGCAGAGGGTCAAGGACTGCAGCTTTCAATATGGATTGAGGCTCAATATCAAGAAGACAAAGATTCTCACCACTGGGCCAATTGGCAGCATTAGGATGGATGGTGAAGAGATTGAGATTGTTCACAGCTTTAGTTTGCTTGGCTCCACAGTCAACACTCTTGGCACCAGAAGCCAGGAAATTAAAAGACATATTATGATGGGGAAATCTACCGTTAAGGACCTCTCCAAAGTACTGAAGAGCAATGGTGTCACTCTGGAGACTAAGGTGCACCGGATACAGGCAATGGTCTTTGTAATCAGTTGTTATGCGTCAGAGAGTTAGACAATGACTAGGGAGGATAGAAGGAGAGTTGATGAGTATTGAATGTACTACGGACTGCTAAGAAAACAGATTCTTCCTGGAGAGGGTTAAACTGGGCTGCTCCTTGGAGGCAAGGATTCCAAGGCTTCATCTGGCATACTTTGGACATGTTGCAAGGAGGGTCCAGTCCTTGGAGAGGGACATCATGCTTGGTAGGTTGGAGGGACAGCTCAGGAGGGGAAGACCCTCCATGAGGTGGATTGATTCAGTGACTGGGGTAATCAGAGTGGGTGTCTCGGAGACAATGAGATTGGAACAGGACAGAACAGGGTTTAGGGCTGTTGCACATAGGGTCACTATGAGTTCCAAGCAACTCGATGGCACATAACAATACAAGAACCCATCCCTTCATCCATCAAATTATGTGACCTTATGATTAACCACCTCTGCGTCCCATCTCTCCCACCCTTTCTCACTCTTCTGATCCCCCCTTCCCTCTTTGCATCCTCATACAAGTTTTACAACAATGGTCTTATACAGTATTTGTCCTTTTGGGACTGAATTCACTGAGCATAATGCTCTCCTGCACCTCCCAAGTTAAGTAGTGATTTATAACATCATTGCTTCTACATGCTGTATAGTATTCCATCATGTGAATGTACCATAATTTCTCAATCCATTCAATTGTGGTTGGACATTTGGGCGGTTTCCATGATTAAATCCCTGTGTGCATCAAAAACTTACTCTAACAGAGTGAAAAGAAAACATACAGACTGGGGAAAAACATTTGGCAGTACCATTTCAGACAAGGGTCTCATATCAAAAGTATACAGAATCCTACGGGGCCTCTACAAGAATAAGACTGATAACACAACTAATTACAAAATGGGGAAAAGACACTGAAAGACTTTTCACAGAGGAAGATAACTGGATGGCCAACAGACACATGAAGAAATGCTAAAAATCATTGGCTATAAGAGAGGCACAAATCCAAACCACAATGAGATACCATCTCATTCCAGTAGCAGTGGCAAAGTTTAACAGGACAGCAAGTAATAAATGCTGGGGAGGATGTGGCAAGATAGGAACTCTTATTCACTGTTGGTGGGATTGTAAAATGGTACAACCACTCTGGGAGGCCGTTTGGTGTTTCCTCAAAAAGCTGAATACAGAAATTCCATATAATCTAGCTATTCCACTGCTTGGAATATACCCCCTAAAAATGAGAACTGAGGCACAAATGGAGACTTGTACACCAAAGCAGCGTTATTCACCATGGCAAGAACATATTTTTTTTTAAAAACCAACCTACCCAACCTTCTATGTTGTTATGTGGCTTAATGGTAAGGAATTGCACTGCCAACAGAAAGGTATATGGTTCAAATCTACTAGCTGCTGAGCGGCAGACAGATGTGCAATCAACTCCCAGGCGATCAAGTGTCTGAAAAGCCATTGGAGGCTCAGCTATGGGTTGGTTTCTACTCAATGGTACACAAAAACAATGCTGTTATGTGCCGGTAGAAGATTGTCCGTCTTTCTCCTATAGCGGATTCAAGCTGCCTTTGAACTAGAAGGCAGCTCATTCCCACTAGGCCACCAGAGCTCCCCAAAAGAGAGCTACTTGATTACATGACATTCCAGTAACCGAGGTTTCTTTGGGAACACACTAGAGACGGTCTGTCCCAACACATTGTGGGTAAACCTGGGTGACAAGTGAAGACAATTTTTCTAAAATTGCCTTCGTATTCCAAGTTATAGTTTTCTTTACAGACATAAAAAGCTTTAAGAGACAAATTATTAGCAAATCACTGATCACAAATCACTGATTGCAAATGTTGAGATACTAAAAAGATAAGGAAGATAATAAGGACGAAAGATAATGAAGAGTTTGTTTTATTCTTTGAATGAAATACTGTCTAAGCATAGAGGAATAAATGAAATGACTTTTCAAACCATGCCAATTTAAGCATTCTAATATAATCCCACTGTTTTTTCAGAGATTTTTGACAGCAACCCACAGTAAGACATATTAGTCTGCCTTGTGACCTGGCACAGGCATGCGCACTCTCTCCGCAGTCTTTGATGAAACACATTTCCAGAGACGTGTTTCATAAAATATTGATTCTTACTATTAATTTTATGATTTATTTTTTAACGTACTCTTTTCTCTTTCTCTCTCCTTGGCAAACTGATTTTGCCACTACAGTTTAGAAAATACAGGTCTAACCGGTTTTCCTGATCCAAATATTTCTTTGGATTCATTTACTTGGAATATAGACAGAATTCACCAAAATGCTTGAACAAAGCCACTGTCTAGATTTTACTTTTGTCTCTAGGATTTGAAAAATCAATCTTTGGGGAATCTTCGCTTCCCTGTAAATTCAAGAAGGGCGTGGGGGGTCTAGAAAGAATAACTAGATAACAGAATAATCAACAGGAAGAATTGCATGGTCTAGACACAAGAATCATTTGTCTAGTGGAATAGATTTTCTCTCCATTTAAAATATGTAGTATCATTGTACGCTTTAAAGAATTAATCAAACAATCAAAACTGCCTTTGAGGCCCATTGAATTTATTTTCATGGAGGAGAATCCACTTTCTTTTAAAAAATTAGCACTCGCGAGTGCCCCCCGCCGTCGTGGCCCTATTCTGGGCTCGAGGAACTTTTCCCTCCAGTTTGGTGGAAGGTTACATTAAGAGAAAATAGTCCCTAACCCCTAGAAACTTTTCTGGGGGAAAGAGGGCGTTTGGCGTGCGGGTGGGTGGAGGGGAGGCCTAAAGCGGGGCAGCGGGACCCTCGAAATCTCGGGCTGGGCTGCGCGCTGGGCCACAGAGGATGGGGAGCCGGGGGGCGGGTCCGGCGGGAAAGGCTGGCAGGAGCGGGCGGTACCGGGAGGGAGAAGGAAGCCCTGAAAGCCAGGAGTTGGGCAAGGGCCGCTAGGCACTTTGTCTGCAGCCCGGAGGAAGCGCCTGCAGAGAGGGAGTTAAGAACATGCCAGCTCTCCTAACACGAGAGTGGATGTGGGTTTTCAAGTATCTTCTTTACTTATTCATAATTTCTTTTTGTTATCGTAATCTCTTGGCATCCAACTGCGTTAAGGGAGCCATATTAAGTGCATAAAATGAGATGGCTTGGAGAGGAAAAGAATGCGATTTTGATTTATATGTAATTCTCCCCCACCCCTTATTTCCTTTTTGTCACTCAGATTTAGATTTAATTAGCATTGTGATAGGCTCCAAGATGCAGCCCTGAGGTTTGGTCATCTGCTTTAACTTAACACTACAGAAGGATTTTGGAGTCATAGTAATTTTGCCAAATGGAGGTTGATTTCTCAAAACCTCACTCTGATCATCAGTGAACATTGCCATGGGTGCTGACTTTAGGTTGTTTAATTAATTTATTCTTATACGTGTATCTTTTAGCTTTAAGTGAATAAGATTATACTTAGCTCAGCCAAGGTTTAATTCAAACTGTTTTTAATAAAAGTATCAATGCAGTGTTGATTTATGCAGATACAGGAAATTTTGCTTTATTGTTGCATCATCCTTTGTAATTTTCTGCCATACTGTTCTCATTAAAAATAAAAACCAGCTTCTCCACTCGCTGTCTCTCCTAGTCGCACTGTCAAGAAACATTTGGGGAGTTCTTACTCTAATTTCTACAACACTGTTAGAGGAGACACACGCACAGACACACAGCTCCTGAGGGATGTCCTAAGGAATTAAACTGTTCCAAACGCTGCACCTCTCTGGTGGTTTGAATCCACCAGTGTCTCTGCAGGAGAAAGATAACAATCTCCTCCCACACCATTTACAGCAATTTCATTATACATATAATGTTAACTCTAATCATATTACAATTAATAGATTAATTATATACATCATCAGGAGGTCTGGTAGCTTAGTGATAAGGAGTGCCACTGCCAATCCAAAGGCTCATGGTTCAAATCCACCATTTGTTCCAAGGAAGAAAATTGGGGAATTTACTGAGCAATTTACTGCCCATTAAAACTTGGTGGAGGGTGAGCTACAGGTCAGTTCTGACTCAATGGTACACAACAACATGATGATAGATATACAGATAGAGATGATAGAGATAGATATATATCTCACCCCCCACCCCTTGGCAAGAGGCTGTGCTGCAATACCCAAAGGTATGTGGTTCGAGATTACCAGCTGGAGATTACCACAGGACAAGTATGGGGATTCTCCTCCCAAGAGATTTACTGCCTCTGAAAACCCATTAGAGGGTCAGCTAGGGTCAGTTAATCGCACAAGAGGAGATTGGCTATATGTATTATAAATATGTATATATACATAAAAATTACATAAAGGAGTGGTTTATTACATAGGTTGCTAACCATGAAGTTGGTGCCTTGAATCCCTAAACAGTCTCCTCAGGTAAAGTTTTACAGCCTAGGAAATCTGAAGGAACCTGGATCAGCTGATGACACTTGAGTTTTAGATAACAAAAATGAGTCTCTAAATAGTGCACTGGGCTGCTAATGCAAAGGTTGAGTCTACCCAAATGCACCATGAAATACAGACCTGGCAATCTACTTCCAAAAAAGTCAGACACTGAAGCCTCATACAGTGTTCTCTTTGGCAGCATATATACTAAAATTGGAAAATGTGAGAAGAGTAAGGACAGTATGGGACAGTCCTGACCTCTACTAACTCTGAGAAGGGGAATTGCCTCCATCAATAGTATACACAGTACAAAACTAATTCCCATAAGGTCAGACATGTTCTCCACACACACAACCACTTTCTACTAATTCCAACAGTAACTCTATTGCTCTACTGGGTCCAAAATCCATTACAATAGCTACACATACTTACAGAACCATACTTACTATTAAAAAATTAAAATTCAGGTAGGCAACAGTTTCTCAGACAGGTCAGCTTCTGAATAATGCTCACAGGCCCTTCAGCCCTGTGACTTCAAGCCAGTGTTACAAGTGTTAGTCCTGCCAATTATGGCATCTTCCCCCTGGTCCTTCAACAAGTTTAGGCAAAGGTTTCTATCTCTGGTTCCGTGGGGTAGCAGTCCCCAGGTCTGCTCTGTCTTACATCAGGTCTCTGGTTCTCTGCTCTGACTGCTGCTGCTCTCCTGTGGGTCCAGGTCTGACTGGTGCCCGAACCTATAATCCCAAAGGACACACACTGCGTTAATCGTTTTTTCTTCTTTGCTGGTAGTGAGATTCCAAATTTCTTCTGTGGAATCTGCTCAATTTAATGGTGTGCCTACCTGATCCCCTTGTGGATAGACTGACATATCCTATTTATATGATCCTGCCCATCCAGGTAGCAAAGTCATAGTCAGTGGTTAGGAAAGCCATTTGGAACAATAAACCCTTGACACAAAAGAAAGATACAGAGAAGATGAGCATGGCCCCTCTGCAAGGATGGCATGTAAGTTCGTGAAGCATTCCATATTTTTATATTGCTAACATTATTTATAGAGTCAAATCGTTCCAGCATTTGTAAGTCCTACCTCTTATGAATTACACAAACACACCCTATAGGATTTGTTGTTTGTTTGTTTGTTTTCTTGATGTGTACCATAAAATTGGATCAGACTGGCACAGACAGAGCTGGCCCTCCTTCTCCAGCAGATCATCTAGTGGATTCAAACCACATACCTTTGGAATTGCAAACCACATACCTTTTTGTTTGACCAAAAGCCTGAGGGTTGCCAATTAAAATCACCTAAGCTGGGATGTCAAAAGACAAATTGCATTGGGAAACTCTGCTGTCACGGGCTTCTCCAGAGTATTGAAGATAAAGGATATTAGTCTGGAGACTAAGTTGCCCCTGATCCAGGCCATGATCTTTGCAATTACATACTATGTATCAGAAAGCTGGACAACGACTAAGGATGATAGAAGGAAAATTGATACCTTTGAGCTCTGGTGCTGGAGAAGAGTATTATTGAATATACCATGGACTGCTAGGAGAACAAACAAGTTTGTCCTTGAGAGGGTGAAACCAGGCTGCTCCTTGGGATTCTGAAGCTTCAGCTCACATAATTTGGGCATGATGCAAGGAGGGACCAGTCCTTGGAGAGGGTCATTATGCTTGGGATGGTGGAGGGACAGCACAGGAGAGGAAGATCCTACATGAGATGGACTGACTCAGTGACTGGGGTAATGGAGGTAGGTGTGTCAGAGACAATAAAGTTGGCTTAGGATAGAGTAGGGCGTAGAGCTGTTGTACATAGAGATTGTTAACAGCTTCAGTTTGCTTGGCTTCACAATCAACACTTTTGGTACCAGCAGCCAGGAAATCAAAAGACTAATTGCATTAGGAAAGTCTACTGTCGCGGACATCTCCAGAGAATTAAAGAGCAACGATGTCAGTGTGGAATCTAAGGTGCACCTGATCCAGATCATAGTCTTCACAATTACTTGCTATGTCTCAGAAAGCTGGATAATGACTAGGGATAATAGAAGGAGAATTAAGGCCTTTGAGCTGTGGTGCTGAAGTATTGAATATACCATGGACTGCTAGTAGAACAAACAAACCTGTCCTAGAAAGGGTGAAACCCAGATGTTCTTTGGAGGAAGGATTCTGAAGCTCTATCTGACATACTTTGGGCAAGACCTTAGGGACCAGTCCTAAGAGAGGTACATAATGCTTGGAAGGGTGGAGGGACAGTGCAGGAGAGGAAGACCCTTGATGAGATGGATTGATTCAGTGACGGAGTAATGGGGGTAGGTGTGTCAGAGACAATAAGCTTGGCTCAGGATAGAGCAGGATTTAGAGCTGTTGTGCATAGGGTCACTATGAGTCACAAGTGACTCGATGACACAAAACAGCAACAGAATTGTTCTAGTTTATGGTTTTAAGTATATTATTTATAAAAAGAAAGAGAAAAAAACTCTCCGGAGCACAACTCTACTCTGGCACATACAGAGCCATGAGAAGTCAAAATTGACTTGGAGGCAAAAGGTTTTATAGAATATAAACAGATTTTATAGGACCTTTAAAAAAAAGTTCCAATAGATTTAAATTTCAGTAGAAATGGTACTTGGTAAAACAACTATGAGATATCATCTCACCCCAGTAACAACAGAGTTCAACAGAGTAGCAAACAACGAATGCTGGCGAGGTTGTGGAGAAATTGGAACCCTTATTCACTGCTGGAGGGAGTGTAAAATGGTGCAACCACTATGGAAAACAGTATGGCACTTTCTCAAAATGTTGCAAATAGACATACCATTTGACCCAGCAATACCACTACTGGGAATATACCCTAAAGAAACCAGAACTGCCACCCAAACAGATGTATAAACAAGGAACTCATAAAATATTATAAAAAATAGGTGACCCTGGAGGACATTATGCTGAGTGAAATATCTCAGTCACAAAAGGAAAAATACTGAATAATGACACTGTTATAAAATAAGATTGACATGAGGGTTGGGGGAAACTAAGAAAAGAGGGGATTAATAATGAACACTGCATTGAAATAGATAAGAGAAGGAACTGTCTAAAAGAAATATATGATTGTGTATTATTTGCATGACAATAGTCTAGAATACGATGTGCATAGTAAAGTGGACTAGGAGGCAGGGAGGGGAAGGGAGGAAATTGTGCAACAATGAAAGAACCTTTTTAAAGAGAAAAGCCAACTGGGGGTGTAAGGGGGTATGGAGAAAAATGTGCAATAATGAATGAATGGAAATCCAAGTTTTCTGTAAACTTATTGAAATAGCAATAAAATCAATAACCAAAAAGAAATAAAAAT
>NW_006400023.1:1977922-1982953 GCF_000299155.1 Elephantulus edwardii | reverse complement strand
CTGTATCAGACACACCTTAGTCTCCATAGAGACACCATTGCTCTTCAGTACTTTGGAGAGGTCCCTAACAGCAGACTTTCCCATGGCAATACGTCCTCTAATTTCCTGGCCACTGGTGCTGAGAGTGTTGACTGTGGAGCCAAGCAAACTGAAGCTGTGAACAATCTCAATCTCTTCACCATCCATCCTGATGCTGCCACTTTTAAAAAAATGACTGGGTTAATGAGGGTAGGTGTGTTAGAGACAGTAAAGTTGGCACAGGATAGAACCGGTTTCAGGGCTATTGTACATAAGATCGCTATGAGTTGCAAGCGACTCAAAGGCACATAACAAGAACAATGACAAGGGTATGATAAAGATATTCTAGCGGCATAGTCCTTAGAGTTGCACTGTTAACCAAAAGACCCAGGTCTCCAATAGTTCAAGTCCACCAGCATCTACAAGGAAGAGAGATAGCTAATCTCCACCTGTTAGAGATTTATGCCCAAATCAGATTTGGGATAGGACTGGATGGTAGTAAGTTTGAGGGCTTTGTTTTTTGGTTTTTTGTTTTGTTTTGTTTTGTTAGGCTATAATAACCAAATCCCAAAACCATTGCTGTCAATTCAAACCCAACTCGGTGACCTTCCACTGAATACCAAAAACTGTAAATCATTACCGGAGAAGATTATCCATCTTTCCTTCTCAGAGCAGCTGGTGAACACTTATATGCTATGCCACTAGAGCTCTTCTGGGATATAATAGAGGTTTATTGAATGTTGTTGTTGTTGTTAGGAGCCAGATAGTTAAATACATCTCATAGCAACCCTATGAACAACAGATCTGAACCATGGCCTATCCTGGGCCACCCTCACAATCTCTGACATTACTCGAGCCCTATGCTGCAATCACTATGTAAATTCACCTGGTTGAAGACCTTCCTCTCCTTCACCATCCATCTACCTTTCTAAATATGATGTGATCTACCTTTCTAAATATGATATGATTTCCTCTCTAAGGAACAGCCTCTTCTAGCAACAGGTCCAAAGGATGTGAAACAAAGCTTTATTATTTTTGCCTATAAGGAGCATTCTGGATGCATCTTCTCTAAGACATCTCTTTGTTCTTTTGGCAGTCCATGGAATGGATATTCCCTACTCTTCTCCAACATCACAGTTCAAAGACATCAATTCTTCTTCTGTCATCTTTATTCATTGTTTAGTTCTCAGATGCATAGTCAAAATGACGATGGCCTGAATCAGGCTTACCTTAGTTTTCAAACTGACATAATTTCTTCTCAAATAGTCAGGTCCCTGACTGAAGACTTTCCCATTCCAATACGTCTTCTGACCACCTAAATGCTGCTACCAAGTGTATTGATTGTATATCTAAGTAAGATGAAGTTTCTGACAGTTTCAATCTGTTCTCCATCTATCATGATGTTGACTGGCGAGGATTTTTGTCTTGTTGATGTTGAGATGTAATCTATATTGAAGGTTGCAGTGTTTAACCTTCTGAAGCAAGTGCTTCAAGTCCTCATCACTTTTAGCAAGCAAGATTCTTTTTCATGAAGTCCAGCTTCTCAAATAATTTGCTCAGTATTCAGATTAAAGGATAGGTATTAGTATTCCTTAGGCTAGTACTGCAGAAGATCAAAGATTGCAGCTTTCAATATGGATTACATCTCTGTATCAAGAAAAAAAATCCTCATCACTGGACAAATAGGCAACATCATGATAAATGGAGAAAAAATTCCAGTTGTCAATGATTTCATTTTACTTGGATCTGCAACCAATATTCACGGTAACAGCAATCAAAAAATTGAAAAGTGTTTCAAAAATGGATATTTTTTAAAAAGTGAACTGGGGTGGGTAGGGAGGAAAATGTGCAACATTAAGTTAATGAAAATCCAACTTCTCTCTAAACTTTCATTAAAATCACAATAAGACAAAAACATTAAAAAGATGTTTTGCATTGGGAAAATCTTCTGTCAAGGATATCTCCAAAGCGCTAAAGAGCAGGAATGTAAGTTTAAAGACCAAGATGTGCCTGACTCAAGCCATGGTCTTTTCAACTCCTTTCCATGCATGCGAAAATTGGACGATGAATAAGGATGACAGAAGAAGAATCACTGTCTGAAGAGTGGTGTTGGCAAAACGTACTGAATACTTACGAACTTTCAAAAGAATAAATAACTTTGTCTTGGAGGAAGTACACTCATGGTACTTTTTAGAGGGAAGGCTGGTGAAATGTTATCTCATAGACTTTGGGCATGTTGTTAGGAGGAGCGAGTTCTTGTAGTTGACGTGATGGCACATAACAACAAGATAACAATAGCTTCATATCCTTTTAAAATTATTAATGTTAATGAAAGTTTACAGAGATTTTGGATTTTTATTCATTCATTGTTGCACTTTTCTCCCTTTCCACCCCTCCTGATCAGTTCGGTCTTCTCTTCGAAAAATAAAAAAATAATATTCTTTCATTGCTATGCAATCCCTCCCCCACCCCCCATCCACTCCACTATGTGACCTTCATTCTGGACTCCTGTCATGATAATAATACCTAATCACATATCCCTTTTAAACAGTTCTCTCCCTCATCTGTCTCAATGCACTATACATTATTTATTCCCTCTTTTCTTACTTTACCCCCAACAGCAATGTTGGTCTCACTTTACAACAATGCATTATGTAGAATTTGTCCTTTTGTGACTGAGATTTTTCACTTAGCATAACATCCTCCAGGGTCACCCATTTCGTATAGTAATTCATGAGGTCCTTGTTTTCCAGCGCAGTTCCTTGTTTTCCAT
Organism: Elephantulus edwardii; assembly: GCF_000299155.1. Lineage (NCBI taxonomy): Eukaryota > Metazoa > Chordata > Mammalia > Macroscelidea > Macroscelididae > Elephantulus > Elephantulus edwardii. The sequence goes on along the minus strand of NW_006400023.1, from coordinate 1,980,162 downwards.
TGTGTGAATATACCACAGCTTCTCTATCCATTTATTTGTTGATACGCACTTGGGTTGTTTCCAACTCTTTCCCTATTGTGAACAAAGCCGCGATAAACATGGGTGGGCATACATCTGCTTGGTGGCAGTTATGTTTTCTTTGGGGTATATTCCCTGTAGTGGAATTGCTGGGTCAGATGATATTTCTATTTCCAACTTTTTGAGAAAGCGCCATACAGACTTCCATAGTGGTTGCACCATTTTACACTGCCACCAGCAGTGAATAAGGGTTCCAGTTTCTCTGCAACCTCGCCAGCATATGTTGTCTGCTGCTCTGTTAAGTTTTGCTATTCTTACTCGGGTGAGATGATAGCTGATAGTTGTTTTGATTTGCATCTCTCTTAGAGCTAGGGATTTTGAACACTTCTTCATGTGTTTGTTCGCCATCTGAATGTCTTCTTTGGTGATGTGTCTGTTCATATCCTGTGCCCATTTCTCAACTGGGTTGTTTACCCTTATCTTGTTGTGGCACTCGAGTATTCTATAAACTCTAGATATAAGTAGTAGTATATAAGTAGTTATCTGGCATGCCATTACCAAATATTTTTTTCCCAGTCTGTGCCTTCCCTTTTTACCCTTTTGGAGAAGTTTTTTTTTATGTGCATGGGGATTTGATTCTTACAAGGTCCTATTCATCTATTTTATCCTTTCCTGGTTGTAGGTTTTTCAGGATGCTTGGAAGATTGTTTATGTTATGGATTAGGACTTCTAGAGTCATTCCAAGCTTTTCTTAAATGAAGTTTATAGTCCTTGGTTTTAGTGCTAGGTCCTTGATTCTCTTGGAGTTGGTATTTTTGTATGGAGTGAGGTGTGGCTCTTGCTTGGGTTTTCTGCAGGTCGTTTTCCAATTTTGCCAACACCATTTGTTAAAAAGGCTGTTGTTTCCCTACTTAATTGATTTCATCTCCTTGTCAAAAATCAGTTTACCATAGGTAGATGGGCTGATTTCTGGGTTCTCAATTTTATTCCATTGATCTATGTGTCTATCATTGTACCTGTACCACACACACTGTCTTGATCACCATGGCAGTATAGTAGGATTTGAAATCAGGGAGTGAGATGCCTCCTACCTTGTTTCTCTTTTTAGGGAGTGTGTTGCTTATTCGGGGCCTCTTTCCATTCCAAATGAAGTTGGAGATTGCCTTTTCCATCACTGCTCTGGAAAAGGATGGGGCAGACCCTGCCTGAGTTTCTCTCTAAACTTCTGACACAAGGGAAGATTCAGTTCAGGACCTGTGAAAGCAGCCCCTTGTAGCTAAGTCAGATCAAGGTACTCCAACTTAAAGGCAAATTAGTTGACTGGACTTGGAGGCACGGGTGTGGAGCAGAATGGGCACGCCATTGGCACAAGGGCAGGGCAGGTATGCACAGGGACCTCACTCAGATTCTAGCTGTCAGGGTGGGCTCGTGCAGGGTCCTCACTCAAATTCCATCTCTTGCTCAGCAGCTCTCACCCAGGGCCTCTCACCCTGGCAAGGCTCTGGGTCCAGCGGGGCTTAAGAAAACTTAGTAAAATTCCTGCTGTGCTGCTTGCTCCTGGTGAGTGAGTCACACAGTGGCTCGGCTGGTGGCTCTTGTTGGGGGGGGGGGGGGGGGGGGGACACGGCTCAGTGCTCCTGTGGCTCCCAAAGTAATTATTTTAATAAAAGTTCTGACTCACATTCCTACTCTCTTCGTTGATCTCTGCACTGCCATGTCAGTCTCTGCACTGCCCCATCGGTCTCTGCCTAGCTTGCTATCTTCTAAAGTGACTTGTACATTTGTTATTGTTGTTGTAAGGTGTCACTGTATTAACTACAACTCATAATAATCCTATGAACAACAGATCTGAACATTGACCTGTCCTATACCATCCTCACCATCCCTGAAATGCTCAAGCCCATTGTTCTGTAACAATGTATGTAACTGGATGTTCTCTCTTTGTTTGACCCTCCACATTCCCCAGCATGATGTCTTTTTCTAGGGACTAGCCCTTCCTGACAACATGCCCAAAGTGTGTGAGATGAAATTCCACTAGGGGTCGTGGTACTAGGGATATTGTTGCTGATGTTAGATGAATCTTGGCTGAAAGCAGAGAATACCAGAAGAATGTCTATCTGTATTTCATTGATTATGCAAAGGCATTTGACTGTGTGGATCATAACAAACTGTGGCTGACTCTGAGAAGAATGGGAATCCCAGAACATTTAATTGTGCCAATG
>NW_006400023.1:1957109-1977122 GCF_000299155.1 Elephantulus edwardii | reverse complement strand
GGAGGGACAGCGCAGGAGGGGAAGACCCTCTATGAGATGGATTGATTTGGTGACTGGGGTGATCGGGATGGGTGTGTCAGAGGCAGTGCGGTTGGCGCAGGACAGAGCAGGGTTTAGGGCTGTTGTGCATAGGGTCGCTATGAGACGCAAACGACTTGAAGGCACATAACAACAACAAAACAACAACCTTTAAGGAACATCCACTTTTGTTGCACTTCTTTCGAGACAGACTTGCTTGTTCTTTTGGCAGTCCATGGAATATTTGGTACTCTTCTCCAAGACCACAATTCAAAATCATCAATTCTTCTGCCATCTTTATTTATTGTCAAACTTTCAGATGCATTGAATATATGATAGCTTGGATCAGGCACACCTTAGTCTTTAAATTTATGTCCTTGCTCTTTAGGACTTCAGAGGGGTCTTTGACAGCGTATTTTCACAATGCAATATATCTTTTGATTTTTTTTTAGATGCTGTTACCATGGTTGTGGATACAAGTAAAAGGAAATTAAAAAAATGTGAAAGGAAATAATTGACAACTTCTATCTTTTCTCCATCATGGTATAGACATTGGTTCAGTGGTAAAGTTTTTTGTTTTATTAATGTGGAGAGGCAGTCCATATTGAAAGTTGCACTCTTTGATCTTTTTCAGCAACTGTTTCAACTCCTCTTCACTTTCAGCAAGCAAGGTTGTGTCATCTGGATAATGCAAGTTGTTGATGAGTCTTCTTCCAATCCTCATACCAAATTGTTCTTCATATAGTCTAGAGCCTCAAATGATTTGCTCAACATATAGATTGAATATGGAGAAAGACTACAACCCTGATTCTCCTAATTTGAAACCATGTAGAGTTCCCTGTTCTGTTCGAACAATAGCTTCTTGGTCTACGTGGAGGAAAAATACACAGAGGAAAATAGTAGAATAGAGACTTTCTAGCACAATGACTTATTGTAGCTTAGTGGGGAGGTGCTCATCCTTTTACCAGAAGAAAGCTCTCTTGATCCTAAAGGTGAAACACTTCAAGATTTTTATAGAGGCCAATGTATACCAGATTAGCCAACAGTACATAACTTCTTATCAGTATGAAACTTGAAACATTTATCTAAATAAGAGAAAGCTAAGCTCAGTTGACATAGATGAGGATAGAGGGGAGGTCTCTCTATCATTATCCAGGTCAAAAGAGATTAGTGGGTCACAGCTTCCATGAGCCCATTCATAAGGAGAGTTTGTGCTGGGAACTCTATAAATCATGTGATTCCCCAAAGGAATTGTTTAAAATGGAATTTTCTTTGTATTTCTGCCCATAATTATATTCAATTTTTCATACATTTGGGAAAGGATGAAGCAGAGCATGGAGATCTAGTATTTTAATATTGTTAGACTACTACACAGCAGGAACTTGTCGAAGAGATTTACTGAGTTGTTACTTTTAAAGAGTGGTGAATTAATTTAAAGGTCTCTGAGAAATACAGCCTGCCAGACCCCTACTGGCTCATGAGATTGTACTTTCTTACTGATGTGACATGACAGCTGAGCAGAGTGCGTGGAAAGCTGCAGGGGAATGAAACAAGAACAGTCCTGATTTGCTCAGAGACTCACAGGTGCCCACATTCCAACTGGCTATGACAAAGGAGTCAAGTGAGCTCTGCACTCATTTCCTTTGCTCAAGGACCCTGTGCGGAGTGTAAGCACTAACTTTGACAAGGTACAGAGCTACTTGGTAAAGATGAAGTCACCGTTTTAGGAAAGATAGATAGATTTCGATATATCGGTTTATTTCAGTGGCTGCCTTTAATATGCAAATCTTAAGATAATTCCTATTTGCCAAGCCATTTCATTGACACTGTTTCTACTATGATTAATTGAGCTGAAAGTGAACTATTCTCATCTTAAGAGGACAAAGCATTCCTAGAATTTTAGAGTTAGATGAATTCTATAGCTATCCTAAAAATGTGGCCAAATTCTGGACAATGTTTGGGTCTAGTTGATTTAAAAAATATATTTGATTTTAGTACCAAATAAATTTATTTTATATTTAAATACATTTTATTTTGTTGTTGTTGTTGTTATGTGCTGTCAAGTCGCCTGCGACTCATAGCGACCCTATGTACAACAGCCCTAAACTCCGCTCTGTCCTGTGCCAATCGCACTGTCTCTGACACTCCCATCCCAATTATCCCAGTCACTGAATCAATCCACCTCATAGAGGGCCTTCCTCTCCTGCGCCGTCCCTCCACCCTCCCAAGCATGATGTCCCTCTCCAAGGACCGGTCTCTCCTCACTACATGTCCAAAGTAAGTTAGACGGAGCCTCAGAATCCTTGCCTCCAAGGAGCCACCCGGTTTAACCCTTTCCAGGACAAATCTGTTTGTTTTCCTAGCAGTCCATGGTATTCTCAGTACTCTTCTCCAGCACCACAGCTCAAAGGCATCAATTCTCCTTCTATCCTCCTTGATCATTGTCCAACTCTCTGATGCATAACAGGTGATTGCGAAGACCATGGCCTGTATCAGACGCACCTTAGTCTCCAGAGAGATACCACTGCTCTTCAGCACTTTGGAGAGGTCCCTAACAGCAGACTTTCCCATGGCAATGCGCCTTTTAATTTCCTGGCTGCTGGTGCCAAGACTGTTGACTATGGAGCCAAGCAAACTAAAGCTGTGTACAATCTCAATCTCTTCACCATCCATCCTGATGCTGCCAATTGGCCCAGTGGTGAGAATCTTTGTCTTCTTGACATTGAACCTCAATCCATATTGTAGCCTATAGTCCTTGACCCTTTGCAGCAAGTGCATGAGGTCCTCCTCAGTTTCAGCAAGCAGGGTTGTGTCATCCGCATAACGCAGATTGTTGATAAATCGTCCACCAATCCTGACCCCACATTTCTCCTCATAGAGCCCAGCCTCCCGGATAATCTGTTCTGCATATAGGTTTTATTTTAGTATTGGTATTTCATCAATTTATAGGACCTTATTTTTTGCCAATGCTTTTACTGGAGTTTGGATTTCTTCCTTCAGTACTATTGGTTTTTTTATTATATGCTCTTTACTGTAATGATTCTGTATGAACCAATTTTTTTTTTTCAGTTTAACAAAGTTTATTGAGGAGGGACAGCTGGGCTGACGTCAAAGAAGAGAGCAGCCCGGGCCTAAAGTTAGGGTGAGGTTATAGACTGTTTAACAAGTGTTACAAGATAAGGAACTAGGCAGGAGGTGGTTCTGTGTAATCTTTCCATCTTCTTTTGATGCCTTCCGAGTCATTCTAGATTTTGCCCATTGTTGTTGCAGTTATGTGCCGTCAAGTCTCTTGTGACTCACAGCGACCCTACGTACAAGAGCCAGCCCTAAACCCTGCTCTATCCTGTGCCAATCTTATTGTCTCTGACACACCTACCCTCATTACCCCAGTTACTGAATCAATTCACTTCATTGAGGGTCTTCCTCTCTCGTGCCATCCCTCCACCCTCCCAAGCATGGCATCCCTCTCCATCCTGCCTTGCAACATGTCCAAAGTACATCAGATGAAGCTTCAGAATCCTTGTCTTCAAGGAACAGTCCTATTTCACCCTCTCCAGGATGAACATTTTTGTTCTCCTAGAAGTCCATGGTATATTCAACACTGTTCTCCAGCACCACAGCTCAAAGGCATCAATTTTCTTTCTATCATCCCGAGTCATTATCCAGCTCTCTGACTCATAGCAAGCAATTGTGAAGAGTATGGCCTGGATAAGGCACACATTAGTCCCCAGATTAACAGTGATGCTCTTTAGTACTCTGGAGAGGTCCCTGACAGCTGACTTTCCCATAGAATCCTTAAATTTTGCAACTCAAGGCTTGAATTTGTTCTTAAGTTATTTCAGCTTAAGAAATGTTGAATGTGCTTTTCCCTTTTGGTTTTCTAACAACAGCTTTTCACAGATTTTGTTATAATGCTTTGCTTTGTCCTCTCTAGTTGTCTTTTGACATTTTTGTCCAGCTCTCTTACCTCAGCTTTCCTTCCCCTTATTTTGGCCTCTTCATTTTAATACAATTTTTGGAGTCTCCTCTGACATCTAATTCAGTTTTTTCTTTCTTTCCTGTCTTCGTAATAACTTTTTCCTTTCTTCATGAATGATGTCATTGTGCAACTCATCTCATCTTTGGTAATAAGTGCTCAATGCCTATTCTTATGATGGTTTTTAAATCCGTTTGGGATACACTCAAGGTCATATTTTGGGTTTCATGGATTTATTACAATTTTCTTCAACTTTAATGTGAACTTGCATATGGACTATAAGAGGTACAAATCTAGGAAAATTTTATGTTGTCAAAAATGAAGTGGAACAAATAAGGATAGAAATCCTAGGCGTTAGTGAGCTGAGATGGATTGTCACTGGCCATTTTGAATTAGAGAATCAAATGATCTATTATGATGGCAATGAAAAATTGAAAAGGAATACTGTTGAGTTCATCAAAAAAGAGCACTTGGACTCCCTGACCGCTCCTCTTGGCATTGGAAGCTTGGGCCCAGGAAAGTGGTGATGGAGCTAGTCTGGCATCGAAGTACCCCGGGGCTCTGCACTCCTGATGCTTTTCAGGTGCTGAGCCCTTCCCCACAGGGACAATGGCAAAATATTTCCCAGGCCAGAGCGTGCTCTATATTTCCTGGGACCAAGGGTTCCCCGTCTTCTGGCAGCAGTACCTGAATCCCTACAGCAAACATGTTTTGACGGAAGATATAGTATACCAGAAGGTACCTCTGACCAGAAACTCCTGTCCAGGAGACCTCTGACGAAGACCAACAGGATGCTCTGCTGGTCTGAGCAGCTGTTTCCTGCTGATGTTGCTCACTCAGTGTATATCCTAGAGGACTCTATTGTGGATCTATACGATCATACCATGACCACCTTCACCTGCAACATCAACCAAGACTGGCTGATGGTTACTGTGGTAACAATGGTTGGGCCAAAATCTGTGGAGAAGCCTAGGTCTTCCCTAATTAGTTTGGTGTCTCCAGAGCTCTCCAGGAATTTGGTCTGGCTCCATTTAAAAGCAGCGTGACCAAGACTATGAAGGGGTTTGAATACATCTTGGCCAAGTTACAAGGTGAAGCCCTTTATAAGACACTTTTTGAAATTGCAAAGGAAGCCGAGAAAAAGGCAAAGGAGACAGCACTGGCAGCTACACAGAAGACTGAGGACCTAGCCAACAAAGCAGCCACTGAGAAATAGGAACAGAAGTACCAACAGTTTGCGTAGCCATCATTGGCTCTACATGGCGCTTCTACAACCACCATCATCACCACCACCACACAGTGAACAATTCAGCTCCAGCCTCCTATTTCCCGTGTGCCTTTTCTTATTAAAAATCAACGTCTATTATAAAAAAAAATTAACGTCTAGGGAGAGAAGTGCAGCAATGAATGAATGGAAATCCAAAATCTCTGTAAATGTTCATTAAAATTATTTTTAAAATTATTAAAATTAAACTAAAAAATGGGGGGGAAGGAAAGCTACAGTCAGTTATTCTTTGAGTAGGTTTTGAATTTTGTTTTTTTCAGGTTTTTGTTTTTGTTTTTAATACAAATGCCTGACTGTGCTCAATCATCAAGCTGCATGCATGAAAAACTGGCCAGCCCAAACAGCGTATTAATCATTAGCAAATGGAACTTGAAGGAATCCACTAAGTGCTTCCTTATCATTAAGGTAGTACAAGTACTTATATTTTAAAACTGATGTGTAGCTTGATCTTTAGGGGACAGGACCACTAACCAATACATGCAGATTTTGTGTGTGTGTGTGGACAGAAGGTACTTTTGACATTCAGTTTTGCTATACAGAAACAGAATGAATAAATGAACTTTTTTCTTTTCTTTTTTTTTTTTTTTTTTGCAAGAGGTAAGTAAAATATTCAATTTGATTCTTCTGGGGGGCGGGGGAAAGGAGTTGAAAGTAGGTCTTCATTTTGCAGTCATCATCTGTACAAATTCTTCATAGTTGACCTGTCCATCCCCGTCGATGTCTGCTTCTCTGATCATTTCATATACTTCTTCATCTGCTAGTTTTTCTCCTAAGTTTGTCATGACGTGACGTAGCTCTGCCGCACTGATGTAACCATTGCCATCCTTGTCAAAGACTGGGAACGCTTCACGGATTTCTTCTTCACTATCTGTGTCTTTCATTTTTCTAGCCATCATAGTAAAACATTCTGGGAAGTTAATGGTGCCATTGCCATCGGCGTCCACTTCATTGATCATATCCTGTAATTGCGCTTCTGTTGGGTTCTGACCCAGTGACCTCGTGACGGTTCCAAGTTCCTTTGTTGTGATGGTGCCATCACCATCTTTATCGAATAGGGAGAAAGCTTCCTTGAATTCAGCGATCTGTTCTTCGGTCAGCTGATCAGCCATGGTGCCAGCGACGGGGGAAGCGCAGAGGGAGCAAGGGGGGCTGCACCAGCGCAGGGCTGTGATGGCCGGGGTGCCTCTGCTGCTTCTGCAGCGGCTGCTACTGCTGCTAAGGCACCGGGTGCCGGGTGCCGACTGGGAGTATTAACGGCTACGCGACCGCGAGACGCCCAGCACCACTGCCCTTCAGTCAGTTTTAAGATTTTTCTCTGAGTAGGTAGTAAGAGATTATAATTAAGCTGCTCTGTGGAGCTTTTGAAAAGGAAAATTTCGCCAGAAACTTATAATCACAATGAACTCTTGATTATTCATAGGGTAAAAATTGCTTGACTAACTGAAGTTCACAGGTTATTCTAATAAAATCTGTTTCCCCTCTAAAAAGAAAAAAAAAGATCAACGTCTAGCCCTTAAAAAAAAGAAAAAGAGTACTTCACAATCTGTCCTGAGGTACAATGCTGGGAGTAATAGCACATTATCCATATACATACAAGGAAGACTCGTTAATACCACTATTAATATTATTCAAACATATACACCAACCTCTAAAGCCAAAGATTAAGAAATTAAGGATTTTAGACTCTGGTGGCCTAGTGGCAAGAAGCTGCGCTACAATCCCAAAGGCATGCGGTTTGAGGATACCAGCTGCTCTGAGGGAGAGGGATGGGCAATCTCCTCACGTGCAATTAACTGCCTCTGAAAACCCACTGGAGGGTCAGCTACGGACCAGTTCTGACTTAACAGTACACAACAACATCATACCAAGGACAGTATAAAACACAAAGTACATGTACAAAACATGTGTATGCAAACCAACTAAAAATTTTTAACATTTTTTTAAAGTTGAGGATATTTGCCAACTCTTATATTTCAAAACTGATCAAACATGCAATCAAGATGTGTTTTTAATAATTCATGACTTGAATGCAAATGCAAAAGCTGGAAACAAAGAAGGACTGGTAGTTGGAAAATATGGCCTTTGTGCCAGAAACATGGCTGAAGAGAAAATGACAGATTTTGTACACTCATTTACTCATTGCAAACATCTTTAAAAAAAAAAACAAACAAAACCACCATAAATAGAAAACTACTATATATACGGACTTCTCCTGATAGACTACAAAGGAATCAGGTTGACAACATTTGTAGAAACAGTCCGTGGAGAAGCTCAATATCTGTAGTCAAAACTGTGGAACAGATCATCAATTGTTATTGTTGTTATATGCTGTCCTAGTCAACTCACAGTGAACCTATGAACAGGAGATCTGAACCTTGACCTATCCATCACCACCACCACGATCTCTGCTGTGCTCAAGACCATTGTTCTAGTCACTGTCAATCCATTCCATTTCAGATCTTCCTGTCTTTTTCTGACCATCATGTCTTTTTACAAGAACTGCCCCCCAAAAAACATGTTCAAAGTATGTGAGATAAAGTCTCATCATCCTTGCCCTCCAAGGAACACCCTGGTTACATTTTGTCAAAGACAAATTTGTTTGTTCTTTTTTCAGTCCATGGTTTATTCAATACTCTTTGCCCATCACAGTTCAAAGGCTTCAATTTCTTATTCCATGATAGTAGAACAAAGGACATCATTGCTGATGTCAGATGGATTGTGACTGTAAGCAGAGAATATTAGAATGAGTTTTCTTGATTATGAAATGATATTTAACTGTGTGAATCATAAAAAAATAGATAAACTTAAGAAGAATGAAAATGTCAGAACACTTAATTTTGCTAATACAAAACTTGTGCATAGACAAATAAACAGTTATTCCAAGAGGACATGGGAACACTGCATGGATTATAACCAAGAAAGGTACATGTCATGATTATATTCTTCCTCCATACCTGTTCAGTTTGTACGTTGAACAATTAATTTGATAATCTGGTTTATAGGAAGAAGAATGTGACTTTGAGATTAGAAAAAGATTCAGTAACAACCTACTGTATACAGATGACACAACATCACTTGCAGAAAGAATATTTAAAGCACTTAATAAAGAAGATCAAAGACTACAGCCTTCAATATGTATTGCATTTCTACATCAAGAAAACAAAAATCCTCACCACACTAGATCAATAAACATCATGATAAAAGGAGAAAAGATTGAAGCTGTCTGATTTAACTGAACTTGACTCAACACCCATGACCAAAGCAGTCAAGAATTCAAAAGACATGTTTAATTGGGAAAATCTACTGTCAAGATCCTTTTTAAAGTATTAAAGAGATCAGTTCTCATATTCTCAGCGTATATTCCAAGTAGTGGAATAGCTGGGTCATATGGAATTTCTATTTTCAGCTTTTTGAGGAAGCGTCAAACTGCCTTCCAGAGTGGTTGTACCATTTTACAATCCCACCAACAATGGATAAGAGTTCCTTTCTTGTCACGTCCTCTCCAACATTTATTACTTGATGCCCTATTAAACTTTGCCACTCTTACTGGAGTGAGATGGTACCTCATTGTGATTTTTACTTGCATCTCTCTTATTTCTCATGATCACATTTCTTCATATGTCTGTTTGCCATTCAAATATCTTCCTCTGGGAAATATTTTTCCATGTCTTCTGTCCATTTTGTAATTGGGTTATCAGTCTTTTTCTTGTGGAGGCCCAGGAGTATTCTGTAAACTTTTGTCTTAAGACTCTTATCTGAGATGGTATTACCATATGTTTGTTCCCAGTCTGTAGGTTTTATTTTCACCCTGTTGGGAAAAGTTTCTGATGCACATATGGATTTAATCTTTAGAAGGTCCCATGCATCAATTATGTACTCTTTAGATTGTGCATTTCTCGTTGTATTTGGCAGTACTGAGGTACAAAAGGAAATTTGTACACCAATGTTCATAGCAACATTATTCACCATCGCAAGAACATGGAAACAGCTCAAATGTCCAACCACAAATGAATGGATTGAGAAATTGTGGTACAGTCACACAATGGAATACTATGCAGCACACAGGAGCAATGATTTTGTAAATTGTTACCTAAGATGGGAGGGACTAAAGAGCATTATCCTGAGGGAAGTAACTCAGTCCCACAAGGATAAATATTGTATAAAACCATTATTGTAGAATGAGTATAAGGAACCAAGAGGAGTAGGGGAGGGTGGAAGCAGAGAGATGAGAATGTGCAGAGGGAGAGGGGAATTAATCATGGGGTTGTACAATTTGATGGGGGCAGGGTGAGGGAAGTTGAAAGAATTTGTTCTTTAAAACAATGTATTGGAATTTTGTAAATAAACTAGTAAAAAATTAAAAAAGAAATACTAAAGAGCAAGGATCAATTTAGAGATTAAGGTGCTCCTGATCCAAGCATTGGTGTTTTTAATTGTTTCTTATGCATTGGCCATCAATCATGTAGGTATAGGTTTAAATTTAAGGTAAATATAATGAATACAAGTCTAAGAGTAACAAAATATGACCTTTAATCTATTCCAGCTGAACTTAAAAACCACCTCAAGAACAGATTTGATGTATTGAACACTAGAAACTGAAGACCAGACAAGTTGTGGGGAAAGGCCATTACAAAGAAAAAAAATGGATGTCAGAGGAGACTCTGAAATTTGCATTAGATTGAGAAAAGCCAAAACAAAGGGAAGGAATGTTGAGGTAAGAAAGCCAAAGAGGCCTAGTGGCAAGAAAGCTGCACTGCAAACCAAGAGGCACATGGTTCGAATCCACCAGATGCTCTGCCGGGGAGGAGGGGCAATTTCCTCCTGTACCAGTCAGATCTGATTTGACGGTACACACACACACAAATAACAAAATAAAAGAAAATTAAAATAAAAAAAAAAAAAGCTAAAGAGAAGATTTCAAAGAGCAGCAGGAGAAGACAAAGCAAAGTATTAAAATGAAATGTGAAAGAACAGGAGTTAAAAAACCAAAAGGATGCAATCCCAGAGGTGCGTGGTTCGAATCCATCAGGTGCTCTGCTGGAGAAGGAGGGGCAATCTCCTCCTCTACCAGTCAGACCCACTTTGACAGTACACACACAAATAATAAAATTTTGGGGTTTTTTTTCCTCCTTTGTGGTACTTTTATTTTTCTACCTGGGATGTGAACGGTGTGAGCATGGGTCTGAAAACCAGTTGCACTGAAACATTCTAGTAAACCAGCAACACAGAGGGGTTAGTGGACACTGAGAGACAGGGTGTGGTGAGTCCAGAGAAGCCTCTCCTGAGAGACTTTTGGTCCAAGTCCACAGCACAAAGGTGCTCTAGGTAGGGTGGAGTGGGACCATGCAGTGCAGACTGTGGCAGTAAGGACAAGAAGGACCAGTCACGATGGGGGTTTGGTGCTGAGCATAAGTTTATTAGCTTTTGGACTCACGCTTTCTGTTGTTGCTTGATGAAGTTGATCAGCCCATTGGTGGAAGAATCATGAGAGGTCACTGGTTTGGTGCCCTCAAGTTCAGGTTCAATTTTCTTAGCCACTGCTTGCCTAGCTCCACTCCCCATTGGTTGGAGCTGTTAATGTCCCAGATGACTCCTTGAATGAAGATCTTAAGCTCACACATGGTAATCAAGGCTCCAAGAATAAATGGCGTAAGCTTGGTGAACACAATGGAATTGGTTGGGCGATTTCCTTCAAAGACCTTGTGTGGCAGCAGCTTTTCCAACTCCTCTGGACTCTTTGCTGTCACCTGGAGTGGAGCTCTTTCCAGGCCTCTTCTTTTGTCTTCCCCTTCATCAGGGCCTCAGTCTAGGCTAAGAAGTTGGCCAGAAGGATCTTTTGATGCAACCCATTCCATATAGGGTGCCGGGTCTAGACCGGGATAAGGAAGTCACAAGGTATCATCCTGGTGCCTTGGTGGATAAGCTGGTAGAAGGCATGCTGGCCATGGGTCCCTGGCCCCCACAAGATGGGGCCTGTCTGGTGGTCCACACGGATGCCAGACTTGGTAATGTACTTCCCATTTGATTCCATGTCACCCTGCTGGAAGTAGGCAGCAAAGTGGTGGAGGTACTGGTCATAGGGCAGCATAGCCTGAGTCTCACAACTGAAGCAGCTGATGTACCAGATTCCCAGCAGAGCCAGCAGGACAGGGGCATTCTTCTCTAGGGGCACAGTGTGGAAGTGCTGGTCCATCCAGTGTGGCCCGGGCAGCAGCTGCTCAAAGTTGCCAAAGCCTATGTGCATGCAGGGCACTGGAGAGTCCAATGGCTGACCACAGCAAGTACCATCCTCCTACCCAACCCCAGAACTCAAACATATTTTGAGGGTCAATTCCAAACTCCTTCAGTTTGGTCATGTTGGTAGACAGGGCAACAAAGTGTTTCACGACTGCAGAAGGATCCTTTGCTGACATGAGGAACCACTCCTTTGCCGTCTCTGCATTGGTGATGGTCTCCTGGGTCATAAAAGTCCTGTAGGCAATGATGAACAGGGAAGACTCCGGGCTCAGCAAGGCCAGGGTTTTAGCAATGTGGGTCCCATCAGTGTTGGAGACAAACCAGACTTGGGGACCACCTGCAGAGTATGACTTGAGGGCTTCAGTCACTATGAAGGGTCCCAGGTTGGAGCCCCTGATGCCTATGTTGATCACATATGTAATGGGCTTGCCTGTGTACCCTTTCTGGTCACCAATTCGAACACACTGGCAGAAAGACTTCATCCAGACTTTGTCCAGCTAGCTCCCTGTTGACCTCAGGCATCACATCCTTGGTGTCCACCATGATGGGAGTGTTCTACCGGTTCCGTAGGGCCATATGCAGCACAGCTTGGTCCTCAGTGAAGTTGATCTTCTCTCCATTGAACATGTGTTCCTGGGCGGCCTCCACACCCCTGGACTTGGCCAGGTCCACCAGCATCCACATCACTTCCTCCATCACCAGGTTCTTGGAGTAATCCAGTAGGATCTGCCCATGGTTGGTGTTGAGGGTCAGGCTGAAGTGGTTGAAGCACTCCTTGTCCAAATCAAAGAGGTGGTGCAGGCTGAGCTCGGAGCCATGTTCATGGTGCCACTACTGCACCTTCTGAAATGAAGGGTTGCGACTAAGTGCAGCCATGGCAGGAGAGGCTGGGTGCACAGACTCAAAAAAAATAATAAAATTTAAAAAAAAAAAACCCAAAAAGAAAGAACACATACAGAATTTTCTCAAGTGGAAATAACAAATCCAAGCCTCCATTTGCAATACTGAAGGATTCTAGGGGCAAAATATTAAATAATGCAGGAAATAAAAAAGATGGAAAGCATAAACAGAATTTCTGTACCACAAATTATTAGTCAACACTGGGTCATTTTTAGTTGCTGTTAGGTGCCATCGAGCACAGTACATAGCAATCCTATGAACAAAAGATCTGAACCCTGTTCTATCCTGTGCCATCTTCACACTTACTAACACACTAGAGCGCAATTGGGCAGTCACTGTGTCAATCCACCTGGTGAAGGGTCTTCCTCTCCTTCACCGACCCTCCACTGTTCCAAGTATCATGTTCTTCTCCCAGGATTAGCTGCTCCTAGCAACAATGCCCTAAGTATATGAGGTGAAGTCTCATCATTTTTGCCTCCAAAGAGCACTCTGGTTGCACCCTTTCCAAGACATACCTGTTTGTTCTTTTGGCTGTACATGGGATATTCAGTGTTCTTCTCCAACACCACAACTCAAAGACATCAATTCTTCTTCTGTCGTCCCTATTCATTGTCTAGCTCTCAGATGCAAAGCAAGTGATTGGAAAGACGATGACCTAAATCAGATGCACCTTAGTCCTCAAACTGACACCATTACTCCTCAATAATTAGGAGAGGCCCCTAACTGGAAGATTTTCCCAATACAATGTGTCTTCTTATTTCCTGACTCCCAGAAAGATGAAGCTGTTGACAGTTTCAATCTCCTCTCCATCCATAAAGTTGCCTATCAGTCCAGCAGTAAGAATCTTTGTTTCCTTGACATTGAGATGCAGACCATACTGAAGGTTGCATTCTTTGATGTTCTGCAACAAGAGCATCAAGTCCTCCCCACTTTCAGCAAGCAAGATTATATCATCTGCATAATGCAGATCCTGATGCCACATTCCTCTTCATAGATAGAGTCCAGCTTCTTGATTAATTTGCTCAGCATACAGATTGAGCAGGTATGGAGAGAGAATATAATCCTAACACACTCCCTTCTCAATTTTAAACCATGCAGTGCTCCCCTGCTCTGTTCACACAACAGCCTCCTGGACCAGGTATAGGTTTCACATGAGCACAATTAAGTGCTCTGGAATTCCCATTCTTCTCAATGTCCTCCACAACTTGTTAGGATCCACAGAGTCAAATGCATTTTCATGGTCAATAAAGCACAAAGAGACATTCTTTTGGTATTCTATACTTTCAGCCAGGATCCACCTGACATCGATAATGATGTCCCTGGTGCCATGGCTTCTTCTAAATTCTGCTTGAATTCTGGCAGTTCCTTATCTATGCACTATTCTAGCTGTTTCCATTGTTCAATTGTTTCCACATTCAGTTGGATCACCTTTCTTTGGAATGGGAACAAATATGGACCTCTTCCAATCTATTGGCCAGACAGTCTTCCAACTTTCTTGGCATAGACTGGTGAACTCATCCAAAGCTATATTTGGTAATTGAAATAAATCAATTGGTATCCTATCAATTCCTGGGACTTAATTTTTTGCCAAAGCCTTCACTGCATCTTTTAGAAAGTAGTATATGATAAATAAACAATGATGATGAAGGAAGATGTTCAAGCTGCACTTTGTTTCCATTCCAAAATTGGTGATCCAGCACAGAGTAGAAATTATTGAACAGTGTCATTAATATTTCATGCAAGTACAGTAGTACAGTGATAGGGAACTTCCAAAAATTTAACAAGGATTCATAAGAGGTCCCAGAATAAGGGATATTACTGCCAATGTCAGAAAGATTTTGGCTGAAAGCAGAATATACCACAAACCTGCTTACTTGTGTTTTATTGACTATGCAAAGTCTTTTGACTATGTAGCTCATGACAAATTATGGTAAATATTGAGAAGAATGGGAATCCTATAATACTTAATCATATTAATGTGAAACTTATTCATAGACCAAAAAGCAGCTGTCTGAACAGAAAAAGGGTACAAAGTGTGGTTTAAAATCATGAAAGCTGTGTGTCAAGGTTGCATCATAGCTATTCAGTCTGCATGCTGAGCAAGTAATTTGAGAAGCTTGATTATATGAAGAAGAATGTGGCATCAAGATTGGAAGATGACTCATCAACAACCTGTGTTATGGAGATAATAGAAACTTTCTTGCAGAAAGTAAATACTTGAGGCACTTACTAAGGACAATCAAAGAGTGTAGTTTTCAATATGGATTAAATCTCAACATTCAAAAATCCTCACTACTGGACCAATAAGCAACATCATGACAGTTGGTAGAAAGACTGACATTCTCAAGATTTTCATTTTAGTTGGATCTACATTTCTGCTTTCAATACTTTTGGTAGTAGTAGTCAAGAAATACAAAGATGCATTAGAGAAATTTGCTGTAGAGGACATCCTTAAAGTGCTAGATAGCAAAGATATCAGTGCAAAGAGTAAGGTGAACTTGATCCATGCAATAATATTTCCAATTGCTTCTTATGCATCTGAAAGTAAGACAATGATTAATGAAGACTGAAGATGAATCAATGCCTTTGAATTCTGATGATGATGAAAAATTTTGAACATGGACAGTAAAAAGAACAACAAATCAGGGTGCTCCTTAGAGGCCAGGGTAGTGAATCTTAGCTCACATGCTTTGAAAATTGCCAGAAGGGGCAAGACCTTGGAAAAAGATATCATACTAGGAAAAGTAGGACGTTAATGAGAGAAGACCCTCAACCAGACTCTAACAAGAACAAAAACAACAGCAGTTGACTTGAGTATGTTGGAAATCATGAGGATGGTGCAAAATAGGGTAAGATTTCAATCTGTTGTTTGTTTATAGAGTCTTTATGATTTATAGTCAATTTGGGCAGCACCTAGCAACTATTCACAACAGTTTAGTTATTATTACATTCTAATTTAGTCACATATTCATGGAGTGTTAGGCTTTGGAGACTGCTCAGTTTTAAAAGTCCATGGAAGGAGCTCTGTTGGCTTAGTGGCAAGAAGCTTCACTGCAATCCCAGAGGTGTGCGATTTGAATCCACCAGATGCTCTTCTGGAGAAGGAGGGGCAATCTCCTCCTGTACCAGTCAGATCCCATCTGATGGTACACACACACACACACACACACACACACACGCGTGTGTGCGCGCGCGTGCACAAAATAATAAAAATAAAATTGAAAAAATTTTTAAAAGTCCATAGAAACACTGCTTAATAGAAATAAAATTCAAGCCATACATATGATTTCAAGTTTTTTATTAACCATTTTAAATTGTAAAAAGAAAAAAGGTAACATTTACTTTTTAAATGTTTATTTTTAGACAGACATTATTATTTTAACATATCATTAACATATTGTTGTCAGGTGCCATTGAGTTGAGTATGACCCATGGCAACCCTATGAACAGCAGATCTGAACCCTGTTCTATCTCATGTCATCCTCATGATCTCTGACATGCTTGAGCCCATTGCTGCATTCACTGTGCCAGTGTATCTTATTGAGGTTCATCCTCTCTTTTGCCTTCCCTCCATCTTTCTAAGAATGATGTCCCTATCCAAGGAATAGCCTCTCCTAAAAACATGCCCAAAGTACGTGAGATGAAGATATATCATCTTTGTCCTCAAAGAACACTATTTTTTAAATTTTTTTTAAATTTTATTATTTTTGTGTGTGTGTGTGTGTGTGTGTGTGTACCATCAAATCAGATCTGACTGATACAGGAGAAAATCGTCCCTCCTTCTCCAGCAGAGCATCTGGTAGATTCGAACTACGTGCCTCTGGATTGCAGTGCAGCTTCTTGCCGCTAGGCCACCAGAGCTTCCTTTCAAAGAACACTCTTGCTGCACCCTCTCCAAGACATATTTATTTATTCTTTTAACCATTCATGAAATGTTCAGTGCTCTTCTCCAATACCATAAGCCAAATGCACTAATTCTTCTGTCATCCCTATTCACTGTCCAGCTCTCAGATGCATAGTAAGTGCTTGGAAAGGCTATGGCCTGTATGAGACACACCTTAGTCCTCAAACTGACATCATTACTCCTCAATAATTTGGAGAGGTCCCTAACTGCAGACTTTCCCAGTGAGGTGTGTCTCCTTATTTCCTGGTTACTGGTACTAAGTGTGTTAATTGTGGATCCAAGTAAAATGAAGTTTTTTACAGTTTCAATCTCTTATCTATCCATCATATCCAATGGTAAGACTCTTTGTTTCCTTGGCATTGAGATGCAATCCAGATTTAAGGCTGCATTCCTTGATCTTCTGCAACAAGTGATTTATGTCCTCCTCACTTTCAGCCGGGAAGGTGTGTCATCTGCATAACGCAGGTTATTGATTAGTCTCCCTCAGATCCTGTTGCCACATTCCTCTTCATAGACCCCGGCTTCTCAAATAATTTGCTCAGCATACAGATTGAACAGGTATGGAGATAGAATACAACTGATATACTCCCTTCTTAATTTTAAGTCATTCAGTGTTCCCCTGCTGTTTGCATAAGTTTCACATGAGCACAAGTCCTCTGAGACTCTCATTCTTCTCAATGTCAGCCACAACATGTTATGGTCCACACTGCCAAATGCCCTTGCATAGTTAATAAAGCACAAATCTATATTCTCCTGGTACTCTTTATTCTCAGCCAGGACTCATCTGACATTAGCAATGATATGCCTAGTGGCATGGCCTTACCTAAATTCTGCTTGACCTTCTAGCAATTTCCTGTCTATATACTATTCTAGTAATTTTTGAATGATCTTCAGCAGTACTTTGCTTGCATGAAATATTAATGATATTGTTCAATAGTTTCCACATTTTGTTGGGTCACTGACATCACTGTTCCTCAATAATTTGGAGAGATCCCTGACTGCAGACTTTTCCAGTGCAATACCATTCCTTATCTCCTGACTGCTGGAACCAAACGTCAAACGTGTCCATTATGGATGCAAACAAAGATGAAACTGTCAATTTCAATCTTTTCTCTATCTATTATAATGTTGCCTATTGATCCAATGGTAATTGTTTTTGTTTTTTTGGCTTTGAGACACAATCCATACTGAAGGCTATATTCTTTTATTTTCTTTAGCAAGGGCTTTCAATCCTCCTCGCTTTCAGCAAGTGAGACATATTCATGAGTCTTCCTCTGATCCTGATGCCACATTCCTTTTCCAGCTTAGAGTCAAGCTTCTCAAATAATTTTCTCAGCATACAGACTGAGTAGGGATAGAGAAAGGATATAACCCTGATGCACAACTTTCCTCATTTTAAACCATGTAGTGTTCCCTTGCTCTGTTTCACACAACAGCCTCTTGGTCAAGGTATAAGTTTTGCATGAGCAAAATTAAGTGTTCTGGGTTTCCCAGTCTTCTGAATGTTAGCCATAATTTGTTAAGATCTACACAGTAAAATGCCTTTGCATAGTCAATGCACAAATAGACATTCTTTTGCTATTTTCTTTCAGCTAGGATCCAACTGGCATTAGCAATGATAATCCTGGTGCTATGTGCTCTTCTAAATCCAGCTTGATTGTCTGTCAGTTCTCTGTCCATGTCCTGCTCTAGCCATTTTTTTATTATTTTTCAGCAGTATTTTCCTTTCATGTGATATTAATTATATTGCTCGATGATTCTGTTGGATAACCTTATTTAGGAATGGGAACAAATATGGAGCTCTTGCAATCAGTCCACCAGGTAGCTGTCCTCCAAATCTCCTGGCATAGACTGATGAGCACATCCAGGGCTGCATCTGTTAGCTGAAAGATGTAATTTGGCATTCTGTTGATTACTGGGCCTAATTTTTTGCCAATGGCTTGAACTTCAGTGAGGCTTGAACTTATTCCTTCGTTACCATTGGCTCTTGATCATAAGATACTTCCTGAAATATTTTTATGTTGACCAATTCTTTTTGGTACAGTGATTCTGTTTATTGCCTCCATCTTCATTTGATGCTTCCTGGGCTATTCAATATTTTGCTCATAATATATATAGATATTATTACAACTCAAGGCTTCAATTTGTTTTTCAGTTCTTTCAGCTTGAGAAATGCAAAGCAAAGTTCTTCCCATTTTATTTTCCAATTCTAGATGTTTGCACATTCCTTTATAATAGTTTACCTTCTCAAGCTGCCCTTTTATGATAGCTTTTGAAATTACCTACTGGGGCCATCCATGCTCCAGTCTGTAGCAAAAGTGTTCTTTCAAAATTGTTCAGCTGAGAACCACCAAATGACTGAGCAATCCAAAACTTAGGTGTGCGTACCAAAAAGAATTGAAAGCAGGAATGCAAACAGAAATCTGTACATCTATGTTCATTGCAGCACTATCCACAGTTGCCAAAAGGTGGTACAGTTTTTGTTTGCATAAATTCTACTAAATGACTGGATTGTTGTTGTTGATTATGACTGATAGCAACCTTATGAAAAACGGATCTGAACCCCGTCCATCCTGTGCCTCCTCACAATCTCTGACACGCTCAACTGCATTGCTGCCGTCAGTGTGTCAACCCACTTGGTTGAAAGTCTTCCCCTCCTTTACCATCTCTTTCCTTCCCAAGCATGATATCCTTCTCCAAGGAATAACCTCTGCTAGAAACATGCCCAAAGTGTGTGCAATGAAGCTTCATCATCTTTGCCTCGAAGGAGCACCCTGGCCACACCTTCTCCAAGACATATCCGTTTGTTCTTTTGACAGTCCATGGGGATATTCAGCAGTTTTTCCTAACATCACAGTTCAAAGACATCAATTTTTCTTCTGTCATCATTAATTATTGTCTAGCTCTCAGATGCAAGCAAAATACTGCAGAGGATCATTAAAAAATGGCTAGAGTGCTCACTTCGGCAGCACATATACTAAAATTGGAACAATACAGAGAAGATTAGCATGGCCCCTGCGCAAGGATAACATGCAAATTCGTGAAGTATTCCATATTTTTGCTGGCGAGGTTGTGGAGAGACTGGAACCCTTATTCACTGTTGGTGGGAGTGTAAAATGGTGCAACCACTGTGGAAGACAGTATGGCACGTTCTCAAAAAGTTGCAAATAGAGATACCATTTGATCCAGCAATTCCACTACTGGGAATATAGCCCAAAGAGACCATAGCTGCCACCCAAGCAGATATATGCACACCCATGCTTATTGCGGCTTTGTTCACAATAGCAAGGAGTTGGAAACAACCTAAGTGCCCATCAACAAATGGTTGGATAGAGAAGCTGTGGTATAGTCACACAATGGAATACTATGCTACATTGAAAAACAAGGAACTCATGCAATATTATTCAAAATGGATGACCCTGGAGGACATTATGCTGAGTGAAATAACTCAGTCTTAATAGGACAAATACAGCATGGCGCCACTGTTCTAGAAAGTAACTGACATCGGGGTTAGGGGGAGACTGAGAAAGATGGGTTCAGTAATGTATACGGCATTGAAACAGATGAGGGAGAGAACAGTTTAAAAGTAATATATTTTAGGGCATTATGATTATCATAAGAGTCCGGAATGAGGGTTGCAGAGTGGAGTATACTCGGGGTGGGGTGGGGGTGGGGGTGTGAGGGGGAATGTAT
>NW_006400023.1:1954386-1956954 GCF_000299155.1 Elephantulus edwardii | reverse complement strand
AAAATGGCTAGAGCAGTACGTAGAGAACTGCCAGACATTCAAGATCGATTTACAAGAGGCCATTGTACCAGGGATACCATTGCTGATGCCTAGCTGAAAGCAAAGAATACCAGAAGAAGGTCTATTTGTGTTTTATTGACTACGCAAAGGTATTTGACTGTATAAGACCATGGAAATAAAGTATGTGGAACATTAATATGGAGATTCATCAGTTTTGTCATTCCATCAAGCTTGGAATGAGCCATCCTAGTGTTGGGAAAGTGAGGACCTTACTGCCATCAAGAAAGAAACAACTGTGCTGCAATCCTAAAGGCTTACTGTTCAAATCCATCCATCAGATAGATGCTGTGCTGGAGAAGTAGCGGTAATCTCCTCTTGTTTCAGTTGGATCCAATTTGATGGTACACAGCAACAAAAGAAAAAAAAAGAAAGAACCAAAAGTCAGGTGTATCTTTTAGACTAGAGAGCTGAGACCAGAGAGTTGAGACTGCAAGACGCAAAGTGCATGAGAATCAGCAGTAGAGACATAGTGTCAGCAGAGGCAGCAGAAGTTGCAGATCCAGGATGCTTCCTGGCCCATAGCTTGAGGAAGCTGAGTGGCTTTAGGGCAGAAAACATTTTGGTAGAGTGACATGCCTCCATGCAATTGTTAAGGCACTAGATTTGCAGATCCAAAGACCTTTGGACCTTGGCTTGCTTAGTGCTTGTTGTTGTTTTGAGTCCTTGAGTCATAATTTACTCATAACTAACCCTCCAGCTGGTTTCTGAGGCTGTAAATCACATGGGAGTACAGCAAGCAATAAATGTTGGAGAGGATGTGGCGGGATTGGAACTCTCATACACTGTTGGTAGGATTGTAAAATGGTACAACCTCTATGGAAGGTAGTTTGGTATTTCCTCAAGGAGCTGAACATATAAAAATAAATATGAGATATCATCTCACTCAAGTAATAAAAGCAAAGTTCAACAGGAAAGCAAACAACAAATACTGATGAGATTGTGGAGAAATTTGAACTCTTATTCACTGCTGGTAAGAATGTTAAAATAATACAACCACTATGGAAGGCAGTCTGGCACTTTCTCGAAAAGTTAGAAATAGAAATTGCATTTGACCCAGTAGTTCCACTACTGGGAATATACCCCAAAGAAATCACAGCCATGATTCAAACAGATGTATGCACATCCATGTTTATTGCTGGGTTATTGACAGTAGAAAAGAGTTATATGCAACCGAAGTACCCATCAACAAACAAATGGATAGAAAAACTATAGTACATTCATACAATGGAATATTACACAGAATTAAGAAACAATGAATTCATAAAATATTACACAACATGAGGGAGCCCAGAGGATATTATGCTGAGTGAAATATCTCAGTAACAAAAGGACAGATAGTGCATAACACTGCTGTTATAAAATAGGACTGACATGGAGAGTTAGGGGGAAAATAGGAAAAGAGTGGATAGATAATGAACACTGCATTGGAACAGATGAGGGGCAGAACGGTCTGAAAGAAATATATGATTAGGTTTTATATGTATGACAACAATCTGGAACAAGAGGTTCTTTGCAAAGCGGGCTGGGAGAGTGAGTAGGGAGGGGAAGGGAAGAAAATGTACAACAATGAATGAAAAAAATTATTTTTAAAAAAGCTGAACATTTGCAAAGTGAAGAAAAAAAAAGCTGAACATTGGTGAGCTCTGGTAGACTAGTGGCAAGAAGCTGCACTGCAATCCCAGAGATTTGAGGTTCAAATCCACTAAATGCTCTGCTGAAGAAGGAGAGGCAATCTCCTCCTGTACCAGTCAGATCCAATTTGATGGTACACACACACACAAATAGTAATAAAAAAAAAAAGCTGAACATAGAGATTCCATATGACCAAGCTATTCCACTGCTAGGAATATACCTAGGAAAACAGAACTGAAACACAAACAGATTTGTTCATTGATATTCATAACAGCATTATTCACAACAGCAAAAATATGGAAACAGTCCAAATGCCCATCAACAAATGACTGGATTGATAAATTGTGATACATTCACATGATGGAACACTATAACTCAGGAGCAAAAATTTTCAAAAATACTATACAACATATGAGAGGCTAGAGAGTATTATGCTAATGCAGGTGCCTAATCACAAATACTGCATAAGGCCATTACTGTTAAAACAGAAAGATAACTAATAAGATGTGTAGGGATAGTCAAAGAGGGACAGGGAGGGACAGGAGATGGGGAGGGGAGAAAATCACAGAGTTTGTTGGGTGGAGGGGGGAGGCAAAGGAATTAGGAAAGACCCAGTTGGGATCTAAAAAGATGGGGTAATACGAGAGCTAACATTGTTCTCAATGGAGAGAGGTTAAAGGCATTCCCTTTAAGAACAGGAACTAGGCAAGGATGTCCATTATCTCCTCTCTTATGCAATATTGTATTGGAAGTTTTAGCGATAGTAATAAGACAAGAGAAAGACATAAGAGGTATACAAATTGGCAAAGAGGAGGTAAAATTATCCCTCTATGCAGATGACATGATAGTATACTTAGAAAACCCTAAAGACTCAGC
>NW_006400023.1:1946934-1952312 GCF_000299155.1 Elephantulus edwardii | reverse complement strand
ATGAAAAAAAAATTTTAAAAAAGATGGGGTAATAAATGTCATAGATTTAGTGGTGATGAATTTTTTTAAATTTTATTTCTGTGTGTGTGTGTGTGTGTGTGTGTGTACTGTCAAATCAGATCTGATTGGTACAGGAGGAGATTGCCCCTTCTTCTCCAGCAGAGCATCTGGTGGATTCTAACAGCGTACCTCTGGGATTACAGTGCAGCTTCTTGTCACTAGGCCACCAGACCTCCCTTCAGTAATGATTAATTTTATAAGCCAGTGTATGAGAATAGTCGTAAGAAATACAATGTGAATAAAAAAACTATTAAGCCAAGCATGGCTCAACTCAAGTGAATGTTAGTCTTCAAAATGACATCTTTGCTCCTTAGCACCTTGGGGAGGTGCTTAACAGAAGATTTTCCTAATGCAACATGTCTTGGTTTCTTGATTGCTAAGATGCTATGGCCAATATATCAAATGATCAAGGAAACATCAAAAGAAGATGGAAGGAATACACAGAGTCATTGTACCAAAAAGAATTGGCTGAACAGAACCTTTTCAGAAAGTAGCATTGATCAACAAACAATAATAATAAAGAAGGAAGTTCAAGCTGCTCTGAAGGGAGTGGAAAAATTAAGGCCCCAGGAATTGATGGAATACCAATTGAGATATTTCAACATACAGAGGCAGCCCTGGATGTGCACACCAGGTTGTGTCAAAGTAGCTCATATTTATTCTCATTGCAAAAAAAAAGATGATCCAGTACCTTTCAATAATGTGGAAATTATCAAACAATATCACTTATATCACATGTAAGCAAAATGTTACTAAGGATTATCCAAAAACAACTAGAACTGTATACTGACAGAAAACTACCAGAAATACAAGCTGGACTTAGAAAAAGCAGTGTCCTTAGGGATATGGCTGAAAATAGAGAGTATCAGAAGAATGTCTATTTGTCCTATCAACAAACAAATGGATAGAGAAGCTGTGGGTATATTCACACAGTGGAATACTATGCTGTATTGAAAAACAAGGAATTCATTCAATATTATTCAAAATTATGACCCTGGTGGACATTATGCTGAGTGAAGTATCTCAGTCACAAAAGGACAAATACTGCATGGTGCCACTGTTGTAAAGCAGGACTGACCTCGGGGTTGGGAGAAGACTGAGAAGGATGAGTTCAATAATGTATAATGCACTGAAACAGATGAGGGAGAAAACTCTTAAGGGAAAATTATTCAGGATTTTTGTCATGACAGGAGTCCAGAGCGAAGGCTGCATAGTGGAGTGGACCTCGGGGGAGGGATTTTAAAACAATGAAAGAATATTTCTTTTACTTTTCCAAGAGGGTAGTGTACTAGGGGGGTGGGATGGGAAGGGAGACAAGTGCAACAATGACTGAATGGACACCCACAATCTCTGTAAATTTTCATTTAAATTAATAATACATTTTTTAAAAATGTCTATTTGTGTTTTATTGACTATGCAAAGGAATTTGACTTTGTGGTTCATAACAAATTATGTCTAATGTTGAAAAGAATGGGAATACCAGAGTATCTGATTGTGTTCATGTGGAATCTATACCTAGGCCATGATGCTTTTGTCCAAAGAGAGCAAGGAACACTGCATGGTTCAAAATCAAGAAAGGAGTGCATCAGGGATGTATCCTTTCTGTATTCTTTTAACTCTATATGCAAAACAGATCATTCCAGAGGCTGGACTTTGTGAGGAAGAATGTGGTATCAGAATTGGAGGAAGACTCATCCGCAACCTGCGTTATACAAATGACACAACTTTGCTCATCAAAACTCAGGAAGACTTGAAATATTTACTGCAGAAGGTCAAAGGCTGCATTCTTCAATATTGAGTGCATCTAAACATCAAGAAAACAAAGATCCTTACCAGTAGACAGCACCATAATAGATAGAGACAGGACTGAAGTTGTTAATGATTTCATCTTGCTTGGATCCACAGTCAGAACTAGCAGTCAGGAAATCAAAAGATGAGTTGAACTGGGAAAATCTGCTGTCAAGGATCTCTCCAGAGTGCTAATGACCAGCACTATCAGTCTAGGGACTAAGGTGTGCCTAATCCATGACATGGTATTCTCAACTGTTTGCTATGCATCTGAGATCTGAACAATAAATTAAGATGACAGAAAAAGACTTGATGTCTTTGAGTTGTGCTGGAGAAAAATATTGAACATATCATGGACTACCAAGAGAATAAATAGATCTACCCTAGAGAAAGTGAAACCAGGTTGCTCCTAGGAGGCAAGGATTTTGAAGTTCCATTTCACATATTTTGTGCATGTTGTCAGGAGGGACCAGTCCATGGAGAAAGACACACTTGGAAGGGTAAATGGTCAACACAGAAGAGGAGGACCGTATATGAGACAGACCGACACAGTGACTGTGACAATGGAGTCAGGTGTGTCAAATGCGGTGAGTTTGGTTCCAGATGGGGCAGGGTTCAGAGCCACTGTTCAAAGAGTCACAATGGGTCATAGTCTACTCAACAGCACACACCAACAACAACCCAGTACCAAAGGTGTTGACTGTGGATCCAAGATGAAATTATTGACAATTTTAATCTTTTCTCCATCTATCATGTTGTTGCCTATTGGCCCAGTGATGAAGATTTTTGTTTTCTTGATGTTGAGATTTTATCCATATTGTGAACTGTATTCTTTTCTTTTGCAACTGGGAAATAATACCAATGTTTAGCCTTACAATTATTAATCAAAGTTGCGAAGGCGTATTTGCAGAGCCACTTCTGAGCAATGAAAGGGAAATTTTGGAAAGGTCGCAAGAGCACATACTTAGCTAGAAATCTAGCTAACTGTGGTGGCTCAACAGGTTACATTCATCCCTGCATTTTCTCAGTCAGCTTTTTTGTTTGTTTGGGTTTGTTTTTTGTTTTTTTTTTTAAGTTTGCTTTTCCCTTTTCCAGCTAGCCTTAATTTGAACTTTATGTTCAAGAATTTTTTTTTTCTGGTCTTTACCAATTTCAGCCTGGTGATAACCACCTTGCTTGGGTGAATGTCTACATGCACGGTTGTACCATTACCCTTTTCACGCTGCACTCTTTCAATGCAGATATTGTAATTTGTTCTGTACACCTGGATACCTTGTCAATTTGCTGCCCTTTGTGTGTCCTCACACCACCTGGAGCTCATTGTACTTGCGGATAGACATGGAGCACATACTGTACCTCTGCCGCAACTCTTTAGAGAGCAGGGAGGACAGGATCTTCCTGGGCACGAGTGAGAGGGCACTGAAGTAGCATTTATGGTTCTTGTTATGGTTCAAGGTCATGAAAGGGTTGAACTTCATGGTAACTGTCAGGCCTCTGGCAGCTTCAGACTCTCCACGCTGTAGGCTGTATTCTTTGATCTTCTGTAGCAAGTGTTTCGCTTTCAGTAAGCAAAATTGTGTTATCTGCTTAATACAGGCTATTGATGAATCTTCCTCCTGAGGCCACAGGAAGCCCTGAGGCCACATTCTTCTTCATAAAGTTCAGCTTCTTTTTTTTTCTCTGTAAATGTTCATTAAAATTAATAAAATTTAATAATAAAAAATGAGGATGGAAAAAATATTCATAGATGTGCTTTTCCAGCGTTTTTTTACACAGATGTAATCAATCTGATTCCTATGCATACCATCAGGTGAAATCCATGTGTATAGCCTGCATTTATGTTTCTTGTAAAATGTATTTGCAATAAATAAATCATTGATTGTAAAAAAAAAAACCAAACCAACCAAAAACAACAAATACTGCATAGTGCCACTGTTATAAAACAGGACTGACATCGGGGTTGGGGGGAAACTAAGAAAAAAGGGGATAAATAATGTACACAGCATTGAAACAAATGAGGGAGAGAACTGTTTAAAAGGAATATATGATTAGGTATTTATATTACAAGAGTCCAGAATAAGAGCTGCATCTCAGTTAAAAAAATTTGTTTCCAACTTTTACATTTCAGTCACTATTATTAACACATATTGATTACATGTTCCATCCATTTCAGACTATAAACATTGGTGGTTGTAAGGTTCTGTCAAGTACAACCCATAAAGAGCTTCTTAAATTATTTGCTTAGCATACTACTAGGTACAGACATGACACAGCCCTGTTGCACACCTTGTACATAGGGTCGCTATGAGTCGCAGGCGACTCGACGGCACGTAACAACAACAACAACAGTGCTCCCTTGCTCTGTTCATACAACAGTCTCTTGGTTTAAGGATAGGTTTCACATGAGCACAAATAAGTGTTCGGGCATTATCCTCAATGTTAACTATAATTTGATATGATCCACATGGTCAAATTTGCCTTTGCCTTTGCCTTTGCCTTTGCATAGTCAATAAAACACAAAGAGACATCCTTCTGGTTTTCTGTGTTTTCAGCCAAGATCCATCTAACAGCAACAAAGTTATTCCTAGTGATATAGTCTCTTCTAAATTCACCTTAAATTTCTGGCAGTTCATTTCCCTGTGATAGTAGTGATACTGTTCAATAATTTCCACATTCTGTTGGATCACTTTTTTGGGGAATGTGAACAAATATAGATCTCTTCTAGCGAGTTGGTCAGGTGGCTACTTTCCAAATTTCTTGGCACAGAGCATGTCCAGGGCTTCATCTGTTTTTTTAGAAGCTGAAGAAGAGAGTCTTTTACCTTCTCATTAAGTTAGTGGAAGTGAGATGCGACTTTCCCATGCCCAAATTACTGTTTTTATAAATGAAAACCACCAAAAAGTCCATCAACATGATGTAAACAAAGTATGGTAAATGGAATATTACGTAACCAAAAAAAGAAATGAAATCTTAATGATTCCACAACATAGATGACCATAAAAAATCATGTATATACACATCCATATTTATTACAATAGCAGCCTCCTCAATCCTAGTCTAGAAGAACTATGTAGTCTCTGAAAGAGATCAGAATAGAAGGTCCTAGATAGAGAAGGAGAAAATTGAGGGGAAAAAAAGATACCTCAAAATCATGAAAAAGACCAAGTTTACTGATCTGAGAGAGATTGGTTGAATCCCTGAGATTGTGGTCCTCAGTCACACTTCAAAACTGAACTCCACCACAACAAGATAAAGACAAATAATCCAATAGAAAAATGGGCACAGGATATGAACAGACACTTCACCAAAGAAGACATTCAGATGGCTAACAAGCACATGAAGAAATGTTCTAAATCCCTAGCTCTAAGAGAGATGCAAATCAAAACAACTATGAGATATCATCTCACCCCAGTCAAAATAGCAAAATTTAAGAGAACAGAAGACAACAAATGCTGGCGAGGTTGTGGAGAAACTGGAACCCTTATACACTGCTGGTGGAAGTGTAATATGGTGCAACCATTGTGGAAGGC
>NW_006400023.1:1934731-1946242 GCF_000299155.1 Elephantulus edwardii | reverse complement strand
AAAAAGAAGATTTAAAAAAACAATAAAAAAACAAAACCAAACCCTGAACTCATTGCCAGAGATCAACTTTCAGCTAAGCAACAGAGAGAGTTCTAAGTCTTTAAGACTTTAATAAGAGCATGAACTCTTTAGAGAATTTGGCCATATGATACCAAAAGAGCAGCTTTTGCCTAAGGTAAAGCTTAGACGGCATGAAGGAATAGGAAAGGATGAATGGACATGGTAGGTTTGTAGGGACTGAGGTCAATGTCATGAAACAAAACGGGTATAAATGGTCTAATGTAAACTGATTTGCTCTGTAAACTTTTGCTTGAATTACAAGAAAAGAGGGTTCTTTTAAATGCTGAATTAAGCAAGCCAGTTGCAAAAGAACAAATCCTATATAATCTCATTTGTATGATATAAGCAAATACAAGGAAATCAGAGTTTAAAAGGCATCTGACTATGTGGATCATAACAAATTATAGCTAACATTGAGAAGAATGGGAATCCCAGAATACTTATAACTGTGCTTATGTGAAACCTTGAGCTAGACCAGCAAACTGCTTTCTGAAAAGCACAAAGGAACACTGCACGATTTAATCAAGAAAGGTATATGCATCAGAGTTTTATTATTTCTTCACATCTATATAATCTCTATGTTAAGCAAATCATTCAAAACCTGGACTCTGAAGAATGTGCCACCAGAACTGGAACGATTCATCAGTAACTTGCATTATGCAGATGATACAACATTGCGTGATGAAAGTAAGGAGGACTTAAAATGCTTGCTGCAGAAGATCAAAGACTACAGCCTTCAATATAAATTAATCTTAATGTCAGGAAAATAAAAATTCTCACTACTGAACCAATAGGCAACATCATAATTGTTATTGTTGTTGTTGTTGTCATGTGCCATTGAGTCACCTGCTACTCATAGTGACCCTATGTACAACAGCCCTAAACCCTGCTCTATCCTGTGCCAGTCTCACTGTCTCCAACACACCCACCCCCATTTCCCCAGTCACTGAATCAATTCACCTCATAGAGGGTCTTCCTCTCTTGTGCTGTCCCTCCAACCTCCCAAGCATGACGTTCTTCTCCAAGGACCAGTCCCTCCTTGCAACATATCCAAAGTATGTCAGATGCAGCTTCAGAATCGCTGCCTCCAAGGAGCAGTCTGGTTTAACCCTCTCCAGGACAAACCTGTTTGTTTTCCTAGCAGGCTCTTCTCCAACACCACAGCTCAAAGGCTTCAATTCTCCTTCGATCCTTCCTAGTAATTGTCCACCTCTCTGACATATAGCAAGTGATTGCAAAGACCATGGCCTGTATCAGGTACACCTTAGTCTCCAGAGTGACATCATTGCTCTTCAGTACTTTGGAGAGGTCCCTAACAGCAGACTTTCCTATCACAATATGTTTTAACATCATAATAGATGGAGAAAATGTTGACACTGTCAATGATTTCATCTCACATGGACCCACGATCAAAACTATCAGCAGTAAAGAGATCAAAAGGCATATCGCATTGGGAAAATTTCCTGTCAGCGTCCTGTCCAGAGTACTAAGGAGCAACTAACTATGTCAGTTTTAAGATTAAAGTGCACTTGCTTCAGGTCATGGTCTTTTCATTCATTTGCTATGCTTCTGAGAGCTGGACAATTAGAAGGATGACAAAGATTATTAAGGATGCCTTTGAGTTGTGGTGTTGGAGAAGAACACTAAATATACTGTAGATTGCCAAAGAACAAGTAGATATGTTGTGGAGAAAGTGCAACCAGAGTGAGTGCTCCTTGGAGGCAAGGAAGCTTCATCTCACATACTCTGGGCATGTTTTAGGAGAGACCATTCCTTGGAAACAGCATCATGCTTGAAAAAGACCTGTAACAAGATGGACTGACACGATGACTGCAGCAATGGGCTCAAATATGTCAGAGATGATGAGGCTGACACAGGATAGGACAAGGTTCTGATTAGTTGTTCATAGGGTCACTATGAGTCATACTCTGCTGGAGGACATCTAACAACAACAACAACAAGATGGGAGGGAGGGGCAGTCATTGCTTAGGGGGATACTGAGTTTCTGTTAATGATGGTGGAAAAGATTTGGAAAAGAATAAGAATGAGTGTACAACTTGAAGAATGTGATTAGTTTCACTGACTTATATATGCAGAAATTGGTGAAGTGGAAATAGTTTAGTTATATATATTTTTCACCCAACTACAGTTGTGCCAAGAAATCTGGAGGATAATAACTTGGCCAACTGACTGGAAGAGATCCTTATTTATTCTCATTCAAAAAAAAAGGTGACTTGACAGAGTGTGGAAATCATCAAACAATCTCACTAATATCTTGGAAGCAGGAGTGGCATCCACTTCCTAAATAGCATGCCTCTGGAAACTCTATGAACTTCAATAAATGTCAATAGTTGTAGAGGGGCTTCAGGCCTTTTGTTCATAGGGTCACTATGAGTCGTGCTCAACTCGAAGGGGATCAACAAAAACATCACTAATACCATACATTAGCAAAATCCTGTTGAAGATTATCTAGAAATGACTGGAACACTACAATGACAGATAAATATCAGGAATACAAGATGAGTTTAGAAGAGGTTGTGGCACTAGAGACGAGACATTATTGCCAATGGCAGATGGATCTTGGCTGAAAGCAAAGAGTATCAGAGGAATGTCTGTGTTTTATTGACTATGCAAAGACATTTGAGTGTGTGGATCACAACAAATTGTGGCTAACCTTAAGGAGAATGGGAATCCCAGAACACATGACTGTGCTCACGCGAAACCTATACTTGGACCAGGAACCAGTCCTCAGAACAGAGTAGGGAAACACTGCATGGTTCAAAATCAGGAAAGGATTGCGTCAGGGATGCAATCTGTCTCCATACCTTTTCAATCTATATGCAGAACAGATCATTCGACAAGCAGGGCTTTATGAGGAAGAATGCGGCATCAGGATTAGAGGAAGACTCATCAACAACCTGCGTTATTAGGATGACACAACCTTGCTTGCTGAAACTGAAGAGGACCTGAAGTGTTTGCTGCAGAAGGTAAATATGGGTTGAAGCTTAACAGCAAAAGACAAAGATTCTCACCACTGGGACAATTGGCAGCATTATGATAGATGGAGAAGAGATTGAAATTGTTAACTATTACAGTTTGTTAGGCTCCAGAATCAACACTCTTGGTATCAGCAGTCAGGAAATCAAAAGACGAACTACATTGGGAAAAATCTGCTGTCAGGGACCTCTCCAGAGTGCAGAAAAGCACCAATGTCAGTCTAGAGACTAAGGTGTACCTAATCCAGGCTATGGTCTTCACAATTACTTGTTATGCTTCAGAGAACTGGACAATGACCAAGGATGACAAAAGAAGAATCAGTGCCTTCAAATTGTGATCCTGGAGACGAGTCTTGAACTTACCATGAACCATCAAGAAAACAAATAGTTCTGTCTTAGAAAGGTCAAACCAAGTTTCTCCTTGGAGGCTAAGATTTTGAAGCTCCATCTTACATACTTTGGGCACATGGCCAGGAGAGACCTGCCCTTGGAGAAGGACATCATGCTCGAAAGGGTGGAGGGAGACCACAGAAAAGGAAGACCCAGATTAAATGGATTGATACAGTGACTAGGGAAATGGGGGTTGGCAAGTTGGAATTAGTGAGACTGGCTCAGGACAGGGCAGGGTTCAGAGCTACTAAACCTAGGGTCACTATGGGTCACAGGCGACCTGATGGCATAACCAACAATAACACACTTGCCACACTTGCATGTGTGTGTGTGTGTGCGCATGTGTGTGTGTGTATAAGTGTTCACGCACGTGCACGCAAGTGCATTCTCTCTCTCTCTCTTAGAATACAGGAACATCACAATGGGGAAGTATATCCGATCAAGTCACTCCCTTGCTTAAAACTTTAAATTTAATAAATGTGAGATGTCATATTCACATAAAGTACCTGGCACAAGAGTTCCCCTCATGAAGGTTACCTCACCTCATTTCTTCTTTTGCTCTCATATGTGTTTCTTTCTTTTCTTTTCTGGCTCTTTTTCTTTTTGTGCCTCTTACTCTTTCCTGCTCCTTATGACCAATCAGTAATTTATCATCAGGTATTTTGCTTCTTGTTTTCTTTCCACCTTACTTTCTCCTTTCTCTCCTTTGGTTTACTATATAATGCAGCAATCAAGTTGATTTAAACTTTTGTTGTAGTTATTTCCATTTATGTTTCAAGTTCTTAATTTAAAACATGTTCCTTAAATAGCTATTCCTGTAGATTAGGCCCTTTCTACAGAAAAAGACATACTCTGTTCTTCCTGGGAAGAAAACAATCCTCTTCAACATTTCATGTTGATTTATGTGCTTTCAAGTCGGAACCAACTCATAGCTGAGCATCTAGCAGGTTTTCAAAGACTTGTAAATCGCACGGTAGGAGATTGTTCATCTCTCCCACATGGAGCAGTTGCTGGATTTGAACTGCCTGGCTTAGGGTTAGCAAGGCAACTCCTTATCACTAAGCCACCACAGTTCCCTTCACCATTTCATGGAGAAGAAAATAGTGTTGTTACTCACACAGGATCATGTAGTGATTTGAAACAAATGAAAAGACAAACTCAGGCTCCTGTTTATAGCCACTATTACTTAAGTAGATCCCTCCTGCCTCCTGGAAGTAGGGCAAAGAGTCAAGTTAATAATCCATTATCTTTGGAAGTCAATAGAGAAATGAAATGCCTATTACACTAAAAGATGGCTGAGAGCAGATCGTTTCCTTAACTCTGCACATATGTTCTTTGGAGGACCATTTCTCTTGCATGAAGGAACAGCCAAACTAAGCATATGGGCTGTTTCCTCTTAGGTCCAAGAAAGTGGGTTTGTGATTCTCTGCAAACTCATCTTTCTGTTTATGTCTCAGACACAGACAACTCTGCTAGCTGCCAACTCACTTTCTTACCTCCACTGAGAGCAAAGAGAGATTCCAAAAGCATTCCAGAAGGAGGAAAGGAAGTTGAAATTCTGTAATTTATCAAGTAAGACACTAACCCAAAACAAGTGAGGGAGGATCTTAAGCTAGAAGACAGACCGTTATAGAAAAAAAAATCCCTTTCATTCCAGATCTGGCTTGAGGGGGGGCTTGTCTCCAGAAGAGCTTGGACGTTTAGGTTCAGAATCAACAAATTACAACACCCAAGGTAGATATCAGGGAAATTGGCAAAAGGAAAGACTGAAATGTAGGGGTCAGAAAAGAAAATATCAAAGTCTGGGGAAGGGAGATTGCTAGTTGCTTACTCCATAGCTAACCGTTTGGCCTCTCTCTAGCAGAGTCCTTAAGAAGGTCTGGTGTTAAAGCCTACAGCACATTGCACTAACTGAAAGGCTGTGTGGGTTCAGTGACTTCAACTACGAGCAGCTCTGTGAGTAAAAGTTGAGCAGTCTCCTCTCAGTAAGTAGGACTTCCAGTCATGAAAATTTGAGGGAGGATCACTTTGAATTGGAATAGACCCAATGGCAGTGATTTTGTTATTGTTCTTGTTTTGGATAGGGCCCTTACATTGTTGTAGAAAGTGTTACAGATCAAATTTTGTTTGTTCCCTCATGTGTCAGAACAGAGCAAAGAAACACTGCATGGTTCAAAAATCAGGAAAGGTGTATGCCAGGGATGCATCTTATCTCTATATCTTTTCAATCTATATGTGGAATAGATCATTCAGGAGGTTGGGCTTTATGAAGAGGAATATGGCATCAGGATTGGAGGAAGACTATGTTATGCAGATGATAGAACTTTGCTTGCTGAAACTGAGGAAGACCAGAGACATTTGCTACAGAAAGTCAAGGACTGTAGTCTGCAATATGGATTCAAGATCAATATCAACAAAACAAAGATTCTCACCAATGAGCCAATTAGCAGCACCCTGATAGATGGAGAAGATACTGAAATGAATAATTTCAGCTTGCTCGGTACAACAATCAACACTCTTGGCACCAGCATCAGGGAATCAAAAGATGAAATTCACTAAGTAAATCTGCTGTCAAGAACCTCTCTAGAATGCTGAAGAGCAATGATACTAGTCTAGAGACCAAGATGTGCCTGATCCAGGCCATGGTCTTTGCAATTACTTGCTATGTATCAGAGAAATGGACAATAACTAAGGATGACAGAAGAATTGATGCCTTTGAGTTGTGGTGCTGGAGAAGAGTATTGAACATACCATGGACCACCAAGAGAACAAACTGGTCTGTCACGGAGAGGGTGAAACCAGGCTGCTCCTTGGAGGCAAAGATTTTGAAACTCCATCTCATATACTTTGGGCATGTGACCAGGGGGGACCAGTCCTTGAAGGATATCATTATTGAATAGGTGGAGGGACAGTACAAGAGAGGAAGACCCTGGATGAGATGGACTGTCACAATAGCTCGGGTAATAGAGACAGGTGTATTGAAGACAGTAAGATTGGCTCAATGTATGGCAGGGTTCAGAGTCATTGTGTACAGGGTCGCTATGAGTCTCAGTTGACTTTTTAGAAAATAACAACAATAACACTGGCTAGAAAACTTCAGTAACTGAAGCTCACAGCTAGTGAGGCGAGATTTCAATCCACACCACTCTGACTTTTAAAACAATGTATTTCCATTTGTACACTGATGTTTATATCAGTGTTATTCACAACAGCAAGAAAATAGAAACAGTCAAAATGTCTATAAACAAACAAATGCATTGAGAAATTGTGATGCATTTAGGAGGAACCAAGATGGTGGTGGTGGGGAAAGCAGAGTGAGGAGCCCAGAATTGCGCTGAGCCCTAAAGAAATGGGCTGCCATGGCCCTCTGCAGCCTGCAGTCTTATCTATACCTGAAGAGTTAAACGGTTGACTACTGGTCTTCAATATGGGTTGAGACTCAACATTAAGAGGACAAAGATTCTCAAAAATTTATGAATGAGTCCCTCTCCCCTGGCCACCCACCTCCAAACCCACGCTGCTGCAGCTGGAACCCAGAGGTCCCCTCACTGGGGTTGGGCAGTGGGCAATGGTCCCCATGGCTGGTATGATGGAGCCCCCACACAACCACAGAATAAACACATTTTTAAATAAATTCTCAGAACCAAGATGGCGAGGGTGGGAGAGGCAGTGTGAAGAGCCCGGAGGCACGCTGAGCACCATTGAAACAGGCTGGCATGGCCCTCTGCAGCCTGCAGTTTCTCTATAACTGACTACTAGTCTAATATGGATTGAGGCTCAACATCAAGAGGACAAAGATTCTCAAAAACACAATGGGTTTGCCCCCTTTCCTATAGGTAACCTGAACACTTGAGTCTTGTTCCAGACCTGAACCCTGAGCCCAGTTCCATAGACACAAGAGAACTATAACAGGCAGCTAAGGAAGCGAAGGTGGATGGAGCCTCACAGCTCAGCCAGCCACCCCCATGGATTCACCCAGGCAAACACTTTGCAGTCCAGAGGACAGAAATCATCATGAAAATATCTTGTAACTGAACAAGGGGGCATGCAGCTTCAACTCAAGACCACTAGAAAAGTGTTAAAGTGGGTTCCCCTTCCCCTTCATCTCAATGCCTCTGATCAGCATGAAGCAACCAGAGCCTGAGCCCCATTCCCAAATGAGAAACTCACAAATGAAAAGGATAATTTCTTTGTTAAAAAACAATAATAGTAATCACCACTGGACTATGCTCACCATTACCCTGTCTTTTCTGGTCCCTGTCAGATTCTTTTCATTTCCTTCACCCACCAAATTGTGCAACCTGTGATATCATCCCTACCCATCCTCACTCTTCTACTCCCAACACTTACACCCTTGGATCCTCACACATATTTTTTTATAATTAAAGGGGGTGGGGAAGAAATTGTGGTAAATTTACATGTTGGAATACTATGCAGCAGTAAGGAGGAAAGATTTTTGAAAAATACTGTATAACATAGAAGAGGCTAGAGAGCATATGCCAAGTGAACTAACTCAGTCTCATTAAGACAAATACTGCTTAAGACCATTATAGTAAAAATAGAAGGATAATTTGCATGATGTGTGAGAAGAATAATTAGCATGATGTGTATAAAAGTCCAAAAGAGGAAGAGGAGAAGAGTGGGAGGGGGGAATTGGGATGGGAGGAGGAGAGGGTAAGGGGAGGAAATCACAAAGTCTCAGAATTTCGTGGGCAGTGGGAGTGAGTGAAGGAATTAGAACAGATCCAATGGGGCCCTGAAAGGACGAGGTGATAGTGAGCATAGAAAAATGGTGATTGATTTTGTAAAACACAATGTATGGGAATGAAACACATGTATATAAATTTTATATGTAAATCAATATAAAAATTTTAAATTAATACATTTTTAAAGTCCCCAGTGTATTTCTCCTACTATACTCTATTTAGTAGACCCAGTGTTGACTGGCTGCAGGATGGAGGGGCCAGAGAAGTGACACCTTGCTTTCTCTTCTGTGTGACAGAATTTTCAGCAGAGGACTAGCCATCTCGCCCTCTTGTGGCCAGAAGACTCACTGTCAGTAAGTAAAGGAAGTGGGAAAGGGCATACAAAAGTCACCAAAAGGCTTAACTCTGCTCATATGTGAAAAAAGATTGGATTTCAAAGAGTAAGGAGGCAGATATCTTAAATAAGGAAATCAGAATTAGTTCAGTTCCAGACTTTGCAGCCTCAAATCAATTGCCAAGTCTGTGTTTTTTTAAAAAGTACTTGAACTCTGAAATGGGGATATTAAGGCACAAGGTATGAGGTAGCTGACTTACTTTCTTTTTTTTTTTAACCTTGTACTATCTTGTGCCAGTCTTATCATCTCTGATGCTTGATCCCTTTGCTGCAGGCACTATGTCAATGTATCTCTTATTTTTTTATTTTAATAATTTTAATGAACATTTACAGAGATTTTGGATTTCCATTCATTCGTTGCTGTACTTTAACTTACACACTTTCATGAATGTTGTTATTAGTAATATGATTGTTAAGGGAAAAATGCTCCACACCGGTGGGCTAGTGGCAAGAAGCTGCACTGCAATCCCAAAGGCACGCAATTCAAGGCCACCAGCTGCTCTGCAGAAGAAGGATGGGCAGTCTCTTCCTATGCAATTAACTGCCTCTGAAAACCCACCAGACGGTCACCTAGGGGTCGGTTCTCACTCTATGGTACACAACAACAATACAATGTAAATGAAAATGAAAGATTGAATAAAACATAGTGTACATGTATGAAACACAATGTATACGAATGATGTGTATAAACCAATAAAAACGTCATTTTAAAAAGTAATTAAAAAAAAACACACCTCAAACTCATTGTCATAGAGTTGGTTCTAATTTTAGTATATATGCTGCCAAAACAAGCAAAACCATAAAAGTAGAACTGACTCCTAGTTGACCCTCCAGCAGGTTTGCAGAGGCAGTAAATCACATGGGAGGAGATTGTCTATCTTTCTCCTGCTGGGCTACTGGTGGATTTGAACTGCCAGAGGCAGAATCTTTGGGTCAGCAGTTCAACTCTCTATGGACTATAGCTATTTTTGGTTATCCTTGAGTCTACTCATAGTGACTCTAAGAACAACAGATCTGACCTTGTCCTACCCTCTTCCATTCTCACAATCTCTGATACACTTGAGCTGTGCTGCAAATACCAAAGGCACGTGGTTTGAATCTACCCGTTGCTTCACAGGAGAAATTTAGGTAATTGCCACCCATTCAAGTAAATGCCTCTGAAAACTCACCAGACTATAGGTCAGTCCCAATTGATGGTATTCAACAATAACCACAACAGCAACATTATTGCAGTTATGTGTCAATTCATCTCCTTGAGGTTCTTTTTCTCTAGCAACTCTTTACTTGGCTAGCATGATATCTTTTTCAAAGGCTGACCCTGACAACATGCCCAAAGTATCTGAGACCAGGTTTGACCATCTTCACCTCTAAGGAGTACTCTGGTTATGCTTCCTCCAAGGCAGACTTCTTGTTCATTCTTTTGGCAATCCATGGGATAGTCAGTACTCTTAGCAACACATCAATTCAAAGGCATCAACTCTTCTGTCATCCTTAGTCATTGTTCAACTTTCTGATTCAGAGCGAGTACTTGAAAAGACCATGGCAAGCCTGGTGTAAGGCATCAGGCACACCTTAGTTTTTAAACTGGCATCCTTGCTCTTTAGCACTTTGGAAAGGCCCTTGACAAGCAGATTTTCCCAAAGCAACACATCTTTTGATTCCCTTACAGCTGTTACCATGAGAGTTGATTGCGGATCCAAGTAAAATGAAATCGTTGACAACTTCAATCTTTTCTCCATCTATCATGTTGTTGCCCACAGGTTCAGTGATTTTTGTCTTCTTGATGATGAAATGTAACCCATATTAAGGACTATAGTCTTTGATCTTCTGAAGCAAGAGCTTCAAGTCTTCTACACTTTCAGCAAGCAAAGTTGTATCATGCATGTAAAACAAATTGTTGATGAGTTTTCCTGAAATACTAATGCCATGTTCTTCTTCATATAGTCCAGCTTCTTGAAAATGTTCAGCCGTCCATAAAAATTAGGCCCAGAAAATTGGTTAGGCAGTTGATAAGACCTTCTTTTTGTAATTTTTTAAATTATTTTTTTATTTTTGTGTGTACCATAAAATCGGATCTGACTGGTACAAGAAGGAGACTGTCCCTCCTTCTCCAGCACAGCATCTGGTGGAGTTGAACCACTCACCTCTGGGGTTGCAGTACAGCATCTTGCCACTATGCCACCAGAGCTCACCAAGACCTTCTTAAGGATGGTTCTCAAGAGATACTGATATTTTCTCCTCCCTGAAGGAGCTCACAATATAATTAATTTACTTGAGCAATAAGAAGGTAGAATTGTATATTTATTTCTCTTTATGTTTTTATTTGCATCTACACAATGCCTTTGGAGATCTGTTTCTTGAGTCAAACTGTCTCGATTTTTACACTGGTTCTATTACTCCCTTGTGACCTTGGGCAAGTTATTTGGCTTCTCTGTGTTTCAGTATCCTCACTTAAAATGGAAAATGATAATGCCACCTAATTCATAAGGTCAGATTAGATTATGAAGACTGTTATTGTTGTTGTTATTGTTATTGTTATGTGCCGTTGAGTAGCTTGCGACTCTGTGTACAAGAGCCCTAAACCCTGCTCTATCCTGTGCCAACCTTATCGTCTCTGATACACCTACCCCCATTGTCCCAGTCACTGAATCAATCCACCTCATCGAAGGTCTTCCTCCCCTGCACTGCCCTCCACCCTCCCAAACATGATATCCCTTTCCAAGGATTGATCCCTCCTTGTAACATGTCCAAAGTATGTCAGATAAAGCTTCATAATCCTTGCCTTCAAGAAGCAGCCTGGTTTCACCTTCTCCATGATGAATCTGTTTGTTCTTCTAGAAGTCTACGTATATTCAACACTCTTCTCCAGCATCACAGCTCAAAGGCATCAATTCTCTTTCTATCATCCCCAGTCATTGTCCAGCTCTCTGATGTATAGCAAGATTGTTGTTGTTGTTGTTGTTGT
>NW_006400023.1:1927266-1933455 GCF_000299155.1 Elephantulus edwardii | reverse complement strand
ACACTCAGTTGGGTCGCCCTTCTTTGGGATGGGAACAAATATAGATCTCTTCCAGTCAGTTGGCCAAGTGGTTGTTCTCCAGATTTCTTGGCACAACTTTGTGAGCACATCCACGGCAGCATCTTTTTAGGTAATTATAATTAGAGTTGTTGTTGTTGTTAGGTACCATTGAGTCAACTATGACCTATAGCTACCCTATGAACAGCAGTCTTGAACCCTGCTCTGTCAAGTGACATTCTCACAACCTCTGATATACATATTCGAGATTTTTTTACAGTAATAATCATACGTATGCAAGGAAGTCCTGTGAATACCACTGTCATTCAAATATATGCACCAACAACCAGAGCCAAAGAAGAGAAAATAGATGATATCTACCAACTTTTGCAGTAAGAAATCAATAAAACATTCAATCAAGATGCATGAATAATAATGGGTGACTGCAATACAAAAGTTGGGAACAGGGGAGCTCTGGTGGCACTGCAATCGCAGAGGCACACTGTTCAAATCCACCAGATGCTCTGCTGGAGAAGTAGAGGATATCTCCTCCTGTACCAGTCACATCTGATTTGATGGTACATGCACAAAATATAATAAAATGGAAAAAAAATTTTTAAAAAAAGAAGCAGCTCTGTTCTAGGAGTACGTTTTGCTGTTACCACCAAGCATCAATGCAGGCTCTGCGCTCAGGGAGTCAACACTTGAATACAGAAGATAGAATTTGTTATTTACCTGTCTACTGCTCATCCATCTTCTGTATGAGAGTGTCCCATAATTTAACATGCAAACTTTACATAAACTTATCAAGCACTGGAGTCGCTAGAGGTGTATGTATGCGCTGGCGCAAACTGCACTGACTCACACAAATGACACCAGAATGATTGGCTGTAAAAGTTGGGAGCTCTGGTGGTCTAGTGGCAAGAAGTTGCACGGCAATTCCAGAGATACACGGTTCGAATCCACCAGATGCTCTGCTGGAGAAGGAGGGGCAATTTCCTCCTGTACCAGTCATATCAGATGGTACACATACAAGTTGGGAACAGAGAAGAAAAATTAGCAGTTAGAAAACATGGACTTGGTGACAGAAATGAGGCTGGGGATAGAATGATAGAATTCTGTACAATCAATGGTTTATTTTTTGCAAAAACCTTTTATAAGAAACATAAATGCACATGGGTTTCACCTGATGGATGGTATGCACAGCAATTGGATCGATTACATCTGTGGAAAGAATCTTTGGAGAAGCTCAGTGTTGGCAGTGAAAACTAGGCCAGATGCTGATTGTGGAACAGACTACCCCAACTACTCATATGCAAGTTCAAACTAAAGTGAAAGAAAGTTAAATCAAATCCACAGGAATAAAAATTTGACCTTGAGTCTATCCCACCTGAATTTAATAACCATCTCAGGAGCAGATCTGAGGCCTTGAATACTAACAAACGAAGACCAGATGAACTATGGGAGGATATCAGGAATGTCACCCACAAAGAATGCAAAAGGTCATTCATTACAAAGATAAAGAAAGAAAAAAGAATGAGTTGCATGTCAGAAGGAACTATAAATATTGAAGTAGAGCACTGAGAATCCAAAGCAAAGAGAGGAAAGCAGGAAGTTAAGGGACTGAATAGAAGATTTCAAAGGGCAACTAGGGAAGACAAAGCAACGTACTATAATGAAATATGCAAAGAGATGGAGTCAGAAAATTAAAAGGGCTGAACTCATTTGGCATTCCTTAAAACTGAAGGAACTAAAGAACAAATTCAATCCTTGAGTCGCAATACTTAAATTGCTATGGGCAGAATATTGAATGACCCAGGAAGTATTAAAAAAAGATGAAAGTGTATACAGAGTCACTGTATCAAAAAGAATTGGCTGACATAGAAGAATTTAAAGAAATAACATACCAGACAAATACCAGAAATACAA
This sequence comes from Elephantulus edwardii, assembly GCF_000299155.1. NCBI lineage: Eukaryota > Metazoa > Chordata > Mammalia > Macroscelidea > Macroscelididae > Elephantulus > Elephantulus edwardii. The sequence goes on along the minus strand of NW_006400023.1, from coordinate 1,931,529 downwards.
GATGAGTTTAGAAGAGGCTTTACTGGCCCTAGAGACATTATCACCAATGTTAGGGGGATCTTAGCTAAAAGTAGAGGGTGCCAGAGGAATGTCTATCTGTTTCATTGATTATGCAAAGACATTTGACTGTGTGGATCACAACAAATTGTGGCTAACCTTAAGAAGGATGGGAATCCCAGAACACTTGATTATGCTCATGCGAAACCTATGCTTGGACCAGGAAGCAGTCCTCAGAACAGAGCAAGGAAATACTGCATGGTTCAAAATCAGGAAAAGAGTGAGTATCTCCATATCCTAACTCCATATCTTTTCAATCTATATGTGTAACAGATCATTCAGGACACTAGGCTTTATGAGGAGGAATACGCATCAGGATTGGAGGAAGACTATGTTATGAAGATGATACAACCTTGCTTGCTGAAACTGAGGATTACCTGAAACACTTGCTACAGAAAGTCAAGGATTGTACTCTTCAATATGGATTGAAGCTCAACATAAAGAAGACAAATATTCTCACAACTGGGCCAACTGACAGTATCATGATAGATGGAGAAGAGACTGAGGTTGTTAACAATTACAGCTTGCTCTGCTCAACCATCAACACTCCTGGTACCAGCAGTCAGAAAATTAAAAGACAAATAGTATTGGGAAAATTGGACTGCGGTAAGGACCTCTCCAAAGTACTGAAGAGCAATGATGCCAGTCTAGAGTCTAAGGTGTGCCTGATCCAGGCCATGGACCCAGCAATTATTTGCTAAGCACCAGAAAGCTGGACAATTAATAAGGATGACAGAAGAAGAATTGATGCCTTTGAATTTTACTGGAGAAGGGTATTAAACATACCAAAGAGTTCTGTCTTAGAAAGGGTGAAAACAAGTTTCTCCTTGAAGGCAAGGATTTTGAAGCTCCATCTCACATATTTTAGGAACATGGCCAGAAGGGACCAGTCCTTGGAGAAGGACATCATGCTCAGAAGTATGGAGGGATAGGGTAGGAGAGGAGGACCCTGGAAGAGATGAATTAACACAGTAACTGGAGCAATGGGGGTAGGTGGGTCAGATTCAGTGAGACTGGGTCAGGATAGGGCAGGCTTCAGAGCTGGTGTACATAGGGTCACTATGAGTCACAGGCAACTAACTCAACAGCACCTAAAAACAACAATCATTTCTTCAGTCTACAGATTAAATAGATAGGGTGAAAGGAAACAGCTCTGACACACAGGTTCGAAATCTTGATTTCTCTCTCACTGCTGTTAAGTCAGAACTGTGTCATAGTTGATTCTCCAGTAGGTTTCTGAGGCTGTAAATCACAATGGAGAAGATTTCCCATCTTTCTCCTATGGAGCTGCTGGTGATTTAGGAGGGCATTACAAGTTACAAAAAGTTCAAGATAAGTTTCTAGACATCTTTGGGGGAAACTTGGTAGTGCAGTGGTTAAACTGCTTTGCCTGCTCATCAAAAGTCAGTGATTTGAACCCAGCAGCTATCCTGGGAAAGAAAATGGATGTAGCAAAGTACTTCCATAACTACTTACAGCCTTGGAATATTTGTGAGGAATTTTAAATTGTCACTATAAGATAGAATTGACTTGATGACAATGAGTGGGTGGGTGGGATACAACTTTGAGGGGAGAGAGAGAATAAGTCAGGAGAAAATTCTTGAAGATGACAGAGAGGACAGGGTGATTTTTGGAAGTTAATTTTCAGTTTTGCCACTTAAGCAGGATGTAAACTAAGAAAGAAGATGAATTGACACAAATGACTGTGACAACGGGTCAGGTATGTCAGAGATATTGAGGTTGGCTCAGGATAGAGCAAGGTTCAGAGATGTTGTTCATAGGGTCATTGAGGCATAGCTGACTTGATAGTACATAACAACATTATAAGAGAGGAAACTCTGGTGGCTTATTGTTATGTGTCATCGAGTTGCCTGCAAGTCACAGCAACCCTATGTGCATTAGCTCTGAACCCTCCCCTATCCTGAGCCAATCTAATCCACTCTAATGATGAGATATACCTAATTTCATTTCCCCAGCCACTAAATTAATCCATCTCATCCTGGGTCTTTCTCTCCTGTGTGTTCCTCCACCCTTCCAAGCATGATGTCCCTCTCCCAGGACTGGTCCCTCTTGGCCACATACCCAAAGTATGTAAGATGGAGCTTCAGAATCTTTGCCTCCAGGGAGCAGCCTGGTTTCACCCTCTCCAGGACAGGCTTATTTGTTCTCCTGGTAGTCCATGGTATGTTCAACATCAACACTCTTCTCCAAAACCATAACTCAGAGGCATCAATCCCTCTTCTACCATCCTTAGTTTTTGTCCAGCTCTCTGGTGTATAGCAAGTAATTGCAAAGACCATGGCCTGGATCAGCCTCACCTTAGTCTCCAGACTGACATTGTTGCTTTTCAGTACTCTAGAGAAGTCTCTGACAACAGACTTTCCCCATATAATCCATCATTTGATTTTCTTACTGCTATTGCCACGAGTGTTGATTGTGGAACCAAGTAAACTGAATTTAGCAACAATCCTAATCTTTTCTCCATCTATTATGAAGCTTGTGCTGTCAACTCAAAAAGGATGTGGCTCAAAGCCACCACCTGCTCCCCAGGAGAGAGATGGGCAATATCCTTCAATTACTGCTTCTGAAAATTTGCGGAAGGATCAGCTCTGAGAAAAAGACCCTCAGTGGGATGAATTGACACAGTGCCTATGTAATAATAATAGTGAGTGTGGATCATGTGCAACAGGACCAGGCAGGGATTCATTCCATTGTATTTGAGGTCACAATGAGTCAGAACTGACTCAACAGTACCTAACAATAAAAACATACTGCATGGTGCTACTGCTGTAAAATGGGACTGATATCAGGGTTGGGGTAAGACTGAGAAAAACTGGATAAATTGTGTATACTGCATTAAAACAGATGAGGGAGAGAATAATTTAAAAGCGATATACGATAGGGTATTATAGTTATCACAAGAGTCCACAATTAAGGTTGCATAGTGGAGTGTACTTGGGGCAGTGGGAAGGGTGCGGTGTGTGTGTGTGTGTGGGGGATTGTATACCAAAGAAAGAATTTTTCTTTTACTTTTCAAAGAGAGGAGCAAAATTGGGGGTGGGGGAAAGGCTGGACAGGGAGAAAAGTGCAACAACAAATAAATAGAAATCCAAAATCTCTGTAAATATTCATTAAGATTATTAAAATAAAAAACAAAAAACCCATAGCACAAGAACCTAGAACAGTGATAGACATCTTGTAGGTGATCAAGAAAAAAAAAATTTTTAAATAGTGTGACACACTAGGAGAAGCAGCTCCCTTCAAAACAAAGGATAATATTTTCTTTCTTTTCTCTTAAAACATGAGGACTATTTCAAAACCAAAAGTAGGGAAGGGACTTGGGCCTGCCTGATAGCCCTGGGCTGAATGCTTATGGTACAGATGAGGATAAACTACTGAAGGGCAGGCCTCATCAGAAAACTAACGACAAAAATCTGTTCCCATAGGAGGGGAGCCAAGCACCCGCATGGGACACCAGCTGGGAGTTTTCCCCAGCCCTTTGTCTTCTAACTGAGCCTGGTGCACAATGAAAGAGAAGTGACAGTGTAGTGACATGATTTAGGTTAATGAGCTACTGATCACCAGCCAAGGAAGTGGGAAGTTGTTTTTATTTCTGCCCACTTCTACAGGAATTTTTTTTTTTTTTGATGAATGATTCATTGTGGTTCATTACTCAGAGGACAAACTAGTAAGCTGATAATAAAAGGTCAAAACCCAGGTGAACATATCCACCCCTTCCCCCAACACACATAGTTTCAATTGTGTTCACTCTTGATTGTGATGATAATTTCATGGATACAATCTTATGTTAAAGGAGTTCCAATGGTGCAATTGTCAAGTGCTTGTTGCTAACAAGGTGGTAATTGGAAACCACCAGAATGAAAAGACCTATAAAAGTTACAGCCTAGAAAACCCTGTGGGTTAGTTCAACTCTGTGACTTGGGGTCGCTATGAGCTGAAATCTAAAAATGCACCTAGCCACAATACCAGCACACTTATGTAAAAAAATCAAATTTCACACTTTACATACATGCAATTTATTTTCTGTTAATTAAATTAAAACGATCTGCGTTATGCAAATGACACAACGCTGCTTGCTGAAACTGAAGAGGAGCTGAAGCACCTGCTGCAGAGGGTCAAGGACTGCAGCCTCCAATATGGATTGAGGCTCAATGTCAAGAAGACAAAGATTCTCACCACTGGACC
>NW_006400023.1:1884131-1926696 GCF_000299155.1 Elephantulus edwardii | reverse complement strand
ACAGGACAGAGCAGAGTTTAGGGCTGTTGTACATAGGGTCGCTATGAGTCGCAAGCGACTCGATGGCACATAACAACAACAAATTGCAACAAAATTGTTTTTAAAAGGAATTGATCTCATATCTAAACACTTTTTTAAGTGTGTTCACTCAATTTTTTTTTAATTTTCTACTAGTTTATTCACAAAATTTGAATACTTTGGTTGTTGTTTTGTTTTTATTAATATGTTGTTTTAAAGAACAAATTCTTTCAATTTGCCTCATCTCCCCCAACAAATTGTACAACCCCATGATTATTCCTTCCCTCCCCCTGCACATCCTTTGCTTCCAACCTCCCCTACCCTTCTTGGATCCTTATACTCATTTTACAATAATGGTTTTATACGATATTTATCCTTGTGGGACTGAGTTCACTCAGCATAATGGTCTCCAGTCCCTCTCAAGTTAGGTAATAATTTACAAAGTCATTTCTCCTATGTTCTGCATAGTATTCCATCGTGTGAATGTACCATAATTTCTCAATCTGTTCATTTGTGTTTGGACTTTTGGGCTGTTTCCATGTTCTTGTGATGGTAAATAATGCTGCTATGAACATTGGTGTACGAATTTCCATTTGTGCCTCAGTTTTCATTTTCTCAGGGTATATTACAAGTACAGAGAGTGGGGTGGAGCTCCCCAATTAAAACAAGCTTGGAAGGAGGAGTGGCATCCACTTCCATAATAGCTTGTCTCCAGAAACCCTATGAATCTGGAGAGAGTATGAAAGGCACCCAAGCGCCGAGGACTCTCCTTCACAGGGTCGCTATGAGTCACCTGCGACTCAACAGCACTTAACAACAACAACACATATTACAAGTAGTGGAATAGCTGGGTCATATGGAATTTCTATGTTCTGCCTTCCAGAATGGTTTTACCATTTTACAATCCCACCAACAATGTATAAGGGTTCCTTTCTTAACACATCCCCTTCAACATTTATTACTTGCTGTCCTGTTAAACTTTGCCACTTTTACTGGAGTGAAATGGTACCTCATGTGGTTTTGATTTACATCTCCATTATTGCCAGTGATTTGGAGCATTTCTTCATGTGTCTGTTTGTCATCTGAATATCTTCCTCTGTGAAAATTCTTTCCATGTCTTTTGCCTATTTGGTAATTGGATTATCAGTCTTTTTCTTGTAGAGGCCCAGGAGTATTCTGTAAACTTTTGTTATAAGACTCTTCTCTCAGATGGAATTACCAAATGTTTGCTGATAGTGTACACAGGAAACCCCAAAAACTCAACAAAAAAACCTGCTAGAGTTAATAGGCCAATTTAGTAGAGTGGCAGGATATAAGATCAATATCCAAAAAAATCAATAGGATTCCTCTACAGTAACAAAGAGAACTCAGAGAAGAAAATCAAGACAGCAATACCATTTACAATAGCCAACCACAAATTGAGATACTTGGGAGTGAACCTAACTAGAGATACAAAAGACCCAGACAAAGAAGAGTGCAGAGTATTTCTGCAAGACACAATAAAAGACCTAAAGAAATGGAAAAATGTGCCCTGTTCATGGATAGGAAGACTCAATATTGTGAAAATGACAATCCTACCAAAAGCAATCTACATGTTGAATGCAATCCCAATCCAGATACCAAATTCATTTTTCAAGGAGATTGAAAGGGGTATTATTAAATTTATTTGGAGAGGCAAGAGACCCCAATAAGCAAAACACTTCTGAGAAACATAAATGAGGTGGGAGGCATAGTACTCCCTGACCTCAAAACTTACTACCTAGCAGGAGTAACCAAAACAGCATGGTATTGGTACTATGAAGCCACATAGACCAATGGAACAGAATTGAGAACCCAGAAATAGACCCAGCTATCTATGGTCAACTGATACTCGATAAAGAAATCAAAGTTATCAAATGGGAAAATGATAACCTCTTAAACAAATGGTGCTGGCAAAACTGGATTGCTACCCGCAGAAAGCTGAAACAGGATCCACATCTCATCCCATACACAAAAATCAACTTAAGGTGTATCAGAGACCTGGGTGTAAAGCCCAAAACTATAATGTTAAAAACAGACAAAATGGGATCAAGCTTAGAGGTGCTAGTAAGGTATAAAGAAGTGCCAAATACAATCAGAAATGTTGCACAAGCTAAAGAGAATAAAATTGATGCATGGGACCTTCTAAAGATTAAATCCATTCATGCATCAAAACTTTTTTTCCAACAGGGTGAAAAGAAAACCTATTTCAACATTTTAATGATAATTTGGATATTTAATTAATATGCATGTGTGTGTGTGTGTGTACATACATACGCACACACTAAAAGAAGGATGGCAATCCTATATATATAGGGAGTGCTTGGCTGGTGGCACAGTCCATGGGGAGTTGCACAGTTAACCTATGCCTCTCTGTTGGTTCAAATTCACCAGTGGCTCTGTGGGGGAAAGATGGGTAATTTTTTCCCACCTATTTACAGCCTCAGAAATGAAGAGTCAGCTACAAGATAGCTCTGACTGGATGACAATGATTGTGGGTTTTTTTGTGTATAAATTTATCTCGTTCGTATTCACAGAAGGCTATTTTGAAATAAGATTAAATTGTTCTTATTTGAGAACAGGAATGACAAGCCAGAACGAGGATACAAAAAACATCATTGTTGAATTCTCAAGGACTCAAGACAAATGGAACACTCCCTCTCATGCAGGAAGACTGAATAGAATAAAGCCTATGTCTGGATGGGATGAGAATGTTGTGTTCTCTTTGTACCTCTTTTTTCCCAGTAACCAACTGTAGTCAAGCTGATCTGGGTTCACGGCCACCCCACATGTGTCCTGGTAGAACTTACTCCACAGGGTTGTCAATGACTTCTTTTTTTTTTTTCTAAGAAGATCACGAGGCTTTTCTTCTGGAGTGCCTCCAGTGGACCTGAACTGCTAATCTTTCAGTTAGCAGGTGAGCATTTTAACCATTTGTATCATCCAGGTGCTCCATTCTTTTCCATGAACAACAACAACAAAAAAATCTTCCCTCTCACATTTCAGAAAGAAAGATGGCTTTCTCCTGGAGAAAAAGCCTGTCTCTGCCATGCTACTAGTCCAAAGGTCCTATTTCTTTGTCATCCTGATGCTCCATAGGCCTTGAGAGGCATAAGCAAAACCCACCTAATGGATAGATCCAGGGTTTTGTTTCCCTGCTTTTAATACCCAACAATGATCTTGCAAGAAAGTTCAGCCAGAATGCTCTTTGAAGGCAAGGATGGCAAGACTTCACTTCGTGTACTGTGGGCATGTAATCAGGAGGAACTAGTATGTGGAAAAGGACATCCTATCTCCTGGTAAAGAGGAGTTGTTGTTGTTCAGTGCCATTGAGTCACAGGCGACTTCATAGCCACCCTATGAAGGAGAGTCTTCGACGCTTGGGTGCCATTCATCCTCTCTCCAAGTTAATAGGTTTTCCGGAGGCAAGCTATTATGGAAGTGGATGCCACTCCTCCTTCCGGTAAAGAGGAGAGCGACAGAAAAAGAGGAAGAACTTGAAAGGGACAGACTGACACAGTGAGTGCAACTGTGGGCTCCAGCACACACATCGGTGAGGATGGCACAGGACCAGCAGTGTTTTGTTGTTGTACATGGTCTTGCTATAAATCATAGTTGATTGGATGATACTTAACAACATTGCTGAGAAAAGGCCATTTTAGGCTTGGGATTCTTCCTGGAAAAGTTTTATAAATAATTTTCAAAATAGTTAAATTCAAGTACAAGGTAACTGAAATTATCCCAGATTTTACTTCTACCCTTGTAATTTTATGGGTTTTATAGCAGATAACAGGATAGAGCAGGGTTCAGAGCAGTTGTACATAGGGTCATCATGAGTCACAAGTGACTGGATGGCACATCACAACAATAACAAGAGCAGGAGACAGTGGCAACTCAATGAAAGCACACGTTCATCATGCTCTTAATCCTAAAGAAACATGCTTGGTTCTTTTGTGTTTAAGTCTGAAAACACACAGAAGTGGAGGGATAAATCAATATTTAGTTTGTGAACAGAACAGATAATAGTAACTGTAAAGTCCTGAACAAATAAGCCCAAATTCACCAAAAAACACCAAAAGCAAAGGAACAAAGGAGCCAAGGATGCTAGTAATTTACCTTCTCATCATTCAAGCTTCATTTAACAAAAAACTTACCTCCTCAGTGCAGCTGCCCTGAGAATTCTCCATAGCCAGTTATTATCATGTCACCCTTTAAAAAAGTGTCTTGTTAGTGCTTCTCAGCATCTGAAAGTGTTAATTAATTTATCTCTACTTTATCTGTTTTTTCAGCATTAGAATACAATTTCCTTAGGAGCAGGGTTTTTCCTCTTGCATATTCATAACCAGTGCCCAGAAAGGTGTGGTTGTTTGAATAATAACACCTGCCCCTCCAATGAGATGTTTACATTCTAATTGTAAGGCTTTTGCAGATGTATGGGTTTTCAGATGGGGAAATGGCAGGGAAGACAGGTGCAACTCTCTCTAACTTTACAATTGTAAGAGATTAGTCATTGCACACCCATGTTTATCAAGGCTTTGTTCATAATAGCAAGGAGTTGGAAACAACCTAAGTGCCCATCAACAAATGAATGGATAGAGAAGCTGAGCTGTGGTATATTGACACAATGGAATACTATGCTGCACTGAAAAACAAGGAACTAATGAAATAAATATTACTCAAAATGGGTGACCCTGGAGGACATTATGCTGAGTGAATTATATCAGTCACAAAAGGACAAATACTGCATGATGCCACTGTTGTAAAACAGGACTGACATTGGGGTTGGGGGGAGACTGAGAAAGATGGGTTAAATAATGTATATAGCATTGAAACAGATGAGGAAGAAAACTGTTTAAAAGGGATATGTGATTAAGTATTTTTGTCATGACAGGAGTCTAGAGCGAAGACTGTATAGTGGAGTGGATCTGGGGGGAGGGATTGTAAAACAATGAAAGAATATTTCTTTTACTTTTCCAAGAGGGTAGTGTACTAGGGGGGAGGGTTGGGAGGGGAGAAAAGTGCAACAACAAATGAATGGAAATCCATAGTCTCTGTAAATTTTCATTGAAATTAATAATAAATTTTTTTAAAAAAGAGAGAGAGATTAGTCATGAACATCAACAACCCAAGACTGATTCCTATAGGCCAGAATGCCTTCACCCTTCAGCTTTTTTCCAGTTCTGACACCAACAATTTCATTCCACAGTAACCTTCCATCTGGTTTCAGAGACTAAATTCCAACAGGAGATTGCCCCTCGCCCCTCTTTCTTTCTTGGAGTCACTGTTGATTTTGAACCTTGGGAGTTCAGAACCTTTGAGGCAGCAGTGCAACTCTGGACTAAACTACCAGAGCTCTTCCTCCTATCCCTTCTAGAGCACTCACTATTTCTCTTCTAGGTTTGATCTTTCATTACAATGGCTACACAGAACTCACAGAGCATTGTCATGATTATGGATTTATTAGGAAATAAGAATTCTTCCTATTTTCTCCACTCACTCATTGCTATGGAATCAGAACTCATAACTCCAGTGGGTTAAATCACATAGGAGGAAATGGCCCATCTTTCTCTCGAAAAACTGCTGATGGATTTAAACCAATCATCGGAAACGCACTGTCTTTGAGTTAGCCGTGTGACTCCACCAGAACTCCCTAAGAAAGCAACATCCCAATTCAGGAATGACAAATGATACTTGTTGTGTACTGTTGAATCAGATTCGACTAGCACAGGAGGAGATTGCCCCTCCTTCTCCAGAGGAGAATGTGCTGGATTTGAACTGCGAGCACCTTTGGGATTGCAGCGCAGCTTTTTGCCACTAGGCTACCAGAGCGCCGCTTCTTTATTTTATCTTGAATTCTTGACTCTTCAGTTCCTTCTACTTGAGAAATACAGAGCATGTTCTCATTTGGGTTTCTTACCCAAGTCTTTGCACATTTTATTGTCATATTTTGCTTTGTTTTTCTGAGCTGTCCTTTGAAATTTGTTTGGCTCTCTTCATAATTTCCGCTTTTCACTTTAGCGTCTCTAAATTTTGTATAAAGTTTCAGAGTCTCTTCTGATAACTATTATGTCTTTGTCTTTCTTGTCATTATGATGACCCTTTTGTCTTCATGTTTTTTATTTTTTAAAAAAAATTTTTTTTTGTCTTCTTCATGTTTTATTTCCTTGATGTAATCCCACAACTTGTTTGATCCCTGTCACTAACATTTAATGCTTCATACTATTCTGGAAATGGTCTTTAAAATTATCTGGGATATGTTCAAGGCTGTATTTTAGATCTCATGAACTTGTTTCCATTTTCTTCAGCTTCAATTTTAATGTGCATATGAACAGTTGATGATATGTTCCACAGTTGGCCCTTGGTCTTGTTCTGACTTAAGATATAAAGCTTCTCTACCATCTCCTTCCTCATTCATTGTCCAGCTCTCTGATGTGTATCACATGCTTGAAAAGACCATGACCTGAATCAGGTGCATCTTAGTCTTCAAACTAACTGCTATATCATTATTTTTCAGTATTTTGGAGAGGTCTCTGACAACCCACTTGCCAATGCAATATGTCTCCTGATTTCCTGACTGCTGATACCAAGGGTGTTGATTATTGATCCAAGCTAGATGAACTCATTGGTAGCTTCAGTCTTTTCTCCATTTATTATAAGGTTGACTGTTGAGTGTGGACATGTGGTAGGGAATTTTGTCTTGATGTTGAGATGTGATCCATACATTTCATCTTCTGCAGTAAGCATTTAATATCCTCCTCACTTCCAGCAATCAAAGTTGTGTCATCAGCATAATGTAGGTTGTTAACGAGTCTTCCTCAAATCCTGATGCCACACTCCTCTTCAGAGAGTCTGACTTTGCAAATAGATGCCTTTGAGCTGTGGTGCTGGAGAAGAGTTGTGAACATACCATGGGCTGCCAAGAAAACAAATAGGTCTGCTTTAGAGAGGGTGAAACCAAGTCTCTCCTTGGAGGTTAGGATTTTGAAGCTCTGCCTCACTTACTTTGGGCACATGGACAGGAGAGATCGATCCTTGGAGAAGGACATCATGCTCAGAAGGGTGGACAGACAGTGCAGGAGAGGGAGACCCAGGATGACATTAATTGATACAGTAAGTGGGGTGATAGGGGTTAGTGTGTCAGAACTAGTGAGAGTGGCTCAAGACAGGAAAGGGTTCAGAGCTACTGTGTATAGGGTCACTATGAATCGCAGGCAACTCAACCAATAACATTCTATGATGGGTTTGGAAAAAGGAGAGACATCCATTTCCTAAACAACTTGCCTTTGGAAACTCTATGAACTTTGATAAATATTGATAGTTGTAGTGGGGTTTCAGGCCTTTTGTTCATATGGTCACTATGAGTCATGCTCGAGTCGAAGACAGTCAACAACAATCAACAACTACAACATACATATTGAATAAGTATGGAGAAAGAATACAACCCTGACACAAACCCTTCTTGATCTTAAACCAAGCAGAGTTTCTTTGTTCTGCTCTCACAACAGCTTCTTGGTCTAGGTACAGATTCCATATGAGCACAATTAAGTGTTCTTGGATTCTTATTCTTCTCAAGATGAGCCATAATTTATGATCCATGCAATCAAATGCCTTTGCATAGTCAATAAAACACAAATATACATTCTCCTGGTATTCTTTGCTTTCAGGTAGGATCCATCTGACATAAGCAATGATATCCCTGGTGCTGTGGCCTCTTCTAAAACCAGCTTGTACTTTTAGTAGTTCTCTGTCAATGTACTGTTCTGGGCACTTTTGAATAATCTTCAACAATATTTTGCTTACATGGGATGTAAATTATATTGTTTGATAGTTTCTACATTCTGCTAGATCACCTCTCTTGGAAATGGGGACAAATATAACCAGAGACTTGGACAATGAATAAGGATAGCAGAATTGATTCCTTTGAGTTGTGGTTCTGGAGAAGAGTACTGAATAACTCATGAATTGCCAAAACAGCAAATAGATACGTCCTGGGAAGGATGTGTCCGAGTGATTCTTGGAGGCAAGGCCAACAAAAAGCCTCATCTTTCATACTTTGGATATGTAGCTAGGCCAAGCTATTTCTTAGAAAGGGATATCATGCTTGGAAAGATGGAGAGTCAGAAAAGGAGAGGAAGACCACCAATGAGATGGACACTGACTTTAGCAATGGGGTCTAGTGTCTCAGAGATGAATGAGGATGGCACAGGATAGGACAGGTTTCAGGATGTCTATTCATAATGTCGGTAGGAGTTGTGCTTGATTCAACAGAACACAACAACAACAACAACCACAACCATCTCCTTCCACAGACTTAGTAGATTTAATCACATACTTGGGCAAGTCCTGTCATAGTTACCATTTATGTTATTTGGGATCATCAGCTTTTGCAACCACATGAGTCAAAAAAGACCTCCAGACTGACATGAGTGTGGATTGAGATCCACAGGCGTGGACTTGATAGCCTTGACAACAGCATAAAACCATTTCCGTGACAGTTGATCATAGCAAATTATAGAACCCTAGGACAGAAGGGAAGAGTACTGAGGAGGGGAGAAGTAGTTGATATTAGAGAGGATGGAGTGGTATAGCAGTTTGGAAAGTTGCAATTTGGCACATCTTTAACCTGTGCCTTATAGAGAACAACACTGTGCTGATCCTTCTAAAAGGAGTTATTAATAGAAAACTCATGTCCAACCATCCACAAAGTATGTGAGAATTCTCTTCTTCAACATGCATGGTAACTCAAGCAAATAGTCATAGGCCCCTTCTGGAGGAACTGAGTAACCATTATAGTGCATACTTGACATGGTGTAGCAGGTCCTAGGGAACTGGCCACCTCTCAGCCAATGAATTTTGCATCTGAAAAATGACTCAGCTCAAGAGACTAATTAAGAAATCACTAATTTTTAATGTGACTCCTATCATTAGCCTCTTACTCATCCATTCTTCCTTTCTTTTGATTATATATATTACACAATGCCCTTGCTGACAGTCCACATTATTTTGCCCCCAAGGATGCCGTTTTCTATTAACCACCTTCATGTGAATCCCCACTGGCTATCACTTTGACTCTGCCAGTCATTCTGATAATTGTAACTTGCTGGCTACTGGCAGTTGCACTGTCCCTTGGCCTCTGTTGCTTTAGGGCACCACTATGCCTGTTACAATAAAAGAACCAAGCTTTGCGGCAGCATTTCATCCTATTTGCCCTCACAGAAGAAAATTATGTCTGAATTTAATGATGCTGATATCGATCTCACCAGCACATTTCTGTTGACCTTGATAAATGGGGTGTCCTCTGGCCTTCCACAGAACATAGTCCTTTGGTGGGGCTCTGGTCTCATAAATTATTCTGTTGTTGTTGTTGTTGTTAAGTGCCATTGAGTTGGAGGCAACTCATAGCGACCCTATACAGTGTCCTGGACACCTGTATAACTTTGGTCCTTTCTCCAGGTTCATAGGGTTTCCAGAGGCAAGCTATTATGGAAGTGGATGCCACTCCTGCTTCCAAGCTTGTTTTACTCGGGGAGCTCCACCAAACACTGTCCATCATGGGTAACCATTCTCGCATTTGACACGTCAGTGTCGCAGTGTTTAGCTTCACAGCAACCACGAGTTACTTCTGTACAGCAAGTAGACATAGCAGGGTTATACGACCTAGAAGAATGTTTCACCAAAAACAAATAAAGGCAGGCCTGAGGGCTGTGGATTAGAGTCACCCACCTTTGGCTTGGGAGCGTGGTTTTCTGTCCACTAGGCCAACTGATCTCTCTCTATGCTGCTGCTGTTGTTGTTGTTGCTGCCGTTGTTGTTAAGCGCCATCAAGTCGGAAGTGACTCATTGCAACCCTTGGTTAGAAATTATTCTAGCATGTCATTTTCTGAGCTATTTAATCCCATCTTCTAGAATGTCAATCAGGCATATTGTTGTTGTTATGTACCATGGAGTCACCTGCAACTCATAGTGACTCTATGTACAATAGGTCTGAAGCCTGCCCTATCCTGAGCCTATCTCAATGACTGACTTATCTACTTCCATGGCCACCGTATCAATCCATCTAATCTGGAGTCTTCCTCTCCTGTGCTGTCCCCTCCACCTTTCCAAGCATGATGTCCTTCTCCAAGACTGTTCCCTCCTGACAACATGCCCAAAGAATGTAAGACAGAGTTCTAAAATCCTAGCCTCCAAGGAGAAACTTGGTTTCACCTCTCCAAGACAGACCTATTTATTTTCTTGGCATTCCATGGTATGTTCAAGACTCTTCAGCACCACAACTCAAAGGCATCAATTCCTCTTCTGTCATCCTTATTCATTGTCCAGCTCTCTGATGCATAGTAAGTAATTGTGAAGACTATGGGCTGGATCAGGTGCACTTTAGTCTCTAGACTGACATCCTTGCTCCTTAGTACTCTGGAGAGGTCCGTGACGGCAGATTTTCCCAGTACAATTTGTCTTTTGATATTCTGACTGTTGGTGCCAAGAGTATTGATTGTGGAGCCAAGCAAACTATAATCATTAACAACTTCAATCTCTTCTCTATCTATCATGGTGTTGTTAATTGGCCCAGTGGTGAGAATCTTTGTCTTCTTGATGTTGAGCTTCAAAACATATTGAAGACTACAGTCCTGGACTTTCTGCAGCAAGAGCAATTAGGCATAGCAACCTTATTTTGTATTAATTATCACCTCCTGTAAGGTTCTAGGAATCATTTTAGTAGGAAGGTAAATCTTGTATCTTAATAGAATGACCTCTCATCACATCATTAAACTCTCACTTGTCCAGTCTTGAATTTTAGTCCTTTGACTATGCATCCTCAAAATTCAGTCCCCCACGAGGACTCTGCCAACTCCTACCAGTGCACACTGGGTAATTCTTGCAACTGTTTGGAATATTGTTTCTTCTTTTGTCAAGTCCACTGTGTTCTCACTAGATTATGCTGTAACTTAAACTGTATTATGACCTTGGCAGCCAAAAGAGGAGATGGGGACAGTTTCTGGTAGGGGAGAGGCCCCTGCAGTGTCTTCTCACATAAAGTGCTAACTCTTAACAGAGAAGGGTGAGGTCCTGCTTAAGGTTCTAAGTAATCAGAGAGTCTAGGAATCCTAAAATCTTTGGGAACATCCACTCAGTTGTCTCCATACCATGTGTCAGGGTCCTAGGTCTCCCCAGCCAAAACCTTGGCCTTGATTGCACACACCCACCTCCTGAACTCTATTATCAAGTCCTGAGTTTGTCCTTCAGTTTTTCTGCTCTCTCACTGCAGTCGATTAGGGATTCTTTGTTAAGCCATTGAAGAGGCTCTCTGATCTTCACAGTTAATTTTCAATTTTTGTTAACTGCTCTCAGTTTGTATTCTCTTGACAGTATTCAGTGCAATTAATTACAGCTAGCCAATTCATTGTCCTTTATATTCTACTATCTCTTCCTCTACCCCATATGCCTGAATTGTCTGACCACCTGAATATTTTTCCAAATCAGGATCTGTCAACATTTTGGTAACTTGAGCCACCACCTGTCTCAAGGACTATCTTCTGCAAATACAGCATCCTTGTTTACCAGCCAGAAACATCTCAAATCCTACCTTACTGCCTCTTCCCCTTCCTATCTTGCCCCCACCCCCTCTAAATCTGGTTTAAAAAGATCTGGGAAGCAGATACTGAGACTAAGTTAGAAGTGAAAGTTTATTGGGTGGGAATGCCTGTGAAAATAACCCCTTCTGGTATAACTGTTAACCAAAAGGTAAATGGTTTGACCCCACCAATGGCTCCAAGGGAGAAAAGAGCTAGCAATTTACTCCCTTAAAGATACAGTTTACCATTCTGCTCCCACTCCTTCCCCCCTGAAGTCCCCATATAATTTTTACTAATTATCTATTTTTATAATAATGGTTTTATGCAGTTATTTGTCCTTATCAGACTAAGTTAGTTCATTCAGCATAATGCCCTCCAGTCTCTCCCAATGTATGCAGTATTTTTTAAATCATTGCTCCTGAGTGCTGCATAGTATTCCATTGTGTGAATGTGCCACAATTTTTTAAAAATTTATTCTTAATTTCAATGAAAATTTACAGAGACTGGATTTACATTCATTCACTGTTGCACTTTTCTCCCCTCCCAACCTTCCCCTCTAGTACCCTACCCTCTTAGAAAAGTAAAAGAAAAATTCTTTCACTGTTTTTCAATCCCTCCCCCGAGGTCCACTCCACTATACAGCCTTTGCTTTGGACTTCTGTCATGACAAAAATACCCAATAATTTTCCCTCTTAAACAGTTTTCTCCCTCATCTGCTTCAATGCAGTATACATTATTGAACCCATCCTTTTCATCTCCTCCCAACTCCGAGGTCCTGCTTTACAACAGTGGCACCATGCAGTATTTGTCCTTTTGTGACTGAGATACTTCACTCAGCATAATGTCCTCCAGGGTCATCCATTTTGAATAATATTACATGAGTTTCTTGTTTTTCAATGCAGCATAGTATTCCATTGTGTGAATATACCACAGCTTCTCTATCCATTCGCTTGTTTATGGGCACTTAAGTTGTTTCCAGCTCCTTGCTATTGTGAACAAAGCCGTGACAAACATGGGTGTGCATATATCTGCTTGGATGTCAGTTATGGTCTCTTTGGGGTATATTCCCAGTAGTGGAATTGCTGGGTCAAACGGTATCTCTATTTGCAACTTTTTGAGAAAGCACCATACCACCTTCCACAGTGGTTGCACCATGTACCACAATTTTTCAATCCATTTACTTGTGGTTAGACATTTGGGCTGTTTCCATGTTCTTGTGATGGTGAATGATGCTTCTATGAACATTGTTGTACAGATCTCCATTTGTGTCTCAATTCTAAATTCCTTGGGTTATAGTCCTAGTAGTGGATCATATCCAGCTGGGTCATATGCAGTTTCTATGTTTAACTTTTTGAGGAAACACCAAACTGTCTTCCAGAGTAGTTGTACCATTTTACAATCCCACCATCAAGTCCTTCTATGTCTTTTGCCCATTTTGTAATTGGGTTATCAATCTTTTTCTTCTGGAGGCCCAGGAGTATTCAATAAACTTTTATTATGAGACCCTTGTCTGAGATAGTATTGCCAAATTTTTTTCCCCTGTTGGTAGATTCTCTTTTCACCCTGTTGTTTTTCCAACAGAGTAATAGCACAGAGATTGAATCTTCAAAAAGTCCCATTCGACTTCTGGTGTAGCCATGGTGGCTAACGCTACCACCAATCTGTCGCAACTACTACCGCTAGAACTTGTGGACAAATGTATAGGATCAAGGATTCATATTGTGATGAAGAGTGATAAGGAAATCGTTGGCATGCTTCTAGGTTTTGATGACTTTGTCAGTATGATCTTGGAAGATGTCACTGAGTTTGAAATCACACCAGAAAGAAGAATTACTAAATTAGATCAGATTCTGCTTAATGGAAATAATATAACAATGCTGGTTCCTGGAGGAGAAGGACCTGAAGTATGAGTGGATTTTCTTGACTGATTGCTAGCTCCTGTTTTGTTTTATAAAGGCAACAAAATGGATTTTTTATTAAACAAACTTTTTAATCTTGAAATTCTATAATGCTAAGTTTCCTGTTACAGGGAAATGTTTTGAGATAAATTGTAAATGCCAATTTTTATAAGTTAATTATGATAACTTTGAGAGAAAAGTAAACAGTTGTTGTTTGAAGACCAAAATAAAAATGTTTTTTGGTTAACTGTAAATTTATTATACTGTAATGGCCAGTAGGACAAAGTTTGTGGTTATTTTGTCACTTGTTTTCCTCACATTTTATGCCCATTTGCTTTGTCATTTATTTGACCATTTGATTCTCAAACTAGAATTGCTCCAAACAAAATGAACTTTGATTTTGAGCAAATGTATTTAAAACACTTAGAAGTGATTACTAGCAAAATTAAGTTCAGACAAGGCACTGAAGGTTTTTTTCTACTGAACCCAAATTCTGTTAACCTTTATTAAAAGCAAATAAAATGTACAGCTCATATATACATGTACAAAGAGCAGTGAAGTAAAAAGAAAAAATTGATCATATTTTGCTGTACATCTTCTTAGATGTTCTCGCTATAATTTTTATTTTAAAACTCATTCTTCTTGAACATACTGTTTCATAACCATAATTTAAATCCTCTTTTGAATTTAAATGGAAAGCATTGTTTCATATCAAATATTCAACATTTTAAGACATGTGCTTAGTATTCTCAATAAATGTATTTGTTGTGAATTACTTGACTATTCCTGCTACTGATCACTATAGTCTAAATCTAGATGTTTTAAATTAGGATGAGTTTATAAATGTCTAAGGCCAAGAAATCTGGAGAACAACCACTTGGCCAACTGACTGGGAGAGATCTATATTTGTTCCCATTCCAAAGAAAGGTGACCCAACTGAGTGTGGAAACTACAGAACAGTGTCATTGATTTCACATGATTCTACTGAAGACTATCCAAAAACGATTAGAACAGCACATCAGCAGAGAACTGCCGGAAGTCCAGGCTGGGTTTAGAAGGGTTCGTGATACTAGGGATATTGTTTCTGATGTTAGATGGATCTTGGCTGAAAGCAGAGAATACCAGAAGAATGTCTATCTGTGTTTCATTGATTATGCAAAGGCATTTGACTGTGTGGATCATAACAAACTGTGGCTGACTCTGAGAAGAATGGGAATCCCAGAACATTTAATTGTGCTAATGCGAAGCCTATACTTGGACCAAGAGGCAGTAGTCAGAACAGAGCAGGGTAACACTGCATGGTTCAAAATTGGGAAGGGTGTACGCCAGGGATGCATCCTGTCTCCATACCTTTTCAACATGTATGTAGAGCAGATTATCCGAGAGGCTGGGCTCTATGAGGAGAATTGTGGCATCAGGATTGGTGGAAGATCTATTAACAATCTGCGTTATGCAGATGACACAACCCTGCTTGCTGAAACTGAGGACTTCATGCACTTGCTGCAAAGGGTCAAGGACTCCAGCCTTTAGTATGGACTGAGGCTCAATGTCAAGAAGACAAAGATTCTCACCACTGGACCAATTGGCAGCGTCAGGATGGATGGGCGAAGAGATTGAGATTGTTCACAGCTTCCGTTTGCTCGGCTCCACAGTCAATACTCTTGGCACCAGCAGTCAGGAAATCAAAAAGCGTATTGCGATGGGAAAGTCTGCTGTTAGAGACTTCTCTAAAGTACTCAGGAGCAACGGTGTCTCTCTGGAGACTAAGGTTTGCCTGATACAGGCCATGGTATTTGCAATCGCTTGTTATGCATCGGAGAGTTGGACAATGACTAGGGAGGACAGAAGGAGAGTGGATGCTTTTGAGCTGTGGTGCTGGAGAAGAGTACTGAATGTACCATGAACTGCCAGGAAAACAAACAGATTCATCTTGGAGAGGATTAAACCAAGCTACTCCTTGGAGGCAAGGATTCTGGGACTTCGTCTGACATACTTTGGACATGTTGCCAGGAGGGACGGGTCCTTGGAGAGGGACATCATGCTTGGGAGGGTGGAGGGACAGCACAGGAGGGGAAGACCCTCTATGAGATGGATTGATTCGGTGACTGGGGTAATCGGGATGGGTGTGTCAGAGGCAGTGCAGTTGGCGCAGGATAGAGCAGGGTTTAGGGCTGTTGTGCATAGGGTCGCTGTGAGTCGAAAACGACTCGACGGCACCTAACAACAACAACAAGGTCAAAGGGTATATACTGTCATGTTTTCAGCAAAAAAAAATTTGAAGCCACCTACACTCTTACCAGCAGTTTTTGATAGTACCCTTTGTGTCTTTGTTATTCAGCCTTCTGCCATTCTTTGTCACACTGATAGGCAAAACCTGATATGTTTTAAATTTTCTTAATTTTGAACTCATTGCATTTTGTGAATTACATGAATCTTCTGCCAATGAGGTGTTTAGTTTTTTTCTTTTTAATTTTTGAGGAATCTCAAGAAGTTACTCATAGTTTTATAATGCTGTTCTCAGTTTGTAATTTTCCTTTTAATGTTAGTTTTTTTACATAATTATTTTAATGTAATGTTAATCTTATCCTTTGTGGGTTTTGTCTTGGATATACTTGGGTTAAAATAGTCCTCATCATTCTGATTATATTTTCTGGGTTTTTTTATGGGGTTTGGTTTGGTTTATGTTAAATTTCAATCTAGAATCCCACTAGAATTGTAGTGTTTTCACATTAAAAAAGAATCCAGTTTTATTTAAAAAAAAAAAAGTCCCATTCCTCAATTTTATCCTATCCAGATTGTGCATGTCTGGCTGTATTTGTCAGCCAGTTTGAACGCAGTTTGTCTCATAAGCTTTATGGTTTGGGGCTTTCCTCCCAGGTCTCTGATGCACCTTTAGTTGATTTTTGTGTATGGTGTGAGATGGTGATCCTGTTTCAGCTTTCTGCAGGTAGCAATCCAGTTTTGCCAGCACCATTTGTTGAAGAGGTTGTCATTTCCCCATCTGATAGGTTTTATTTTCTTGTTGACTATTAGTTGACCATAGATACAGATGGATTGGGGTGAAACTATGGAATTGCATTGTTTGGTGAGTAGAGGGAGTGAAGGAAATGGGAAAAGATCCAGCAGGGACCTTAAAAGACAGAGTAATGATGGGCAAGATCCAATGGTGATTAATTTAATAAAACATAATGCATGAGAATGGGTGTATGAAACACCATGTGAATGAAGAACAGTGTGAAACACAATGTATATGAACTTTGCAAGCAAACCAATATAAAATAAAAAAAATGTCAGACACACAAATATAGCTTATACAACTTTGCAGGGTAGTTTCACACTGTCTCACATGATCACTTATGTCAGAAGTGACTAGACTGCAATGCCTGTGAAAGATAAGAGAGAAGGAAGCTGGAATATGCAGGGAAAGCCTTCAGGTATTGATGGTGATCTGACACATTGTGAAAAGACACTAGACAGAAAGAGAAATTGAACAAAGAAGATCTCAAGATGAGACACAGATCCTTTCAAGTTTCAGTCAACTCAACGTAGTGTTACAAAGCAAGGACTGCACTATAGAGGAATGCCACAGTGGGTAGAAATAACTAGTCCCTCAGAGACACATAATGCTCAGTCATTGGCTTGGGGTTGACCTTAATTCTGACAGTATAAGGGATCCCAAAGATGCTGCAGCTGGAAGCTGACAGCTAACTGTGTTCTTAGCAATTGAGTGATAAGTTCTTTCTTTAAGGAAAATCTGAGCCACACACTTACTTCTACAGCTGCCATATCAGATATTTTGTCTCTAAGTTCAGTGCAGTTCAATGGGTTGTACCTAAATTGCATGTGTAATCCATGGACTGGCTGTATTCTTGTTACAGCAGCACTAAGAATCAAGACTGTCTATTAAAAGACATACTTTGGAAAGGAGTTGGATAAAGGATTTAAGAAAATTAGGCATTTAGTGGCTAAAACTCTGCCACAAGGGACTGTGAAAGAGATGGTGATATCCTGAGACTTTGTATGTCAATTTAAGCTGCCAAACTTCTGTCTCCTTCACTGATGAGGGAAGGAAAGTATGGGAAATGGAACCAGCTGTTGTCTGGGTGTGTTGGAGGAGAGCTCTTTCCTCAGGGTGGTGTTTAAGAGCTCAGGAAAAAAAGGTTGCAGGAGAAATCTGTTCCTTCTAATTTCATCAGGATTAGGAAGATGTAGCCTTTCTTGCTCTTCTTCCCCCCTCCTCCTGGCCCTTTTAAATGATACTCTTATTTTGAATGTATACTGGAAACTCTGAACATAGTGAAAGTTGCTTAGAGCATCAGAGGTGGGGCAGGCAGAGCAATAAGAGTTAGAGGTGTGGTGTGGCTCAAGGAATTTCAAGAAAATCTTTCTCTTGTGAGGGAGTGACTCTGACTAGGCTGGGAAAGGTTGCCTGGAATTTTTTGCCTGGAACAAACAATTCACCTGCTCTGTACCAGATAAGGTTACGCTTACTCATGTTCTCAGCTGATGGTAACAAGGAAGGCAGGAGAACATAGTATTATCCCCCTTGCTCCTCAAAGTAGCTCAAAGGATAATATGATTTCAAAATATGGAATTGTCTTAATTTCTCAAAAGAAATTAAGTCTCCAAAATTTTAGATGTTTGCCTAGGGTTACGGCATTCCCGGAAGTAGTAAAAAGAAGTAAAAAGGAAACACGGGTCTCTTCCTTCTGTACTCAGTGCTATGCCTTAGTGTTGCTCAACAAAAGCTTTCCTTACTCTCTATTCAAACTGATTGGAGGATGTGAATAAGAAAAAACAAGTTTTCTTGGGACTCTTAAGAGAGGATAGAAATTGACACATTCTTTCTTTTTGACAGTCCATTTATAAAGCTTTTATTCCACTTAACATCAATTTAACACGTTCTTAACAGTTATATTTGTTGATGAAAATTTCATAAGACATTAAACAAAGTTAGCCATTATCTCAAGTTATTTGTCCATTAGCTACTTTTACATATATTGTTGTTGTTAAGTGCTTGTCTAGTCGGTCGCAGGCGACTCATAGCGACCCTCTTTCCAGGTTCATAGGGTTTCCAGAGGCAAGCTATTACCTACGTGGATGCCACTCCTCCTTCCAAGCTATGTATATATTAGGCAAGTATTTTTTTAAATCGCACATACACACACACACACACACACACACACACACACACACACCCTTTAAAAAGTTAAATGCACTAGCTTGGGGCTTTTTGTTTGTTTGTTTTGCTATTGTGCTTGATATACACCAGGTATCAGGTAATTAATTTTTACTTAATCTTTACCTCTGTATTTGTTCTTAGATTACCTAAAACATTTAAACACAAATAAAAGGAATGTAGCAAATATAATGAATGCAACAGCAGTTTTCAAGCAATGGACTGGTAACCGTTTTGGCCTTTCTCAAGAGTAAACTGACAATTTGTCTAAAGGAGCAAGTATGCAGCTGTAGTCAAAGGTATGCACACTGGGATTGCATAGATACATGTGGTTCAACATGTGATATCCATAGGTTATCTATTTCAACCACAGCTTTAAGTAAGTGTTCCAGACTAAAGGGACCCTTTCTTATTATCTTCTCCAACCACACCCAGCTAGAAGCCTTGAAGGTACAGTGTGTGACATACTGGGTGACTAACAGAAAGGTCAGCAGTTTTAATCCACCATCACTAATCAGGAGAAAGATGGGTAGGCTCCTCCTGTAAAGATTACAGCCTCCGAAACCCACTGGAGTGTTGCCATGAGTCAGAAGCAACTGAAAAGGTATTTATTAAACAGCACTTAGAGTGGAAATTTTATTCATCCAGGAAAGGCTCACAGTATTAGTATAATTACACATACTCCCTGTATTTCATTGATTATGCAAAGGCATTTGACTGTGTGGATCACAACAAACTGTGGCTGACCCTGAGAAGAATGGGAATTCCAGAACACTTGATTGTGCTTATGTGAAACCTATACTCTTACCAGGACGCAGTCTTCAGAACAGAGCAAGCAGACTTAGCATGGTTCAAGATCAAGAAGGGTGTATGCCAGAGATGCATCCTATCTCCATACATTTTCAATCTATATGCAGAAGAGATCATCTGGGAGGCTGGGCTCTATGAGGAGAAGTGTGGCATCAGGATTAGAGGACTCATCAAGAATCTATGTTATGCAGATGACACAGCCTTGTTTGCTGAAACTGAGGAGGCCCTGATGCGCTTGCTGCAGAAGGTCAAGGACTGCAGCCTTCAATATGGATTGAAGCTCAACATCAAGAAAACAAAGATTCTTACCACTAGGATGACTGGCAGCATCATGATAGATGGTGAAGAGATTGAGATTATTAACAGGTTCAGTTTGCTTGGCTCCACAATCAAGACTCTTGGTACCAGCAGCCAGGAAATCAAAAGATGAACTGCATTGGGCAAGTCTGCTGTCAGGACCTCACCAGAGTAGTGAAGAGCAACAATGTCAGCCTGGAAACTAAGGTATGCCTGATCTAGGCCATGGTCTTCACAGTTACCTGCTATGCATCAGAATGCTGGACAATGACTAGGGATGACTAAAGAATAGGTGCTTTTGAATTGTAGTACTGGAGAAGAGTATTGAATATACCATGGACTGCTAGGAGAACAAACAGGTTCGTCTGAGAGAGAGTGAAACCAGGCTGCTCCTTATAGGCAAGGAGGGACCATTCCTTGGAGAGGGACATCATGCTAAGGAGTGTGTAAGGACAGTGCAAGAGAGGAAGAACCTCAATGAGATGGATTGACTCAGTGGGTAGGGTAATGGGAGTAGGTGTGTCAGAAACAATAAGGCTGGTACAGGATAGAACAGAGTTTAGGACTGTTGTACATAGGGTCACTAAGAGTTGCAAGTGACTCGACAGTACATTAAGAATAACAACATTCAATTGGTATGTTTAGAAAATCATTCAAGCAGCTGGACTCTTTCAAGAACAAAGTGGCATCAGGATTGGAAAATTACAAAAACCCTGTTTGTAGAAAATGGAGAGGACTTGAAGTACTTATTGCAGAAAATCAAAGACTACAGGCCTTCAATATGAATCACAGCTCAACATCAGGATGTTTGTCCTGGAGAGGGTAAAATCAAGTTGTTCCTTAAAGACAAGGATTTTTAAGTTCCGTCTGACATATTTTGGGCATTTTACCATGAGAGACCAGTACTTGGAGAAAGACACCACATTTGGAAAGATTGAGGGACAGCATGAGAGGAAGACCTAGGAGGGGATGGATTGATACAGTAAAAGGAGTAATAAGGATGGGTGTGTAGGAAACTGTGAAATGGCTTGGGATAGGGCAGGGTTCAGAGCCATTTGTATATAAGGTTGCTCTGAGTCACAAGCTATGCAACGGCACATAACAAAAACAATGAAGAAAACAAAAATTCTCATCACTAGATCAATAGGCAATATTCTGATAGATGGAGAAAAATTGACATTGGCAATGATTTCATTTTACTTGGATCCATAATCAACACTCTTGATACCAGTCGTCAAGAAATCAAAGGATAAAATGTACAACAGTGAATGAATGAAAATCCAACATTTCTGTAAACATCTGTTAAACAATCACAATTAAAATAAAAATCTTATTAAAGGAAGTGAAATCAAAAGATAAGTTACATTAGGGAAACATGCTTTCAAGGATCTCTCCAAGGTGCTAAGGAGTAAGGATGTAAAGAGTAAGGTACATCTGATCCAAACCATAGTATTTTCAATTGCTACCTACATATCTGAAAGTTGGACAATGAGTAAGGGAAGATCACAGGAAAATTTATGTCTTTGATTGTGGTGTTGGTGAAGAGTATCAAATATACTATGGACTTCCAAAAGAATAAACCAAGGGGAGCTCTGGTGGCCTACTGGCAAGAAGCTGTACTGCAATCCCAGGGGTACCCGGTTGCTCTGCCGGAGAAGGAGGGACAATTTCCTCCTGTACCAGTCAGATCTGATTTGACGGCACACGCACAAAAAATAATAATAATAATAATAATAATAAAAAATAAACCAATCTGTGTTTAGGGAAGGACAACTGGAGTGCTCTTTAGAGGTAAGGATGGTGAAACTTCTCACTTATTTTGGGCATATTGCAGAAGAACTAGTCCTTAGTGAGAGACATCATGCTGGGAGAGGTCGAGGGTCAGAGAAAGAGAGGAAGACCTTCAACAAGATGGACTTGATAAGGTGACTTATACAATGGGCTTGAGTATGGTAGTGATCATGAGGAAGTGCAGGAAAGGGCAAATCTCAGATCTGCTGTTCATAGGGTTACAGGAGACATTACTTGTAGAAGATACCTAACAACAATTGCTACTTAAAAGTATTTGTAAACAAAGCTCACATAGTGATGAAGAGTGCCAGGTTAAGTGGTCTCTTGCTTTTCTCTTTTGCCTTTATTTGAGTCACTCATTCGATGTTGAGGAACCAACTCATAACTGACCCTCCACTGTTTTTCAGAGGCTGTAAATCATGTGACAGGAGACTGTCCATCTTTTTCCTGCAGAGTCACTAGTGGATTCTAACTACCACAGAGGCATCACCTTTAGGTTAGCAGTGCAATCCCCTATTGGCTATGCCACTAGAGTTCCCTATCACTAAGCCTTGCCACCTTAAACCTTGCCACTGCATTTGTCATTGTTTACAGTAATTTGCTTTAATACTGTCATTTCTCTGCTCAAAACTCTCAATAGCTTTCTATTTCCTACCAATAAGGTCCAACTTCTTCATCCTTTTATTTGAGGTTCTTCAATGAATTCCAGAATTTACCTTTCCATTTCATTTCTTGCCATTCCCTTACTCCTTATAAGAGTCTATAAGGTTAAAACCAATGTGACTCTATCTTGCTAACTTACTGAACTTACCTGTATGTGTGACTTTGTGTAAGTCTGTTCCAAGAAATAGTAAATGTATAAACGGTTAATGTATAGTTAACATTTGAATACCCTCAGACATGGATTACGACCTACACCAGGATGCAGTTAATAGTTAAGATCAGGTATGGTGGAAAAACAGAAAATGACACAAGGCCCTGGAGACTGCTGGGACTACCCCAACCAGCCAGTGAAGAATGGGTAATACCCCGTTCCTGTTCAGGGCTGACACCAACTTACCCTCAGTCCGCTTTCACCAAATTGTGTATTTTAAATAAAGCTTATTTGCTATACACTCGGCTAGTGCTGCTTCTGGCCATCACAATGGGTTTGGACCTTTCAGAGTCTTGGTCATATAGTGGGTTATATACTGGGCAGCTAAGCAAAAGGGATGGGTGTATCGGAGACAGTGTGATTGGCACAGGACAGAGCAGAGTTTAGGGCTGTTGTACACAGGGTCGCTGAGTTGCAAGCGACTCGACAGCACATAACAACAACAAGAAGCAAAAGGTTGGCAGTTTGAATCCACTAGCTGCTGAAAGAAAACTTAAGACAGTGCTCCTGTTAACCTTTACAGTCTTGGAAACCTGATGTGGTTAGAATCCACCAGCTGCTCCACAGGAGAAAGATGGGCAGTCTACTCTCTTGTGATTCACAACCTCTGAAAATCTGCTGGAGGGTCAGCTATGAGTCAGTTCAGACTTCAAGGCAATGAATTGAGTCTTTCCAGTCATTAGGATCTCTTTAGCATTTCCTTAATAAACATGTTTCCCTGCCCCAGGGCCTTTGCATATTTTCTTGTCCCTTTCCTTCTTCCCCCTTCACTTGTCCGGTTTTTCAAGGCATGGATTAGAAACCATGTTGTTGTATGCTTTTGAGTCAATTCCAGCTTATGGTGACCAGTGTGTTAGAATAGAGCTAACTCCGTTTCCTAGGTCTCTTCTCAAATCCTTGTGGAAAAGCTTATGGATTCAAACTGCTAAAATTTGACCTAAGAGCTGAGTGCTTAATTCTAGTTAAAAGGGTGACTTTCCTGTAGCTCTGTGTGTGTGTGTGTGTGTGTGTGTGTGTGTGTGTGTAGTATTTCTTTCAGTTCAAGTTTACCAAGTACATTGATTTTTCATTTAACAATTTGTAAATTTTCTAATATTAGTTGCAGTTCTCTTCTCACTTCGTTTCTCTTTGTTACCATTTATTGTGGTTTGGGTAAAATTTACTGAGAAATTTCATCTTCCATTCAACAATTTATATACCTTTATTTTCTTATATCAGTTGCACTCTCCACAATGTAACAGTATTCTATCTACTTTCTCCTTGTGTTCCCCGGGTCCATTTGTGCTTATTTCTTGTCCTTTCCTGCCTTCCAAATTGAACTTAGTTTTTTTAACAAACACAGATGTTTTGGTCTCTTCCTGTAACCTTGAGGAGAATGGGCATCCCAGAAGACTTGATTGTGCTTATGCAAAACCCATACTTGGACCAGGAAATAGTCTTAGAACAGAGCAGGCAAATACTGCATGGTTTAAAATCAGGAAAGGAGTGCATCAGGGATACATCCTTTCTCAATACATTTTCAATCTCTGTGCAGACAGATCACTGGGGAGGTTGAGCTTTATGAGGAGAAACGTAGCATCAGGATTGGAGGAAGACTCATCAACTATCTGCATTATGCAGATGACACAACCTTGCTTGCTGAAACTGAGGAGAACTTGAAGCACTTGTTATAAAAGGCAAAGGACTGTAGTCTTCAACGCAGATTGAAGCTCAAAATCAAGAAGTCAAAGATTCTCATTAAAGGGCCAACTGGCAGCACCATAATAGATGGAGAAGAGCTCGAGGTTATTAACAACAACAGCTTGCTCAGCTCCACAATCAACACTCTTGGTATCATCAGTCAGGAAATCAAAAGACGAATTGCTGAATGAATGGAAACCCAAGTACTCTATAAAAGTTCATTAAAATTTCAATTAAAAAAAAAAGACAAATTGCATTGGGAAAATCTGCTGTCAGGGACCTCTCCAGAGTGATGAAGAGCAATGATGTCAATCTAGAAACTAAGGTGTGCCTAATCCAGGCCATGGTCTTCACAATTACTTGCTATGCATCAGAGAGCTGGAAAATGACTAAAGATGACAGTAGAAGAATCGATGCCTTCGACTTGTGGTTGTAAAGAGTCTTGAACATGTCATGAACCATCAAGAAAACAAATAGGTCTGTCTTAGAGAGGATGAGATCAAGTTTCTCCTTGGAGGCTAGTATTTTGAAGCTCTGTCTCACATACTTAGGGTATATGGCCTTGGATTCTTGGAGAAGGACATCATGGTAGGAAGGGTGGAGGGACAGCACAGGAGAGGAAGACCCTGAATGAGATGGAATGATAAATTGTAACTAGGGCAATGCGAGTTGGTGTGTTGGAATCAGTGAGACTGGCTTAGGTCGAGGCTGGCTTTAGAGCTGCCGTACTTAGGGTTGCAGGTGACTCAACAGCACATAACAACAACAAAGCAATCCTAATTGTTGTTGTTGTTGTTATGTGCCATCGAGTCGCCTGCGACTCATAGCGACCCTATGTACAACAGCCCTAAACTCCGCTCTGTCCTGTGCCAACCGCACTGTCTCTGACACTCCCATCCCAATTATCCCAGTCACTGAATCAATCCACCTCATAGAGGGCCTTCCTCTCCTGTGCTGTCCCTCTACCCTCCCAAGCATGATGTCCCTCTCTAAGGACCGGTCTCTCCTCACAACATGTCCAAAGTATGTTAGACGGAGCCTCAGAATCCTTGCCTCCAAGGAGCCACCCGGTTTAACCCTTTCCAGGACAAATCTGTTTGTTTTCCTAGCAGTCCATGGTATTCTCAATACTCTTCTCCAGCACCACAGCTCAAAGACATCAATTCTCCTTCTATCCTCCTTGGTCATTGTCCAACTCTCTGATGCATAACAGGTGATTGCGAAGACCATGGCCTGTATCAGACGCACCTTAGTCTCCAGAGAGACACCATTGCTCTTCAGTACTTTGGAGAGGTCCCTAACAGCAGACTTTCCCATGGCAATGCGCCTTTTAATTTCCTGGCTGCTGGTGCCAAGACTGTTGACTATGGAGCCAAGCAAACTAAAGCTGTGTACAATCTCAATCTCTTCACCAGCCATCCTGATGCTGTCAATTGGTCCAGTGGTGAGAATCTTTGTCTTCTTGACATTGAGCCTCAATCCATATTGTAGGCTGCAGTCCTTGACACTCTGCAGCAGGCGCTTCAGGTCCTCCTCAGTTTCAGCAAGCAGGGTTGTGTCATCCGCATAATGCAGATTGTTGATAAATCGTCCACCAATCTTGACCCCACATTTCTCCTCATAGAGCCCCGCCTCCCGGATAATATGTTCTGCGTATAGGTTATAGAATGGTTAATAATAGCCTGGCACCACTTAGACCTCTTGATCTCAGGCCTATAGATGATGGGGTTCAAGTGGTTCATTAATCCTTTGGACTAAATGCTTCCTTTTGTCTTTCCCCTAATCTCCCTCTTCTCTTTATTGCTCCAGACAAGGAAAGACATAGCTGCATCTAAGATAACCAATCCAAGGCTGTTAGAACCACCTCAGTTGCTACTCACCAAAGTCAGATGTGGAACTCTCTTTGTAGAGTGTGTGATATGCCTATTGACACTGATATCACCTGAGACTGATTATGCCATTCATTTTAAAGGTTGTTTACAAATCATCCAACCCTTAGAATCACTTTTTGGCAGGTCCAGCAATCTGGCCACACAAATATATCTGACTCAAATTCCTCAACCTCCCACTCTTTCACATCTGTTCTTCCAATTAAAATTCTAGGACATAGGCTTCTCCTTCTCTTCTAGGTCCAGGCTTAGCCTATTGCTCCTTCATTTCTTGAATTCTTTTCCACTCTCTCATATTAATTCTCCAAACATGACCAAGTGGTGTTCCTTCCTAGAACCAAGACAAAACAAAACAAACATGCAACTAATGACTCATTTCTTTCATTCAGCTTTAACTAAATACAACTTACTATCTCTCTTTTCTTTTTATTGAAGTCATTCATTCATTGGTGCTTTGGTGGCAGGGTTACATGTTGGGCTGTTTATTGAAAGGTCTGCAGTTTAAACCTATCAGTCACTTTCTAGGAGAAAGATGAGACAACTATTCCCTTAAGCCTCAGAAACCACATGGACAGTTGATTGCTGTTGTGTACCATTAGTTGGGACCGACTCATATCTGAACCTCCAGTGGGTTTTCAGAGACAGTAAATTGCACGGGAGGAGACTGTCCACTGTCTTCTCCTGCACAGCAGCTGGTGGATTCCAACCGTGTACCTTTGGGATTGCAGAGCAGCTTCTTACCACAATGCTACTAGAGCTCCCTGTTGTTAGGTGCCATGGAGTCGATTGTGACCCTATGTGTAACACATCAAAATCTTGCTTGGTCCTGTGTCATCTACATATTCTCTACTGTGCTTAAATTCATGCTGCAGTCACTGTTTATCTTGTTAACCCTTCATCTTTCCAAGTAGGATGTCCTTTTTTAGAAGAGTGGAAATCCCAGAACACTTAATTTTTCCTCATGGGAAACCTATTTGTAGACCAAGAAGCAGTTGTCCAAACAGAGCAAGGCAACATTAACTTTGTTTAAAATCAGGAAATGTGTTCTTCAGGGTTGTATCCTTTATTTGTATCTATTCAATCTGTGTCATAGGAGACTCAATGGCACCCAACAACTGCAACAACATTCAATCTGTATGCTGAATAAAGTATTTGAGAAGCTGGACTACATGAAGAAGAATGTGGTCTCAGGATTGGAAGAAGACTCATCAGCAACCTGTATTATAAAGATGAGATAGCCTTGCTTATAGAAAGTGAAGACTTGAAGAACTTGCTGAAGAAGATCAAAGGTTTATAACCTTTAATATAGATAATATCAACATTAAGAAAACAAAGATTCTCACCACTGGGCCGAATGGCAGCATAAAAATAGACGGTAAAGAGATTGAGATTATTAACAGCTTCAGTTTGCTTGGTTCCACTCTTGGTTCCAGTAGTCAGGAAATAGAAAGAATAATTGCACTGGAAAATCAGGGACTTCTCCAGAATACTGAGGGCAACAATGTCAGTCTGGAGACTAAGATGCACATGATCCAGGGCATGGTCTTCACAATTACTTGCTATGCTTTGGAAAGCTGGACAATGACTAGGGATGATAGAAGGAGAACAGATGCCTTTGAGTTGTGGTGCTGGAGAAGAGTATTGAATATATCATGGACTGCTAGGGGAAGAAACAAGTTCATTCTGGAGAGGGTGAAACCAGGCTGCCCCTTGGAGTCAAGGATTCTGAAACTTCTCCTGACATACTCTGAGTATGTTGCAAGGAGGGACCAGTCCTTGGAAAGGGATGTCATGCTTGCGAGAGTGAAGAGATAGCACAAGAGAGGAAGACCCTGGATGAGGTGGATTGACTCAGTGACTGGGGTTATGAGGGGTAGGTGTGTCAGAGACAATTAGGTTGGCTCAGGATAGAGCAGGGTTCAGAGCTGTTATACATAAGGCCACTATAAGTCACAAGTGACTCAATGGCACATAACAACAACAACAACATGGACTCTATCTCAACATCAAGAAAACAAAAATCTTTACCACGGAACCAACAGGTAACATAATGATGGAGATGAAGAAAAGACTGAAATTGTCAGTGATTTAACCTGAATCCACAGTCAATACTATGGTAGCAGCAGTCAAGAAATTTAAAAAATGAGGGAGCTCTGGTGGCCTAGTGGCAAGAAATTGTGCTGCAATCCTGAGGGTGCACAATTTGAATCCATCAGATGCTCCCCAGGAGAAGGAAGGGCCATCTCCTCCTGTGCCAGTCAGATCCAATTCAATGGTACGCAACAAGAGAAGAAAAAAAAAGAAAAGGATGTGTTGCATTGGGGAAATCTGCTGTCAAGGACCTCTACAAAGTATGAAAAAACAAAGATATCAGTTTAAAGACTGAAGTGTGTCTGGTTCAAGCCCTGGCATTTTCAATTGTTTCCTATGCATCTGAAAGTTGGACAAAGACTATGGATGACAGAAGAATCATCTTTGAATTGTGGTGTTGTCCAAGCACATTGAAGATCCTATGGATTGTCAAAAGAACAAACAAGTTTCTCTTGGAGGAAGTGCAACCGGGATACTCTTTAGAGGTGAAACTTGACCTCACATACTTAGGGCATGTTGTCAGGAGGGGCCAGTTCTTAGAAAAAGACATTATGCTGGGAAAGGTGGAGGGTCAAAGAAAGAGAGGAGACTCTCAAGAAGAGGGCTTGACACAGGGACTATAGCAATGAGCTCAAGCATATTAGAGATGGTGAGGATTGAGCAAGACAGGGCAAAGTTCAGATCTGTTGTTTACAGGGCTGCTATAAATTATAGTGGAAAACATCTAACAACAAAAGCCTTCCCTGATAACATGCCCAAAATATGTGAGATAAAGTCTTACTTTGCTTCAAAGGAGCTGTTGGTTACACTTTTTCTAAGACAAATTTGTTCTTTTGGTAGTCCATAGCATATTCATTTTTTCTTGCCATTCAAGTCTAAGTTGAGGGCCTATCGTTCTAACAAACTGGTATCTAGAAGGTCAACTGTAACTATCTAAGTGTCAAATTCCAGGGTCTCTTCACCTATTTAAATCTCTCTATTCCATGGATGTTTTCACATGCCTCTTTAAATAGTTGTCTCCAGTATTCCCATACATAAAATTTTCAAAATTTCTTCTTTGGCCTTCTTCACAAACTTTCATATCTATGAAGAGGATTCCTGACTTCTCTTTTAAGCTTCATTTCTGTCACCTGTGCCTGATAGGAATGACATCCCCCTGAGAGTATTTCCTTAATGACTGAGTGACAATTATGGTGACTCAGAGACTTCCTGGTTTTCCTTTGTAATCTGTGTTCATAGCGCTGGGGTGGGGTGTCTGCTTTACAGCTTCACTTTGTATTTAAAAACACAAGTATCCAATTATTCAGGTGTTACCCAGGAGAGTTTAGGAGTATCCCCTTTTCTTACAGGTCAACTCAATTTCTTACACCTCAACTCAACCACACTTCAAAAAGGAAAATCTTTCTAAAACCACCCTAGTAGTCTGGAGGTAACAGCTCTTGGAGAGGCACTTGCTCTTCTGTTTCACCCGCACTACAACACTTTTTCTCCCTGGGCTTGGGCGGGTTGGATGGCTCTAAAGCTCCTTTAGGAATGCAGAGACTTTGCTTCCCATTTAAGGAACCTGTAGGTGGACTTTATCCTGCAGGATCCACACCTAGTTTGTGAAAGCTAGGGGGAGGGGAAGGAAAGTCGCTCTGGGAAAATACTGAATCTTAAAAGTATTTAAGATTAAAAAAAAAAAAAGTATTTAAGATTCCTCTTCAACCCTGAACAGGTGCTCGAGAAACACCTGTTGAATAAGTAAATAAGAATAATATCTACAGTCCAGCAACTTAAATGAAGTCAATCCCCTCCTTAAAACAACAACAACAACAAACATCAAAAAACCAATCTCAAAACATAGCTTGTTGTTTAAGCGAGGAATTGAAGGACATTAAAGCTATGTTTGGGGGGGGGAGGTTGACTTTTTAACTGTGGTGGAGAAAAATATTTCACGTTATTATGGACTGCCAAGAGAGCAAACGGGTCTGTTCTAGAGCGGGTGAAACCGGGCTGCTCCTAGGAGGCAAGGATTTTGAAGCTCCCTCCATGTGACATACTTTGGGCATGTGGCCAGGAGGCACTAGTCCTTGGAGAGGGACGTCATCTTGGGAGGGGGGAGGGACAGCGCAGGAGAGGAAGCCCCTGGATGAGATGGACTGACTCAGTGACTGGGGGGGGTAGGTGTGTGGGAGACAGATTGACCCAGGAGAGGGCAGGGTTCAGAGCCACTACTGTGCATTGGGTCGCTGTGAGCCATAGTCGACTGGACGGCACAGAACATCACAATGCTGTTTAACCACGGCCGAGTCCCTATCGTTTGCAGAGCATTCTCCTTCTTTTCTGGAGCTCAGGATCAATTTCCCACCTCCTTCAAAGACTAAATCTGAGGTAGACTTACAATTTGGGTTTGAGCCTCCTTCCTTTTAGAATGATGGTCTTCTATGCAAATGCACATCCTCGGTTCCCATTCATTTTTGTGCTGGTTCCTGTACTGTGCATTCGGGATAAAAGCAGCAAACAAAAAAAGGGACTGGAGACAACGAATGTGATTTTTAACGAAATCAAATTTCAAAGTATGAGGGGAGATATATTCCGGAGAAAAAGGCGCCAGGCTGCAAAATGACTGTGGAGGCCAGGGCACAAGAAGGGTCCAAGCTTGGGGCTCTGGTTTAGGCTGGGAAGACGAGCTGAGGTTGAGGCAGCGCTGACTTCAGGGCACAGAGATTTTTCTGCAGAAAATGACGGCCGAGTATTCTGGTTTCTGGGGAGGTAGATGAAGGACAGAGGGACGCTGGGCATTCTCGTTAAACCAGGGATGGGGACTATTTTAAGAGAGAGTAGATGCTGTGCAAAGGTAGCTCCGGGCAGGTGAATGAGGGAGTGCGGCTACCACAAAGCCCCCAATATGGCCTCCCAACGCCCCTCGCCGCCCCGCCCCCGAGCGACCGCCGACCCACGTGATCCGGCCTGCCCCACCCGCCCCCTCCAGCCCGCGACCCCAGGTCTGGGTCCCTTGCGGCAGCAGACCCGCCCCCTGCGGGAAGCGGACCAACCAGAGGGGGATTAAGGCGGGACGGGTGGTGACGGCCAATGGGGGTGGAGCCCCGTAGGGGAGTAACAGGTTGGTGGGAGGGGGAGAAAGAAGGAGGGACGGCGAAGGGACGAAGGGGGAGGGCTCGGGAGCTGCGCGTGCTGCGCTGCCCGAGCCCGGAGTGCGAGCCCGAGAACGCCGAGCCCGGCTGGGGTGAGTGAGCCGGTCAGGGGCAAGGGCGTCTGGGAGACGAGCGAGCTCTCAGGTGTACCCTTCAGGAAGGAGGGTTGAGAGGATCAGAGATACTCGCTTTCCAGGGCACAGGTGCTGAGTTGGAGAGGGGAGGAGGGGAGGTCAGAGGGGAGTAGCCGTATAGATGAAGAGCTGGCCCCCTGTCCCTAGGGGGTTTGGGGCAGGTAGCTGGAAAGGTGTCAGGTGAGGGGCACCTGAGGGTCAAATTTTTTATCCTAAGTCTTGAAAGCATTTCAGGATAAGGATTTCTCTGGAAGTCACCGGCCAACCCCAGGGGCTGAATTTCTCCTGGAGACCGGAGTGGTGTGGGGCAAGAGTGAGTCCCAGTTGGGCGGAGGGAGCAGCTCCCTGAGGTTCCAGGTAGTAAGCAGAGGCCTTTAGCTGATCCTGTTTCCCTGAACCCACCCACTGCCAGTCTGAGCTGCCTGTTGACACCTCCTTTCTGGCTTTGAGATGACTCTGAGGTGTGAGTCCTTTTCTCTAAGCATGCAACCTGCATGAAGGCAGTTGCAAATAAGAGCTACTAAGGTGCAGAAGAAGGCACCCCTATATGTTTGCTAGATGTGAAACTATTCAAAGGGATTACATTTCTCTCGCCTTTGTTTTCATGCCAAGGAAGATGTTTCCTTCTGTTTGAAATAGTGCTCTCCTGGACAGGAAAATGAGGAAGTATAGATATATCTGGAAATACTTATTTCTAATGAGTCAATACCTCCTAACACATGTTTTTCTGGGGTTCTAGATAGCGACCACTGGGTGAGTTTTGAGAGACTAATCAATATTCTTGATGCCTCCTAGAATCATCATTATTTTCTAAGACCCTGCTGGGCATCCTGACTGCTGACTTTGAGGGCTGGCAGGCAAAATACTATAGGAGTTAGTCCAGACCTCTTAGGAGACCTCTTAGCCTTTAGCCTCCAGGGCAGATGAGAAGTGTGTATTGGGTGCAAAGCAAGACTTCTTAGGCAGATTTCTTTGCCTTAGGCAGGTAAGGGAACCAGAGCCAGCCTTAGATTGGCCCCTTTGATGCCCTGCCTGAGGAAAGTTGTTGTAATTGGGAAATAATTAGCAACCGCTATGTTACAGAAGGCTGCCCACACGTGCCTTTGTACCTCTTCTTTCATCTTGGATATTTGGGATTTGTGGAGCTGGTTCCTGGGTGGTGCTCATCCAGAGTTTGCCTGGTTCTAAAATATTCTAGTATCCAAGAACCCTGTTCTTCTTTCTTCAGGCTGACCACCATGCGATCACCTCTGCAAGATGGACTGGGAGTAGGGGAGTTCAGGGCCTAGGAAGGGGCCAAGCCAAGTATGGGCTCAGAAATGTAACTTTGCGAATTTAAGAGAGAGGAGAAGGAGATAAGGTCTGTTACACACTGACATTCATGCAGTTCTTTGTGCATCTACTTGTCCTGCCTGTTACCTCCCCATCTTCTATCTCCTCCTTCAATATCACGGCCTTGGCAGCCAGACTGGATGAGCCCCTGCCCATGGGCTTGCCCCTCTGCCTCCTGTGGTGTGGAATTTCTCTGCTCTGTTTTACAAGCTGCCAGAGTAGTCTCTGTCCCTCCCTTTCCCTTAGCCTCTCAAACCAGTCCAGCCAGTTTACCAGGACCCAGTTCCTCATTGTCCCTCCGCCCCCCACTGGCCAAGTAGCTCTCAGGTTTCGACTTCTTCAGTGGACGGAGCCAGGAGTTCGCTTAAGGGTTCTTTAGGATCCACCAGCAACCTTTTTACCTCTGTAACCCTTTGTGAGAAAATGAAAGCCTAATAAAGGTCACTGAGCTGTCCTCTGTTTGACCATTTGCTTTCCTTGTTATCTGAAGGCAGTGGTGTAATCTCTCTATCTCTAGTTGTCCTATTTTTCAGATCTGTCAATATGTGGCACCCAGCATACTGCCTGGCCCTGGGCATATCAGCCCTTCCGAAACCACCCCACCCCCACTTCCTGCTAGGAGTCCAGGGACCTTGTCACTGCCAGTTGGATGCCAGACGCTTATGGCTGGGCCAGAGGTGATGGAATTGGGGCAGGGCAGGCTAATGAGTAACTCAGGAGAAGTGGCTCTGGAACAGGTGGAGGGTGTCCTCTTTCTCTTTGCAGGCAGGAATGGCAGAGGCAGACAGATGTGTGTAGAATTAACCATGGCCTGACCTCTTCCTGGCTGTACAGTTGGGAGGAGAGAGCCCTGGGCATATGCTAGTAAAGGAGATGTGGGGTCAGGCATCTGGACTCTACGCTGCCTGGTGTTGGATGGCTGTTTACCTGCCGCTGGAGCTTATGCAAGGTCCTTCCTTAGCTGCCCTGTTCCTTTGGCTCCACCCTCCGGTCTTCTGTAACTGAGGGCGTATAGGTTTCGGGTTTTCCATATTGAATCATTTAGAACCCTGCTCTCTGACCCTTCTCAAAGATCTGTCCAATCCTCCTGTCCCCTTACTCAGCAGGTCCCAGGATTGAAGATGGTTGAAGTTAGAGAAACACTTCGGGATCTGGGAGGGCGCTTGGTTCAGCCTGGTTTTCCAGCCAGGGGGGCTATGCCCTCTGTGATGTGTAGGCTAGAACTCCTTGACCTGGATCTGGAAGATTAGTAGATGCACTGACTGGGTAGAACTGCATCGTGAATAAATTATGTGGCTTCAGAGAGCTGACAGTCTAGGCACATACATCCAGTTTGAAAATCGTGAATGAGTGTGACAGAGTCTAGGCCAAGAAGAGGTCTTGTTACAAGGGAAAATGAGAAATGGTTGTGTAAAATTGCAAGGCAAACCTTCCTGCCTGGTATACAGGTTTGCTTTGATTCAGGATAAATCCTTTCAGAAATATTTATCAGGATCCCTTTGTGTTTCCTTGTGGCAAAGAAGTAAAAGCACTTGGCTGCTAACCAAGTGGTCAGTGGTTTGAACCCACTATCTTCTCCTTGGGAAAAAGATGTGTTAGTCTGCTTCTGTAAGGATTTGAAACTTATGTAACTCTCCTTATCTGTCACTCACTATGAGCTGAAACTGAGTTGATGGCAGTGCTTTTTGGGTTTGGACATTGTACTAGGCATTAGGGACACAGTAGTCAGCTGATAGCTATGGTTTTTGCCTTCCAGAAGCCTTAACTCTTGTAGCAAAGACAGACAAGATACAAATAATCACTTCCATATATATCTATAAAAATAAAGAGATTAGGGAGGGTGGGTGGGCAGGGAGAAAAGTACAACAATGAATGAATGGAAATCCAAAATCTCTGTAAATGTTCATTAAAATTAATAAAAAAGAAAAAAGAGATTCATTCATGGGAGGGCAACTGCAGAGGAAATAACATGAATCCGACCTAGCTTAAAGAAAGGGGTGTCAAGGAAGCCTTTTTTGTGAGGAAGTGACATCCTTTTAGGAACCTTTATGAATAGTATGTATAAAGATAATATTTATTGTCAATTTTGTAATAGACCTGTTATGTACTTTAAAAAATTGTGCTTTGAATTAGTTTACAGAGCATTCTTAGAAATTTTGTTTATGATATTGTGATAGTCTTCCTGCTTCTTCACTATGATTCTCATTTCCATTCATCCTTCTACTCTATACCTTCTTGTCTTCAGAGCTTTCTCCATAGGCAAAATTGAATTTTTTATTTTGTCTGACTGATGATTCTGAGTGTGTACCTTCATAGTGATACTGTTCACCTTGTAAGCCTACCTAATTTTTGTCTGAAAGTTGAGCCATAGGGACAAGTTTTTCCAGGTTTGAAGGATGACTAAGGACCATAGTTTTGGGGGTTCACCAGTCATTTTTATAAACTAGCTGGTGTGGCCATTTTCCTGGTTTTGAGTTTTATTTCTATTTTTTTCTCCCTCTCTATTCAAGAACCCTTTCCCATGACCCTTTCCCATGCAGTCAGCAGTGGGAGCTGAGGACCATCTTCTGGTTTCACCCTTGTGGCAGTTGAGGGTCATGTTCACTAGTGGACAGTTTGAACTAATTGTTACCCTTATCTTTGATTTTCTTCACTCATTGTTCTGGACAGAGAGAACAGTAGTTACTTTATATCCTCATAGCAGCTCATCAAAGTAGGATGAGGAACATTTTTTTTTGTGATCTATACTTTCTATGCTTAATATCTTTTTTTAAATTAAATTTTATTAATTTTAATGAACATTTACAGAGATTTTGGGTTTCCATTCATTCATTTATATGCTTAATATCTTATCTGTATTCTTTATACTTTGGAAGCAGGAGTGGCATCCACTTCCTAAACAACAAGCTTCGGGGAAACTCTATGAACTTTGATAAATGACGATTGTTACAGAAAGGCTTCAGGCCTTTTGTTCACAGAGTGGCTATGAGTCGTGCTCGACTGGACAGCAATCAACAACAGCAACAACATTCTTTATACTGAAGTATAACTTAAATATAATAAAGAACAAAATCTTTTTTTTTTTTTCTGGTTTATGTCATTTATTCATTAATATAGTACTAGATTAGTACTGCTATTCTTTAAACTGGAAAGAAAAATACATACAATATTTTCCCATTTCCTATATTTTAAAATCTTAATCATAAAATTGGATAAGTTTTGACAGTTGTGTAATATGTTGTTGTCTAATTCTCATAGGTAATTAAATGAGATAGTATCTTTAGGATAGCCAGAAAAGTTGTGATTTTACCATTTCACTTTGTGTGTTTCAAGTAAAGAGCACAGCTAGGTTTCTGATTGCAATCCACTGCCTTTTCAACTGTACTAAGCTCCCTCTCGATAAAAGATTTGGAGAACTCCTTGGCATCCCGGGATCTTTTCTGGTCTCTGCCAACGGGTCCTGTTATTAGAAGTTTCA
This sequence comes from Elephantulus edwardii, assembly GCF_000299155.1. NCBI lineage: Eukaryota > Metazoa > Chordata > Mammalia > Macroscelidea > Macroscelididae > Elephantulus > Elephantulus edwardii. The sequence goes on along the minus strand of NW_006400023.1, from coordinate 1,890,500 downwards.
GAGTCAAAGTCAGAAATTTGTTCACCCCAGTGTCTAAAAAGCAGAAGACCAGGGTCTTCAGTGTTTCATGGATGAGTTTTAAAAGTGATGTTTCTATGGGCTGTCTCATGGAGGAGTTACATTGCTTTCATCATTTTCATAAATGCAGACCCAGGGCCGAAAAGGCAAAGAGCCCCTGCCAAGAAGGGGTTTCTTCTGGAGGAGAAGGCTAGGAATGCCGAGTGCTCTTCCTCAGGTGCTTCTTCCTCCCACTAGGTCCAGCATAACCTGGAACCGCTGTTCCTTATCACCCTACCCCCTTTCTCCTTATCTCACTGTTGTTTCCTGGGCCTTGGGAATCTGGCCACGTTTCCTTGGCCCAGTGCTCTGCAGGGAGGTTGAGTTGCATATGTTTGTATTTCTGTCTGGCACTCTACTGGCTCCTCCTCCAATTTAGTGCTAGGTTCTGGTGGAGACCAGCAGAAGGGGTGGGGAAGTTGCATTTTTCCCCCTGTGCTTGGGGTTTCCTGGAACGGCATACCTTGAACACATTACATATGCTGACTCTGATTTCACACTGTGGATCCAAGCAGGAGACCTGTAGAGGGACTTCTTAGATCAACATAGTTAAAATATTATTTACATTTTCTTGTTATTGAATAGATAATATATCCATGCTGTCGTTGTTATGTGCTGTTGAGTCGCTTGCGACTCATAACAACCCTATGTACAACAGCCCTAAACTCTGCTCTGTCCTGTGCCAATCGCACTGTCTCTGACACACCCATCCTGATTACCCCAGTCACTGAATCAATCCACCTCATAGAGCGTCTTCCCCTCCTGCGCTGTCCCTCCACCCTACCAAGCATGATGTCCTTCTCCAAGCACCAGTCCCTACTTACAACTTGTCCAAAGTACGTTAGACGGAGCCTCAGAATCCTTGCCTCCAAGGAGCCTCCTAGTTTAACCCTTTCCAGGATGAATCTGTTTGTTTTCCTAGCAGTCCATGGTACCCTCAGTACTCTTCTCCAGTACCAAAGCTCAAAGGCATCAATTCTCCTTCTATCCTCCTTAGTCATTGTCCAACTCTCTGATGCATAACAACTGATGACAAAGACCATGGCCTATATCAGACGCACCTTAGTCTCCAGAGAGATACCATTGCTCTTCAGTACTTTGGAGAGGTCCTTAACAGCAGACTTTCCCATGGCGATAAGTCGATAAGTCTTTTAATTTCCTGGCTACTGGTGCCAAGAGTGTTGACTGTGGAGCCAAGCAAACTAAAGCTGTGAACAATCTCAGTCTCTTCACCATCCATCCTGATGCTGCCAGGTGAGAATCTTTGTCTTCTTGACATTGAGCCTCAATCCATTTTGGAGGCTGCAGTCCTTGACCCTCTGCAGCAAGCGCTTCAGGTCTTCCTCAGTTTCAGCAAGCAGGGTTGTGTCATCTGCTTATCGTAGATTGGTGATAGATCTTCTACCAATCTTGACCCCACATTTCTCCTCATAGAGCCCAGCCTCCCGGATAATCTGTTCAGTATACAGGTTGAAAAGTTATGGAGACAGGACACATCCCTGGCATATGCCAGTTCCAAATTCCATAGGGACAAAAAGATAAGTAATAGTAACTTAGTGGGTTGCAAAATATGGTCTGATCCGACAGTATCAGTATCATCTTCACACTTGTTACAACACGAATTCTAAGATCCTAGTCAGACGTACTCACTCAAGCTATGGAGGTAGACCCAGCTGTCTTTATTTTTTAATAAGCCCTCCAGTGATTCTATTGCCAGTTAAACATAGAGTGCTGTTCTACATCTAGAGAGCTCTAGTGACATATCCTATAGGGACTTGCACTGTTAAGCAGAATGTAGCTGATTCGAATCCACCAACTCCATGGCAGAAACATGGACAGTTTTCTCCTGTGAAATTTACAGCTTCCAAAAGCCCACCGGAAGGTCAGCTGTGGACTGGAGGGGTACAACTGGACCTCAATGAGTTTGAGTGTTTTTTGAGTTAATGTGTGGAAGAAACTGACCAGGCAGTCAGCCCCACTAAAGCTGGAGGAGGGTGTGGGTGGGTGTGTGATGCTGGATTTCCATCTCAAGGCTCTTCAATTAAAATATTTAAACTCCTTTCTCTCTCTTCTAGCACCCCTTCTATTTGTGGAGCCAGCAGCCACCATGGCCGAGCCCCGGGGTCCCCTCGACCATGGAGTCCAGATTCGCTTCATCACAGAATCTGTGGGTGGTGCTGAGACAGGAACCCTACGCCGTGGTGGACGGCGCCCAGCCAAGGATGCAAGAGCCAGCTCTTATGGGGTGGCCGTGCGTGTACAGGGCATTGCTGGGCAGCCCTTTGTGGTGCTCAACAGTGGGGAGAAGGGTGGTGACTCCTTTGGGGTCCAAATCAAGGGGTCCAGCAACCAAGGTGCTGGAGCTCTGAGTTCTGACTCAGAATTCCCTGAGAACCCTTACTCTCAGACCAAGGGGTTTCCTGCCACCTCGCAGGGCAGTGCTTCTGATGAGGAGCCTGGCACCTACTGGAATGGAAGGCTCCTCCGTTCCCAGTCCCAGGCCTCACTGGCAGGCCCTGCCCCCATGGCTCCAAACAACAGGAGCACCAGTCTGCTAGAGTTAGCCCCCCAGGGGCCTGCCCCAGCCAGCACCATTGACACTGCGCCCTTGTCTTCAGTGGATTCACTTATCAATAAATTTGACAGTCAACCTGGGGCTGGTGGCCAGACCCGGGGCCGGACTGGGCGCCGTACACGGACGCTGCCCCATGAACAGCGAAAGCGGAGCCAGAGCCTGGACAGCCGGCTTCCACGTGACTTCGTGGAGGAGCAGGAACGCCAGTCCCCCAATCACCTTTCTTCTAGCACAAAGTATGACAGCCACGTGAGCAGCTCAAAACAGCTGCCCCAGAGCCAGAGCCCTCTCGGTGGCTTCAGCCGTTCCCGACAGACCCAGGATTGGGTCCTGCAGAATTTTGAAGAGTCACGCGAGCGAGCACAGGACCCTGCCATGCTGCAGGTCAGAACTCCCGCCCTCCCAGCTTCCAACTCCTAACCCCTTCTCATCCGTCTGACCCATGAACCTTGGCATACTTTGCTAATGCACATTACCTAGAACAACAAGTCTTTCCCTGCATTCCCTCATTTCATCCATTCATTTAATGGGTGATATTCACATGTGTAAGGTACTTCCATGGGTAAAATTCTAAAGAAAGTGAAGCCATCTGTGAAATAACATTTATGAATGTGGAGAATAATATGTAATTGCCCCAGCCACTGGCTGTGTCTCAGCCACCATAGTTTGGCACATCTGCCTAAGCCAGGATTGAGGGATCTGATAGGTTTCCTGGAGCTCTGGCTGGAACTCCACCATCTTCCTTTGCTTTGCAATGAGGCTAACTAGGTGTGTGACTTTACCAAGAGACAAAAGGGAATCCATTCTCAAAAGAAATATTTTCCCAACTCTAGTACTGTAACTGCCATTAGTGACAAATTAAGGGAATTTGGTGGCTTAATGTTAAGGAATTGTGCTGCTAACGCAGAGGTATGTGGTTCAAATTCACCAGCCACTCTGTGGGAGAAAGATGGACGATCAACTCCTGTGTGATTTACCACCTCTAAAAATCCACTGGAGGACTAGCTGTGGGTTGGTTCCAACTCTCTATACCCAACAAGAGGTGACAAATTACTTGTGACACTGCTCACAGCTGGTTGAGATTTACCTGTCAAGGAAAATCTGGCTTGTAACCATTGTTACTGTTATGTACTGTGGTGGAGTTAGAATTGAATCAAGGTAACCCCTCAGTGGATTTTCAGAGGCAATAAATCACTTAGGAGGAGACTGCATATCTTTTTCCTGGGAGCAGCTGTAGAATTTGAACCACATGCCTTTGGGTTGGCAGCGCAACTCTTTACCTCTAAGCCAGAACTCACTATGGTTTGTAACCGTAGTAGAGATATATTCTGTGTGGACCTCTCCAGGCTTGTTGATCAGGCTTCAGGAAGACTGCCACCTAACCCTATTTTGGGCTTGTTCATAATGTTTGAAGAGCCTCGTCATCATTGCTGCTCCATCTAAACCTCATACATTCACTGGCTTAATCTTGCAAATCCTTTGGATTTCTATCTTTGCAGTTCAAATCAACCCCAGATCTCCTTCGAGACCAGCAGGAGGCAGCCCCCCCAGGCAGTGTGGACCATGTGAAGGCCACCATCTATGGCATCCTGAGGGAGGGGTGAGTAGGGCCAGCCCACAATGGAGGCATGTATCCTGTGTTTTTCTTTTAGCTTCATTGCCTATCTTGCCTCTTGACCTCCTCTTCATCTCTGCTGCCTCTTTCCTTCTCTGCAATGTACATCATTCCTCCTCCAGGAGTTCAGAAAGTGAAACCTCTGTGAAGAGAAAAGTCAGTTTGGTGCTAGAGCAGATGCAACCTCTGGTGGTGAGTGACTTTTCTTAGGGTGAGAGCAAGGGGTAGGGCTAGGGCCTTGAGGCTATTGAGGATCTGGCTATTGACCCACTCCCTGCTCACGTTTCTGGCAGATGGCTTCTCCTGGACCTGCTAAGGCCTTGGCAGGACAGAGTGAGCTCACTCGAAAACTGGAAGAGCTACAACATAAATTGGATGAAGAGGTGAAGGTGAGGAGGGGGGTAGGAGAAATGAGGAGGTGTAGGAGAGATGAGGGACCCCAGGGTAAACACTCTTGATCCAGAGATGGACTGATCTGGCTTCTTGCTCTACACACCACTTTGTAGAGCTCCTTGAGTGTTTCTGTGGCAGCTACCTGCATAAAGAGCCATTGATTAAAGAAGAAAGGCAAGGAAGAAGCTAGTCTTAGAAGTCTTACCTAGTCTTACAAGTCCTACATCACTTTGCTTTTTTTCTATTTATTAGAAGTTGTTGTTGTTGTTATGTGCCGTCGAGTCGCTTGCGACTCATAGCGACCCTATGTATAACAGCCCTAAACTCCACTCTGTCCTGTGCCAATTGCACTGTCTCTGACACTCCCATCCCAATTATCCCAGTCATTGAATCAATCCACCTCATAGACGGCCTTCCTCTCCTGCGCTGTCCCTCCACCCTACCAAGCATGATGTCCTTCTCTAAGGACCGGTCTCTCCTCACAACATGTCCAAACTATGTTAGACGGAGCCTCAGAATCCTTGCCTCCAAGGAGCCACTCGGTTTAACCCTTTCCAGGATGAATCTGTTTGTTTTCCTAGCAGTCCATGGTTTTCTCAATACTCTTCTCCAGCACCACAACTCAAAGGCATCAATTCTCCTTCTATCCTCCTTGGTCATTGTCCAACTCTCTGATGCATAACAAGTGATTGCGAAGACCATGGCCTGTATCAGACGCACTTTAGTCTCCAGAGAGACAGAGGTTCCCTAAATCCAGCCCATATTCAGAAGAGAAATTAGGTTTCTTTCTTTTTTATATATATTTTAATGAAAGTTTACAGAAAACTTGGATTTCTATTCATTCATTGTTGCACATTTTCCTCCCTATGCCCACCCTGACCAGTTTGCTTTACTCTTTAAAAAAATTATTTTGTTGCACAATTTCCTCCCTCTTCCCTGCTCCCCAGTCCACTTTGCTATACACCTCTTATTCTGGACTGTTGTCATACAAACGGTACCTGTTCATATATTTCTTTTAGATAGTTCTCTCCCATATCTGTCTCAATGAAGTGTTCATTATATACTCCCTATTTTCTTTGTTTCCCCTCCAGCCCCATGTCAGTCCTGTTTTATAACAGTGGCATTATGCAGTATTTGTCCTTTTGTGACTAAGATATTTCACTCAGCATAACATCCTCCAGGGTCACCAATTTTGTATAAGCTTTCATGAGTTCCTTGTTTTTTAGTGCTGCGTAGTATTCCATTGTGTGACTATACCACAGCTTCTGTTGATGGGCACTTGAGTTGCTTCCTCTCTTTGCAGCTGTATACAACGCAGCAGTAAACATGAGTATGCATATATCTGTTTGGGTGGCAGTTCTGGTTTCTTTAGGATATATTCCCAGTGGTGGAATTGCTGGGTCAAATGGTTTTTCTGTTTCCAACTTTTTGAGAAAGTGCCATACTGCCTTCCATAGTGGTTGCACCATTTTACACTACCACCAAGAGTGAATAAGGTTTCCAGTTTCTCCACAACCTTGCCAGCATTTGATGTTTGCTGTTCTGTTGAACTTTTCTGTTGTTACTGGGGTGAGATGATATCTCATAGTTGTTTTAATTTGCATCTCTCTTAGAGCTAGGGATTTTTTTATATATAATTTTTTTTTTATTGGGAAAAACATATTGGGGGTACAAGGAGGTGAGGGTTGGGGGCAGAAGGGTGAGGATGGGCCAGGATGCAGTTGCAGAG
>NW_006400023.1:1835801-1883331 GCF_000299155.1 Elephantulus edwardii | reverse complement strand
CCTGGGTTTCAGCTGTCCACACCACAGCAGTGGGCAACGAGCTTAAAGCCCCTGATGGCTCTGGGCGCTGACTCTCACCAGTGGCTATGGATGAAGTCACAGGTGATGTTCAGCCAGCGCCGGAGAGCTAGGGATTTTGAACATTTCTTCATGTGTTTATTTTGCCATCTGAATGTCTTCTTTGGTGAAGTGTCTGTTCATATCCTGTGCCCACTTTGTGATTGGGTTGTTTATCTTGTTGAGGTGCTGGAGTATTCTATCAATTCTAGATTTAAGTGTCTTATTAGACATGTCATTACCAAATATTTTTTCCCAGTCTGTGGTTTCCCTTTTTACCCAGTTAGAAAAGTTTTGGATGTTCATAGGAGAAATTATGTTTCACCTTTAAAAAGGAATACCAAATGTTATGTAGACTTACGTTTTTGTTGCTAAGGGTATATACATAGTAGAGAGTTAAAAAAATGCAAAAATGTCTACTTATGCAATTCATTGTCATTGATTGCATTCAAGTTGTTCAGTCATTATCAGCCTCCTTTTCAGAATTGTTTCTCCGCTACAAACCAACTCCCTGCCCCTGACATTTCTTATCATTCTTATTGCTATTAGATCTCATAAAGCTAGGTCTTAAACAGCTAATTTAAGGGAATCTATTGTTGAGTTTAAAGAAGACTTCAGGCTATATGTTTGATTTGAGGGTTTCAAGATTGTCTCTGAGTAGTAGTTTCAGAGGCATTTATCCAGCCTCTGCAGTTCCAGAAAGTCTGCATTCTATGCAAATTTTAAATTCTCTTCAACCTTATCCTCCTTTAGATCAGGATTCTTCTGTAGACTCTGATCAAAACATTCTGTAAATGGTAATCAGGCACTTTCCAGTTCTTCTGGACATATTTGGACTACTTTAAACTATTACTAGTACCAAGGACTGTTACAAAGATTAGATGCTGAGAATACACTTAAGGTTCCTAATACAGTGCTTGTCGTACAGTAAAATATTTAATAAATGCTAGGCATTCGTGTTATCTCTCCTTCAGAGATTTTTTTCCCACTTTCCACCTAGTGTATTTTCCTTCCCCTTTCCAGAAGCGTCAGAGGCTGGAGCCATCCCGGGTGAGGCTGGAGCGGCAGCTGGAGGAAAAGGCAGAGGAGTGTAGCCGACTGCAAGAGCTTCTGGACAGGAAGAAGGGGGAGGCCCAGCAGAGCGTCAAGGAGTGAGTGCAGCTCTCTGTGCACGTGGGGCTGCTAGAGGGCTCTGATGGAGTTGGATATCCATCCCCAGGGTTCAGGGAGACACAGAGGAAACCTCCAAAAGCTGAAATAAGCAGAGAGGGTTTAAAGACAGACCTTTTACTTTCCCCTTTATGTCAGACAGGCTAGTGTGTAATGAGTACAACGCCTTTGGAGCTATGCTGGGGGTCTGCCTTTGTGCCTCATATTTTTAATTTGTAAAATGGGGATAATAATTAGTACCTACCTCAGATGATTGCTGTGGCGGTTCATTCATTCATTCATTCAGTAAATATTTGCACAATGAATAATGCATGGCAGGGACTAATGTTGGTTCTTGGGGTACAACAGTGAATCATAAAGAGAAAGCCCTGCTCTCTAGAAGCTTAATGTCTAGTGAGGAGGGGAGACAGACAGCAAACAACAAACACATTTTATTTAAATAAATTTGTAATATGTTATTGTTGTATATAGTCAAGTCCGAACTAACCCATAGCTGACCCTCCAGTTTTTAGAGGCAGTAAATGGCACAGGAGGAGATTGACCATCTTTCTCTCATTTGTGTAGAAGCTGATGCATTCTAACCACACATCTTTGGGATAGCAGTGCAATTCCTTACCACTAAAACCATTAGGAGGTGTAACAGAGCAGGATAAAATATATTGAGGGGGCTGGTTATGGGGAGTAAGTTGCAGTGCTAAATCAGATAGGGAAGGCCTTATTAAGATTTGAACAAAGATATAAAGAAGGGATTAAGAACTGAACAAAGACATGAAGGATGTTTAAATGAGTTATTATGTAAAGTTTTTTATTTCCTAAGTCTAGTGCTCAATAGACAGTCCTTGTGACATAGTAGTTAAGCATCAGGTTGCTAGCTACAAGGCTGGCAGTTTAAACCCACCAGCCTCTCTGCATTCAGAAGATGAGGCAGTGTCTTTCCATTAACACCCTCAGAAACCTGATGGAAGGTCACCGTGGGATGGAATTGATTTAATAGCAATGGGATTTTGTTTCCCTTTTTTTTTACTTAAAAAAATACACAAATGCTTATTAAATCTTACATATTATTATTTATTAGACTTCAAAGCATGAAGCTCCTTCTGGACCAGGGTGAACGGTTACGACATGGACTGGAGACCCAGGTAGAGGAGCTGCAGAACAAGCTGAAACAGGGTCCTGAGCCTACAAAGGAGGTGCTGATGAAGGTAGGGAGCAGTCTGAGGAATCCTCACCCCTGCCTTCTGTCACCTGTGCGTCTTCAAGCCTGTTCATCCAGTTTCTCCAAAGTGTGGAAAGCAGGTGACATATTAGAGCTACTCCTTAGTGAGCTTTCTCTTGAAGGACAGAGTACCTAGCCTGGCACATAGAAGGTGCTCAGGAAATATTTTGTTCGATGGATGGATGGATGAATGAATTAGTGGGTAGATGCATTTTAATATAATCATTCTGTGTTTCTGCCTCATTTTCTCCAGGACCTGGTGGAGACCCGAGAACTTCTTGAAGAGGTCTTGGAGGGGAAGCAGCGGATAGAGGAACAGCTAAGGCTGCGAGAGCGGGAGCTGACAGCCTTGAAGGGGGCCCTGAAGGAGGAGGTGGCCTCCCGGGACCAAGAGGTGGAGCATGTTCGGCAGCAGTACCAGCGAGACACAGAGCAGCTTCGCCAAAGCATGCAGGATGCAACCCAGGCATGTCACAGGAGCAGGGACTAGGAGAAATGGGCACTGCTTGGGAAGGGGTCTTGAAGCCTTGGGAACTCACTGTATAATAAACCTTATTTTTAAAAAATCCTGCAAAGGCAGAGTGCAGACCAGAATTGTGATGAGGGTATGTTCTAAGTTTGATAACCAGGGAAGGCTTCCTGTAGAGGTCAGGGCTGGGTTGTGACTTGGGGAGAATCCCTCCTGCTAGTATTGTACTGATTCTCCTGAGGTTTCAGGGTGTGTCGCACACATGGTGCCTTCTAAACATACACAGCTTAGTTTGAATTGAGTTCTTTCCTGTGAGCCTCCTGGTCTTTAACTCTCCCACTCCAGGACCAGGCGGCATTGGAGGCTGAGAGGCAGAAGATGTCAGCCCTGCTACGAGGGCTGCAGAGGGAGCTGGAGGAGAGCTCAGAGGAGACAGGGCATTGGCAGAATATGTTCCAGAAGAATAAGGAGGAGCTCAGAGCCACCAAGCAGGAGTAAGGAGCTTGCCCTACTCAGAGACACTTCTTATATTCCACTTCCTTTCTACCCATACTGCCATTTTACTCATCTATTTCCTAGATAATCTTTTTCTACATCTGCCTTCCTCCTTTCTAAGAGCAGGTGCCCAGTGTGCTGACCCCTAAGCAAGTGGTTAGATCTTATTCCCATTTCTCTTTGTATCACCTTCCTGGACTCAGGCTTCTGCAGCTGCGGATGGAGAAAGAGGAAATGGAAGAGGAGCTTGGGGAGAAGATGGAAGCCTTACAGAGGGAACTGGCGCAGGTCCGAGCTGGTGCTGGAGATACTCAGCAGGTTGAGGCGCTCAAGAAGGTACTTTGAAGTTGAGGGATGGAAGGACCAGTTGAAGTTGTTGCCTTTTGCCTTAACCTACCCGCAAGGGGTAGATTAACCAGTAAACATAGTATACACCAGTTTATAGTAACTGTAGTACACTCAGGCTTAATTGTGTTTAGTTATGAACTGTACTGAACTTTTGAGAAATCCAGGTGAAACTGTTTGCTACAGATTAGTAAGTAAATACAGTTAGCCCTTATGTACCTTGCTTATTGGGTAATGGGTCCTGAGACCCAGGGGTGCCTCCCTACTACTGTGGCAGCCTCAGCTGTGCTTGGTTTTCAGGCCCTAGCTGCCTGCTTAACTTTATCTCCCTCCTGGCACACGCTCTCCAGTCCAGCAGGGCTAATCTCCTTGCTGAATGTAGGCGTTTCTAATGGAAAGAGCTCTTAGTGGCCAGGCTGGGGGATGGCCAGCAGGCCCTGGCTGCCTCCCAAGAGCCCTCCTGGGTAGCAGCAGTATTCAGTAGATTTGTGAAAACTGCAGTGTCAGGCTCAGAATTTGGTCAGCGTGGCAAGGGGGGCTTTGTCTCTCAGGGAGGACTCGTTAACTATGTGTGTGAAATAAACATTTACAGCTAGAATGCCAGTTTACTAACTTGCTTAGTTGATAGTAAGAATTATTGTCACATGGACCAGAACACTTGTGTTGGCCTGGCCAGCTGACCTCGGTAGGAAATTGTAATCTGAAGCCTATGGAAAGAGAACAAAACCTAGACTTGATGAGTTAAAAGATCCCAGTGTGCAGCATCTTCATCTTTAGTCGTATGGCCTTGTGGTGGGCCTAGAATGCTTTAAGTTTTTGGTCTTTTTTTAAAAAAAGAATTTTCTTTTTCTCTTACATGAATGTTGAAATATGTAATAAATGATAAGGTAATAAAATTAAAAGTTAACCTAATTTCTTTATGATCCTAGTGTTTTAGTTTATTAAGGAACAAGAAGACAATGATTTTAAATGATTTTAATAACTTAGAAAGTCTTTTCCTTAATTATAAATCCTCTGCTGTTGAGTTAAGTCAGCTCACAGCAAACCCTCCATCAGGTTTCCACAGGTTTTTAATCATTTTTTTATTAATTTTAATGAAAATTTACAGACTTTGGAATTCCATTCATTCATTGTTTCACTGTTCGCCCTGCCCATCCTTTCCCCCACCCTGTACACTCTTCTCTTTGAAAAGTAAAAGAAAAATTCTTTCATTGTTTTACAATCCCTCCCCCCAAGTCCACTCCACTATGCAGCCTTCGCTCTGGACTCCTGCCATGACAATAATACCTAATCACATATCCTTTTAAACAGTTTTCTCCCTAATTTGTTTCAATGCAGAATACATTATTTATCCCATCTTTCTCAGTCTCCCCCCAACCTTGATGTCAGTCCCGTTTTACAACAGTGGCACCATGCAGTATTTGTCCCTTTGTGACTGAGATATTTCACTTAGCATAATGTCCTCCAGGGTCACCCATTTTGAATAACATTGCATGAATTCCTTGTTTTTCAATGCAGCATAGCATTCCATTGTGTGAATATACCACAGCTCTATCCATTTGTTTATTGATGGGCACTTAAGTTGTTTCCAACTCCTTGCTATCGTGAACAAAGCCGCAATAAACATGAGTGTGCATATATCTGCTTGGGTGGCAGTTAGTGTCTCTTTGCAGTATATTCCCAGTAGTGGAATTGCTGGGTCAAATGGTATCTCTATTTGCAACTTTTTGAGAAAGCACTACACCACATTCCACAGTGGTTGTACCATTTTACGCTTCCACCAACAGTCAGTAAGGGTTCCAGTTTCTCCACAACCTCGCCAGCATTTGTTGCTTGCTGTTCTGTTAAATTTTGCTGTTGTTACTGGGGTGAGATGGTATCTCATAGTTGTTTTGAGCTGTAAGTCTTAATGAGCAGAACCTGTCTCATCTTTCTTCTGAGGAGCTCCTGGTGGATTCAAAGTGCCAACCTTTCAGTGAACAGCCCAATACGTATAGTGCACTACATGACCAGGGTTCCTTCCATTCCCTTATACGGACTGGCATTTATGGCCTCCTGATCTCTGTAGCTGCTCAGTTAATTATTACTCAAACCTTGTGTGTCATGCCTGTAGCTGCAAGACGGCGTAATCATACTCAAGATAGTAATAATTATGTGAAGGAGCCCTGTGGCGTGGTATGTAACATAATTGAACTGCTTTTTAAATCTTATTATGGTAATTATGTAAGGAGCTTTAGGGGCACAGTCTGGGGCATGTTGCTCTGCTAACCAAAAGGCTTTGTATCTGTGATTTGAAGCCAATGGCTGTTTGAACCACCAGCAGCTCCCGGGGAGAATGACACTCCCTGTTGGAAGGCTGATGGAGGGTCATTATGAGTTACAGTCGACTTGATGGTAAGCTTAGAAATTCAGTGGAACCAAAAACTTCCCATTTTAACTGTAGAGATTAAAATTCATTAAATTACTGACATTCATTACATTCACCATATTGCATGACCATTACTTCCCTTCATTTTTAAATACTTTTCATCACCCCCAATAGAAACTCTGTATTCCTTAAGCAAGGTAATCATATTTTTTTTTATGCATAGAGAAACATAGTTCTAATTACTAATTTTACAGATAAATAAAATCTTGATCTCAGACAGAGTATTTTGTGGAAAAAACATAACAAAGTTTAACCAAATTAGGTTTGGTGGTGGTGGTGGTGGTATGTGCCGTCAAGTCGCCTGCAACTCATAGCGACCCTGTGTACAACAGCCCTAAACTCTGCTCTGTCCTGTGCCAACCTCACTGTCTCCGATACACCCACCCCCATTACTCTAGTCACGGAATCAATCTACCTCATAGAGGGTCTTCCTCTCCTATGCTGTTCCTCCACCCTCCCAAGCATGACATCCCTCTCCAAGGACTGGTCCCTTCCTGCAACATGTCCAAAGTATGTCAAATGAAGATTCAAAATCCTTGCCTCCAAGGAGCAGCCTGATTTCTCCCTCTCCAGGATGAACCTGTTCGTTTTATTAACAGTCCATGGTATATTCAATACTCTTCTCCAGCACCGCAGCTCAAAGACATCAATTCTCCTATCCTTCCTAGTCATTGTCCAGCTCTCCAAAGCACAGCAAGTAATGGCAAAGACTATGGCCTGTATCAGGTGCACCTTAGTCTCCAGAGTGACACCATTGCTCTTCAGTACTTTGGAGAGGTCTCTAACTGCAGACTTTCTCATGGCAATACGTCTCTTAATTTCCTGGCTGCTGGTGCCAAGAGTGTTGACTGTGGAGCCAAGCAAACTAAAGCTGTTAACAATCTCAATCTCTTCATCTATTCTGATGCTGCCATTTGGCCCCATGGTGAGAATCTTTGTCTTCTTGATATAGAGCCACAATCTGTATTGAAGGTTGCAGTCCTTGACCTTCTGCAGCAAGCACTTCAGGTCCTATGTACCTATGTGGTGTGTTAGGTAGTTTAAAATTCTGTTTTCTGTAGGAAACTCCTAAAAGAACAGTTATGTGAAAAAATGGTCTTATATTTTTACTATATTGTTTTCAAGTCAATACCTACTATGTACAGTTTGAGGTCTGTTAACTGTACATGCTGACAGTGACCTTGTGCATTCTTCTGAATAATCTCAATTAATTTATCATGCTGGGTAAAGTGAGAAAGCAATAAGCAGTCTTTCATTAATACCATATTAAATAAATGTATTTGTCAAGTGTATAATTGGGAAACAAATTATACAGTAGATAAACTAAACAACTTCAGGATGGACCATACAGTGCTGTTTTTCTTTTGTGATTAGTTGGTGCCTTTCATTGAAAGCTTTACACACGTCTTTCAGACCAGTTATGGTACTTTCTAAATTTTCATAGTGGCTAATAGCTAAAGAATTTAAACCAGACCGCATACTGTTTTATTTTTATCATCTCAAAACTTTCTGACATTGACTCAGAACTGACCCTTCCTTGGTGTTTTTGAGGTTTTTAAAAAATCCTTTGAGAGGAGATTTCCCATCTTCCTCGCCACGAACTATTGGTAGATTTGAACAGTCCGAGGCGTGTATTTGGGTTAGCACAACTCTCTACGCCAGAATTCCTGTTTCCCCTATGTGTGTGTATTTACATTTTGTAAGTCAGAGCAGCAGAAGGGGGAAGAATCCCCATCAAGAATTCAGCAGCACGAAGCTCTCTTAGTTTCGTCAATCACGTGCCACCTTACCTTCTTTCCAGTCTCCACCAGCCCAGCTCTAAGAGTAAGCCTAGGCTCATATGGTTAGCCCTGGCTTCAGGTAGTGTCACATCCAGCTGAGCTCTGTCTCATGTTGATCTCTGGTTCTACTTTCATTTGGGATGCCTTATTACCTACTAATTCTTGTTCTGTCCCTCACCGGAATCGTTGGCTTGTACTTCTTTCTTCACAGTAATGACATTCTCTTTTCTGCCACCAAACCTGCTCAGTTTCAGCCTGGTAGGATGACAGAATTAACTAATCTCTCCATTAGTGTTGAACACACCTTATTTGCATATTCTTACCCAGAAGGTATTTATACATTGTTAGTAAGCTATTCTGTCCACTTGTGGGCCACAAACATCTCACATGTATAGTCTTACCCAGTCAGAGGGAGCTCTGGTGGCCCAGTTGCGTAAGGAACTATGGTGCCAACCCAAAGGCATGTGGTTTAACTCCACCAACTGCTCCTTAGGAGAAAGATGCACATTTCCCTTCCATATGATTTACTGGCTCTGAAAATCAGTTGGAGGGTCAGCCATGAGTTGGTTCCAACTCAGCAGCACATAACAACAAAACAACAACCCAGCTATAGCTGGATAGGACTGCTGAGAGAACAAACTGGTCTGTCTTAGGAGAAGTGCAACCAGAGGGCTCCTTAGAGACAGGAATGGTGACTCTTTGTCTCACATACTTGATAGTGTTGTCAGGAGGGGCCCATTCTTGGGGGAAAGATACCATACTGGGAAAGATGGCGTGTCAGGGAAAGAGCGGATGATCTTTAACAAGATGGACCAACACAGTGGCTTTAACATTGGGCTCAATGAGGATGGCCCAGGGCAAGGCTCAGATCTGGTGTTTATGAGTCCTAGTTAACGCAACATCACATAATAACACCACCATCCCCCATTTATTGTGGTCTTAACTTTCCCCCTAATTTCTGATGTTGTTCAGCGTCATTCTATATACTTATTGACCATGAATATATCATCTTTGAAGAAAATATATCATCTTTGAAGAAATGTCCACATAGATCCTTTGCTCATTTTGAAGTTTTATTGGGCTATTGACATTCTTTATGCATGATGTATATTCTTTATTTACATATGTATTCTTTATATATATATACACACACATACATCACTCTTATCAGATACATGATTTGCAAGTATTTTCCTGCATTCTGTGAATTACCTTTCTACTTTTCACTTGTGTCTTTTGAAGCACCAAGGTTTTCATTTTAATGAGGTCCCATGTAGATCTTTTTCTTCGGTTGCTTGTACTTTAACATTGAAGAATCTGTTGCTTAATCCAAGGTCACAAAGATTTACTGCTGTGTTTTCTTGAAAAATTTTATAGTTTTACCTTTAGCTCTTTGACTTGTTTTGAGTTAAATTTTTTATACCGTGTAACAACCAAGTCTTTTGTTTTGCATGTAACTGTCCAAGTTGTTCAAGCATTATTCGGTTAAGTTCCCACTTAATGGACTTGGCACCATTGTGGAAAATCAAATACAACTTTATTTCAGGACAGTCAGCATTGTTCTCTTGATCTGCATGTCACTTTTTATGCCAGTACCACACTCTACTGTGGGAAAAGCTTTTAGTCTTTCATTATTAAATATATATGCTGTTAGCTGTAGCTTTTCATAGATGCCTTTTATCAGTCTAAGGAAACTATCTTCTTTGCTAGTTTGTTGATTGTTTTTATCACAAAAACGGTTTCGATTTTACTAAATCCTTTTTCTGCAGTTGAGATGATCAGTTTTTCTCACATTCTAATAAGATTGTGTGTTTCATTAACTTTTCCATGTTCTATTTCTAGAACAAATCTTACTTGGTCATATTTAGGCCTTTCACTATACTATCAGATTTGGTTTGTAAGTACTTTGTTAAGGATTTTTGTGTATAGGATTTTTTTATAAGAGATATTGGTGCCCTTTTCTTATGATAGCTATATCTGCCTTTGATATATCAGAGTAATACTAGCCTCATAAAATGAGTTTAAAGTGTTTCCTTTTTTTTTAAGAGTTTGAGAAAAATTCATATTAATAAATCTTTAAACATTTGGTAGAAATTTCCATTAAAACCTTCTGGCCATAGACCTCTTTGTAGGGTTCTTTTTTTTTTATTATCACTTAGGCTCTTTTAGATTTGATTTTCTAGTTCTTGATCTAATTTTGGTAGTTTATGTCTTTCTAGAAATTTGTTCTTTTTGTATATGTTGTCTAATTAGTTGGGATACGATTATTCACAGTGTCTTTTTTTCCACTCAGAACAATTTTTATTGGTAAAAATCTTTTGATACAGGATACTTCACCCCCCCCCATGTCAAACAATTTTTTTAAATTAATAATTTTAATGAACATTTACAGAGATTTTGGGTTTCCATTTATTCATTGCTGCACTTCTCTCCCCGCCCAGCCTTCCCCCCCCAGTTCACTCCTCTCTTTTAAAAGTAAAAGAAACACTCCCTCCCTGGTACACAATCCCCCCCACACCCGTCCCACCACCCCAAGTACATTCCACTATGCAACCTTAATTGTGGACTCTTGTGATAACCATAATACCCTATCATACATCACTTTTAAATTATTCTCTCACTCATCTGTTTCAGTGCAGTGTACACAATTTATCCAGTTTTTCTCAGTCTTACTCCAACCCTGATATCAGTCCCATTTTACAGTTGTGACACCATGCAATATTTGTCCTTTTGCGACTGAGATATTTCACTCAGCATAATGTCCTCCAGGCTCACCCATTTTGAATAATATTGCATGAGTTTCTTGTTTTTCAATGCAGCGTAGTGTTCCATTGTGTGAATATACCACAGCTTCTCTATCCATTTGTTTGTTGGTGGGCACTTAGGTTGTTTCCAACTCCTTGCTATTGTGAACAGAGCTGTGATAAACATGGGTGTGCGTATATCTGCTTGGATGTCAGCTATGGTCTCTGGGATATATTCCCAGTAGTAGTGGAATTGCTGGGTCAAATGGTATCTCTATTTGCAACTTTTTGAGAACGTGCCATACTGCCTTCCACAGTGGTTGCAACATTTTACACTCCCACCAACAGTGAATAAGGGTTCCAGTTTCTCCACAACCTAACCTCGCCAGCATTTGTTGCTTGCTGTTCTGTTAAATTTTGCTATTCTGACTGGGGTGAGATGATATCTCATAGTTTTTATTCACAGTGTCTTTATGATGCTGTTTTGTTTCTGTAGGGTTGGTTGTCATTTTTATTTTTATTTTAGAGATTTGGTTTTTTTCCCTCTCCCTGCCCTTCTTGGTTGCTCTAGCTAAAGGCCTGTAATTTTTCTTGTTATTCTTGTCTTTTTTTTTTTTCCTCTGATTCCTTGTTATTCTTTTCAAAGAAATAATTTTTTGTTTTGTGGATATTCTCTTATTTTTTTTTTCTCTACTTGTGTATAGTTGTGAATGTGAAACCATACATAATAAAACATGTATCCATTTAACATTTTCCACTTGTACAGTTCTGGCAGCATTCTTTACATTGTGTCATTACTCTTGCTATTTCTATCCATATTTTATTTTTATCACTGTTTATCACAATTTAAATGTTCTAACACTCCTCTTTGTATTAGAGTTACTACTGTCATTTTGACCCGAACCAGGTAATTCATTCTTTAAAAGAGTGTAAGACATCTGAGGTGCAACTGTTGGGTTTTTCCTTGTTTGGAACAAACAGAAGTGAAGAAAAATCAGAGATCTTTAATCCTTGAGACCACTCGAATCTCATCGTTAACTGCCCTGAGACCAAAAGCACTAAATGATGCCAGTCCACCGCTGTTGACCCCTTTGCCTGAAGATCACAATAGAAGTTCCCGATAGAGGGGGAGGAAAATAGAGAACAAAATTCAAAATAATGAAAAAGATCAAGCTTACTGACTTGATAGAGACAAACAGAATCCCCGAGATGATATAGCACTTAGTCATTCTTCACACCTAGAATTTAGATCTTCACAATGATTCAACTTAGAGCCAAACAATATACATGCCTAAATGGTAAACAGTAGCATCAGGAAGGTACTAATTCCTTAGAATCATTCCAAATCAAAACAGCAGCATTTTCCCAAGAGTAAAGCTTGGGAGGCAGAAAGGGATAGGAAAGGTGGGTGAGTGGAAACCGTAAGCATAAGAATGAAGTGGGAAGAATGTTAGGGATTGTCATTTGTGTCATGAAACATAATGTGTATGAATTGTTGAGTGGAAAACCATTTTGCTTTGTAAACTTTCACTCCAATTACGATAAAAAAATTTTTTTATAAAAAGCTTTTAAAGTGTACTGTTCAAGATGAATATTATTTCCTAGTAGAGCTATATAGTTAAAAGATGACATGATGAGATAGTTGTGGATTCAAGGCCTTAACAATGAAGATTATTTTAGTAGATTTGATTTGACTCCAGTCCCAGTAGGCCCAAAAGTCTGACTTCTATAAGAATTTGAAATCCTCTGATGCATTTTCTTCTTTTGGATCATGATCCATCTTTTGATTCCCCATAGTGTATGTATGGTTTGGGGAAAACTTACAGAGTGAGTTTTCCATTCAACAATTTATGCACATTTTATTTTATAACGTGGGTTACAATTTCCCCAATGTAACAACACTCAGATTCCTCCCTAGGATTCCCCCTGTCAACTTGTCATTCTTTCTTGTCCCTTCCTGCCTTTGGAATTTTTATAAAAACAGTTGCCCTACTGGTCTTGTGTGGTTAGTTAATTATTTTGTGCAGTGCATCCTTCACCAGTGTTATTCACTTTAGAAGGCTCTCTGTTGTTTGCCTGCAGGCAGATACCAGAAGGTTAGTTCACTTCCAGGTTTGAAGAATCTCTAAGAGTCACAGTCTGGAAGATTCCATCACTTAAAAACCAGTTCAGACCAGTAAGTCTGGTCTTTTTTTTCTGGTGTGATTTCTTCCATTCTGTTCAGAACCTTCTGTGGTCCTGGTCAAAGTGATCAGTAGGGCACTGGTGGTTGTTCCTCTCCAAGCTTCACAATGCTGCCCAAGGTCAACAAGAAAAAGACGGTAGAAAAGGAACAAAGACCCAGTGAACAAATCTGGGAGCAAGGCCAAGAAAAAGTGGTCTAAAGGCAGAGTTCAGGACAAACTCAATAACCTGGTCTTGTTTGACAAAGCCACATATAATAAACTCTGTCAAGAAGTTCCCGACTAAAAAAAAAAAAGTTCCCGACTATAATAAGCTTATAACCCCGGCTGTTGTCTCTGTTCCCTGGCCAGGGTGGCCCTTCAGGAGTACTAAGTACAAGACTTATCAAGCTGGTTTCAAAATAGAGCTCAAGTAATTTACACCAGAAACACCAAGGGTGGCGATGCCCCAGCTGCTTGTGTAGATGCATGAACAAGTCCAACCAGCTGTGCATTTTGAAAAAGAAATTTATTCAATTTAAATAAAAACAAAACAAACAAAAATCAACAATGTGCTCAGTGGGACTGGCCAGGCACCATCTATTTTTTTCCATTCTCAGACTATTTGGAGTCTGTAGCTCACATGGTCTTAATGTCCTTCATACTGATGATTTAATTGAGTCTTTTAGTCATTCTTTCCTCTGCATGAGGAGAAAATAATAAGTTCCCATAATTTTTATTTTTATTATTCACTGTTACATAGTCATCCCTACACAACCCACCCCACAGTGTCCCATAATTTTTGAGGCAACTCTCAGTCATAGTATATTCCCATCAGGTTTTAATGTTCAGCTATGATTGAAAACCCCAACTCTATTCCATATGGTTTTATTATTTAACAATCTAGAAAATTCTTTTTTTTTAAATTATTATAAATGATCCATGCTTTAACTCTCATTTATAGAAAAAAAAAACACACACACACCATGCAAATCTATACCCTTCCTCCACCACTGTCAGCCCCTAGATTGTACTGTCTTCCGTGGCTCAGTAGAGTCCTCTTGACCTTGGCTTTTTTTTTAATGCTATTAATTTTAATGAACATGTACAGAGATTTTGGATTTCCATTCATTCATTGTTGCACTATTTTCTCTACCCCCCCAGTTTGTTCCTCTTTTTTCCCCCCTTTGAAATTCTGTTTTAATTGTCCCATTGCCACAGTGTTTGTCAAAACCAGTTCTGATTAATCTCCTTTGTCAGTGTGTCCCTTGCCATTCCCTATCACTCCTCCCTGAGAGAGACTTCACCCTGATTCATAAGGAAAAGGGGATGGCGTATTCTCTTAGATATTTCCTGCTGAAAGGGAGGCTGTAGGTTTCAGGGTGAAGATCTTCTCTCACTATTCTAAAGGGCCCCTTTGGCAATTTGACCTTGACTCTTACTGAACTCTGAATAGTATCTCCACTTGCTCACTATGCATTTGATTAGTTTTATTATTCATTCTTCATTGTTCATTTTGATTAGAAGTTGGGTGTGTCCCCTGTATGCCTTCTCTGTCTCCTGTGATATCCATCACAGTGCAAGTGCTTGGCTCACATCCAGCTGATTTGAGTAAAGCAGGAATGGTGGCATTGTAGCACTGCCAGCAAAGATCCCGAGCTTCTGAGCTCTTAATTTCAAGGTAAACACGACTATTTCTAAAAAATTTATATATATATATATATATAGTGAAGTTCACTCTTAGTGGTAGATAGTTCAATGGATTTTTTTTACTGCTTGTATTGTTGCTTACCTTCGAGTTGGGACTGTCCCATAGCTGACCCTCCAGCGGCAGTAAATTTCAGGGGAGGAGATTGTCCATCCATCTCCCATGGACCAGCTGGTAGATTCGAACTGCATGCCTTTGGGATTACAGTGCAGATTCTTACCACTAGGCTGCCAGATCTCCCTGGAGATATGTAACATTCTATATGCATAGAATTGATTATGAAAATCAAGATAAAAAAATAGTTCTCATGTGCAGAATTCTATATGTGTAGAATTGCATATCTACCAAAATCAAGATGCAAGAGCAGTTTAATCACCCCCACCCCCCCTCCCAAAAAAATCCTTCCATTATTCCTCTGTAGTCAGCCCCTTTCTAACCCTGGCTCCTGGTATGCATAGATTGGTTCTACTTTTCCAAAATGTCATTTAAATGGGATCATACAGTCTGTGTAGCCTTCTTGTTTTTCTTGGCCTGGCTTCTTTGATTTAGCAAAAACTTAGCCACTTCTTTGGTTGTTAATCCTGCAGTCTCTCTTATTCTAAGCAGCTGGGACCAGAAGTTCAGAGATTTTAAAGAACCAAGCCAGGTCGATGAGGGACTCTGATGTCCTGGGGTAGCTCTCTTTGCCCTGCCACTATCCCCCTTCCATTCCAGGAGCTGCGCCGAGCACAGGAAGAGTGCAAAGAGCTGCAGGCAGAGCAGCAGAGCCAGGAGATGGCTGGCCAGCTCCGGGAACGGGAGTTGGAGAAGAAACTGGGAGTCCTCAGGGTCGAGGCTGACCGAGTCCAGGAGCTGGAACAGCAGAACCTGCAACTCCAGAAGACCCTCCAGCAACTGAAACTGGACTGTGAAGAGGCTTCCAAGGCAAGGGGAGTGGGCCCAGGACTTAGGAGGTGGAGGCTGAGGGTTCTGGAGGGCTGAGGAACCAGTGGGCGTGGAAATTACCTATCATAGGTATGTAATGACCAGATCCTTGGTCCTAAGTGTGTGGTAGAAACCAGCCAGGATTTGTTGGGAGGGCAGCTGTGTCTGACACTGAGGCTCTGTAGGGGTGGGGTTCTCAGGGAGTCTCTGACAGGTGGGACCACAGTCTTTTTGAGCGCTTGCTGTGGTGGGGGCTTTCATGGGAGTAGCAAGTACCCTGACCCCGAGGTCTGAGCCACCGCTTTCTGAACTATCCATAGGCTAAGATGGCAGCAGAGACGGAGACGTCAATGCTGGGGAAGCGTCGGGCAGCAGTGGAAACAACCCTTCGGGAGACCCAGGAGGAGAATGATGAATTCCGACGGCGCATCTTGGGTCTGGAGCAGCAGCTGAAAGAGGCGCGAGGCCTGGCGGAGGGCGGGGAAGTGGTGGAGGCACGACTTCGGGACAAGGTCCAGCGGCTGGAGGTCAGTGCTTCTGTGGAAACTCTTGGCTTTCTCTTGGCCAAATATGTAGCCATACATTTTATTTCCTCCTTAGTGTGCTTCTCTTTTGCCTCATTGTTTAACCTTGGGGTTTATACCATAGAATGCACTTTGGTGTGAATGTTTCAGTCTCTACACTAGTATTTTGCCTCTTATTTCCTACCCTGTCCTTGCTGCTCTCAGAGCCTTGATTTTTTTACTGGTTTTTTTCTACATCTGTTCTCATTGCTCATAGATACCTCTCCCCGTTCCCTCAGTTTTTCAGTTCCTATCAAGTTGATTCTGACCTCTGACCACCATGTGACTGTCAAGAGTAAAACTCTGCTTCAGAAGGTTTTCAAAGGCTTATTTTCCCCAAAACTAGATCACGCAGGTGTGAATGTCAGCCTTTGATTTCGCAGCTATTTGCACTGTCCAGGGATGACAACTCCTCTTACCCACCTCCATATGATTGAACCCAAGCTTTGTCTCCTTCCTGTCTGCCCTCCCTCACCTCCTACTCCTTCTCAGGCAGAGAAACAGCGGCTAGAGGAGGCCCTGAATACAGCTCAGGAAGAAGAAGGGAGCCTGGCAGCAGCCAAACGGGCATTGGAGGCCCGGCTGGAGGAGGCCCAGCGGGGGCTGACTCGCCTCGGGCAGGAGCGCCAGGCACTGAACCAGGCCCTGGAGGAGGAAGGGAAGCAGCGTGAGGCCCTCCGGCGGGGCAAGGCTGAGCTGGAGGAGCAGAAGCGTCTGCTGGACCGGACTGTGGACAGACTGAACAAGGAGGTGGGGCACAGGGCCGCCTGGGCGTGTAGCAGGGGCTCCACTCGTAGAAGCTCAGCTTGTGGGGGTGTGGACAGGAACCTCAGAAATGTGTGGTGTGTGCTTTCTCAGATGTATGGCTGGAGTGGCCAAGGCAGCCTTCCTACCTTTCCTCCTTATTTTTTGCTTTTTCCCATTTACTTTATGGTTTCAATTCGTGGGGAAACCATCCTAGCAGGGATATTAAGCATGTTGTTGCCTATGAGAACTAAACATAATGAGTGAACGAATCTTCTGATAGAATTTATCTCTGGTAAAGGGGAAGGGGACATGGAGGAAGAGAGGTAAGTTGTGTTTTGAGGATGAAGTTCTCTCACTTTATAAAACAACAGCAAACAATTTATCAGTTTGTAAAATGCACATTTTATGATCTCTGAAATGGGTTATATCTTATGTTTGGTGGTGGGTCATAGTCCAGTTGGCAGGTTTTTCTTTCCTGGTGGTTTATCTTATAATGATTGGCATCTTCAGTTTGCTAAAATAGAGTAAGTTTAAGGGTTACTTTGCATGAGGCACTGTGATACATCCATTAGGTAATTTAATTGAGTGCATGTCTCACAAAAACTTTCTGATATTACGATGGCTAATACTTGTTTTATAGTTGGAGAGCTGGGACCCAAAAGGGCTAAGTTAGTTGCCTGTGCTCATATGGCTGTACTGGGATTTGAACCCCAATGTCTGTATACTCTTGTTATTGTTGTGCACCCTTGAGTCAAATCCAAACGATAGCTGACCCTCTGGTGGGTTTTCAGAGGCAGTTAATTGCATGGGAGGAGACTGGCCATCCTTCTCCCATGGAGCAGCTAGTGGATTTGAACCGCGCACCTTCTGGATTGCAGCACAACTTCTTGCACAGCAGAGCTCTCTTATAAAGTCTTAGCCACTAATAATACTAGGGATGTTGGTCCAGGAAAGAGCAGTATAGGGATCTGGGAGAGTGCTGTTGTCTGTTTCCAGGTAGGACAGAGGCATCTGTTTAAGAAGTACAGTACTGAGAACTCTCATTTTGCTGTGTTTCAGCTGGAGCAAATGGGTGGTGACTCGAAGCAGGCTCTGCAGCAACTACAGGCTCAGCTGGAGGATTATAAGGAAAAGGCCCGGCGGGAGGTGGCAGATGCCCAGCGCCAGGCCAAGGATTGGGCCAGTGAGGTTGAAAAGACCTCTGGAGGACTGAATCGGCTTCAGGATGAGGTAGGGGCTCAGAGTCAATCCTGAGTGGCAGTAGGGTGGGACCTATTCCAGTTTCCTTGGTTTGAAGTAGTAATTCATTGCCTCCTAGTAGAATTCATGATCACGGGTTCCTGAGATCCAGGTATAGGTCTGCCTGCTTGTAATGACATACCAGCATGGAAGATGATGGGGGGAGTGATCCACTCCGGGTACAGAACGTGGGGGATTCATTGTCCAAAGAGCAGTGCTTATCAAAGTGCAGCACATTAGAGTTACCTGGAAAGATTTTTAAAAATCCCAATGGCCATTGCTTCTCGGCCTTTTGGCTAAGATCAAGTGTAAAAATCCCAATGGCCAAGCTACACCCAAAACCAAAGCCACTGTCATTGAATAGGTTCAACTCATAGTCACCCTCTGTCAAGTTTCCAAGGCTGTATGTCTTTAGAAGAGGAGGCTATCTGCCTTTCTTCCATGGAGTCATTCTTTTAGGTTACCAGCCCAACACATAAAGCATGGTAACACCAGGGTTTCCTAGGCTACAGCCTTTAAAATCGTATCATAAAAAAAAAATCATATCATTCAGGATCAGTAGTTTTTTAAAAAACTCCCCTGATGATTCCAATGTCTGTAGAGAATTTTTTTAAATTATTTTTTTAAAATGTATAATCACTTTTATTTCTTTTTCAAAATACATCTGAAATAAGTAAAAGTATATTTCAGGTGCTTTTCCATTTTTTACACATTTATTTATTTATTAATTTTAATGAATGTTTACAGAGACTTAGGATTTCTAGTCATTCATTGTTGCACTTTTCTCCCTACCCACCCCCTTCCCACCCAAATCACTTTTCTCCTTGAAAGGAAAAAGAAAAGCTCTCTCATTGTTATGCAGTCCTTCCCCCCAAGTTCACTACACTATGCAACCTTCACTCTGGACTTCTGTAATGACAAGAATACCCATTCATATGTCCCTTTTAAACAGATCTCTCCCTCATCTGTTTCAATGCAATATACATAATTCCTCTCCTCCTTTTCTGTCTTCCCTCAACCATGATGTCAGTCCCTTTTACAACAGTGGCCCTATGCAATAGTTGTCTTTTTGTGACTGAGATATTTCACTCAGCATAATGTCCTCCAGGGTCATCCATTTTGCATAATATTGCATGAGTTCCTTGTTTTTCAATGCAGTATAGTATTCCATTGTGTGAATATACCACAGCTTCTCTATCCATTCGTTTGTGATGGCACTTAGGTTGTTTCCAGCTCTTTGCTATTGTGAACAAAGCCGCTATAAACAGGGGTGTACTTATATCTGTGTGGGTGGCAGTTATGGTCTCTTTGGGGCATATTCCCAGTAGTGGAATTGTTGGGTCAAATGGTATTTCTATTTGCAATTTTTTGAGAAAGCACCATACAGCCTTCCATAGTGGTTGCACCATTTTACACTCCCACCAACAGTGAATAAGGGTTCCAGTTTCTCCACAACCTCGCCAGCATTTGCTGTTTGCTGTTCTGTTGAATATTGCTACTCTTACTGGGGTGAGATGGTATCTCATAAGTTATCTTGATTTGCATCTCTATTTCTTTTTCTTTTTTTTCTTTGCATCTCTCTTAGAGCTAGGAATTTTGAACATTTCTTCATGTGTTTGTTTGCCATCTGAATGTCTTCTTTGGTGATGTGTCTGTTCATATCCTGTGCCCATTTTTCAATTGGATTATTTACCTTTGTCTTGTTGTGGTGCTGAGTATTTTTTTTTCTTTTTGTTCTTTTTTTCTGTGTACTGTCAAATTGGATCTGGTTGGTACAGGAGGAGATTGTTCCTCCTTCTCCAGCAGAGCATCTGGTGGATCCGAACCACAAACCTCTGGGATTGCAGAGCAGCTTCTTGTCACTAGGCCACCAGCACTCCCTGGTGCTCGAGTATTTTATAAATTCTAGATAAAAGTCCCTTGTCAGACATGTCATTACCAAAATGTTTTTCCCAATCTGTGGTTGCCCTTTTTACCCTGTTGGAGAAATTTTTGGATGTGTATAGGGATTTGATTCTTAGAAGGTGCATTCATCGATTTTATCCTCTCCTGGTTGTAGATTTTCCAGGACGCTTGGAAGACTTTATGTTGTGGACTAAGACTTCTAGAGTTCTTCCAAGCTTTTCTTTAATGAAGCTTATAGCCCTTGCTTTTAATCCTAGGTTCATAATCCACTTTGAATTGGTTTTTGTGTATGGAGTGAGGTGTAGGTCTTGCTATCTTGGTTTCTGCTGAGAAATCAGCACTTAAACTTATCTGCTCTCCTTTATAGGTTACTCTTTGTTTCTCACTCACTGCGTACAGGATTTTCTCCTTATCATTGGTTCTGGCAAATTTAACTATGAAACGCCTTGGTGTTTTTCTTTTGGGTCTGTTCTATATGGTGTTTGCTCTGCATTTTGAATATATATTCCTCATTCTTCATTATGCCTGGGAAGTTTTCTTCTGGTAATTCTTCCACAACTTTTTCGGTGTGTTTACTTGCTTCTTCCTGTTCTGAGATTCCAGTGAAGCCCGTGTTATTTCTCTTGATGGTGTCCCACATTATTCCTAGGTTTTCTTCTTTTTCCTTCCTTTTTGATTCTGCTTTTTTGCTCTAGCAGATCATTGGTGACAATTCTCTCTTGTATTTCACTGGTTCTGTGTTCCATCTCTTCAACTCATGTGTCCTCCATCATGTTGACAGCTCTGAAACATTGGACCTCATATTTTGGATCATGGTTTCTTGTTTTTTCCAGTGCTGCTATTGCCTCATTTGGGCCATCTCTATGCAGCTTGCTATTCCTCCAGCTCTTCACAGTGTACTCTCCACTGTTGCCACCTTGGAATTCCCTGTATGTAGAGAATTTTTATGACTGGAAACTGGTCTTTTTGTTATCTCTATGTTCTGGGGAGCTCTGGTGGCATAGCTCGTAGGAAACTGTGCTAATAACCTAAAGGTTCAAATCCACAGTCACCTCCAGAGGAGAAAGATGGGCAATCTCCCTTTCAACAACCTCTGAAAATCTGCTGGCTGATCAGCTATGAATTGGTTCTGATGTGGCAACAATGAGACTGCTTTGCACTTCTAACCGTTATCAGCAATAAAAAATATTTCTCCTGTCATCTAACCTTATGCCTAGACTCAGCGGCTGCGGCAGGCCCTGCAGACATCCCAGGCTGAGCGGGACAGTGCCCGGCTAGACAAAGAGCTGCTGGCCCAGAGACTACAGGGGCTGGAACAAGAGGCAGAGAATAAAAAGCGGTCCCAAGATGACAAGACCCGGCAGCTGAAGGGCTTGGAGGTGAGGATGATGCTGGGGGAAGCTGTGGTGGGTAAGGAAGACGGCCCCGGGCCCTGGTACAGGCAAGATCTGTGTGGAGAAAGGAATCAGGTTATTTCAAGCCTCTTTCTTTGAAAGATGGGTTTTATTTGGTTGCACTATCTAAAACAACTTTGAATTAATTGCCAATGTTCAGAAATGTTTAGGTTCCACATTAAATTTCTGGCTTCTTTGGTAAAATTGGAAAGATACAGTAATGCTGAGGTTTTAGTCCTGCATTTTTGACGTGGAAGCTGTTGGTTGGAATTGAGCAGTGTGGTTCATGGGGCTATGTTCATTCATAATAATAGTAATAGGTAAACACATACTGTGCTGTGAAACAAATAAATGCATATATACTGTGCTACGTGTCAGCCATTTTAAGATTCATTGATTCTCAGAATAAACCTGTGAGAATGATACTCTTGTTTTCCTCACTTTACACATGAAAAGAATTGAGCTACAGAGAAGTGAACTAATTCACCTTTGTGACCACACTGCTAGCAAGTGGCAGATCTGAATTTCAAAACCAGATAACCTGGCCTCCACGTCCATCCTGTTTACCTGTACATGGTGCTGCCTGATTTTGGAGTTTACTCCCCCCAGTCTATACCCTGGTCCTTCAATTTCTGACCCTCTCCATCTCAGCCGTGGCCCAGGCATTTGGGCATCTCTGTGTTTCCCACTGGGGAAATAAGGCTTCTTCAGCGAGAAGTGCTTTCTGGGGTCTGCCGCCTTTCCAAAGGGCAGTAAATAATTAAGAGCATGCCCCACTTTTTTCCCGTGGTGCTACATCTGGCCAGCAGAGGGCACTAACTCTATATTGGCTCCTGGCAAAAACTAGGAACAAGACGTTATGGAAATGCAAGAAGTCTAGGGAACCTGGGGTTTAAATGGTTCCTGGTTAGAGATTAGCATTCCAGTGCCTGGTATTTGAGCCAGGATTGACCTGTTGTCCATTTGGCACAGGAAAAAGTTTCACGGCTTGAAGCAGAGTTGGATGAAGAGAAAAACACTGTGGAGCTGCTGACAGACCGATTAAATCGTGGTCGTGACCAGGTAACTACTCACATAGGCCTCATCTGTGTCTGTCTCTGACTTCATGTTTTTTCCTCTCATAAACAATTTTATGCTTTCCTGATGGCTTTCATATTTCCTAATCTGGAGAGTTCTGGCTGCAGAATCTGGCCAGGGCTAGCTGTGCTTTAGGGTCTTGTTTGCTTTCGGTAGGATTAGCAGGTTTTCTCAGGTAGAATAAAGCCAATAATTTGGATGAAAGGAGGATTCCTGATGACTTTGAACTACTCTGATCTGAGTCGAAGCTACTGCAGCTCAGAAGAGGTGCAGGTTCCTGGCAGGACTAAGGAGGCAATGTTCTTAGGGCTACTCCCATTCGAATAGGCTGTGATTTCCTAATTGCTTGGGAATTTTGACATTTAGGATTCAGAAACCATCCCGCAGTGCCTCTTCTTCGCTTGGGTTAGCTTGCTGACTCCTCTTTAGCCTCCCCAAGCCTGGTTGCCCTTGCTTTCCTCCACCAGGTGGACCAGCTGAGAACAGAGCTCATGAATGAGAGGTCTGCTCGACAGGACCTGGAGTGTGACAAAATCTCTTTGGAGAGACAGGTGAGAGGAAAGGTGGGGAGTCACAGGCGAGACTCAAGGAGGCGGGCACAGAAACCTCAGAAGGGGCTGAGGAGTGGAGTTCTAACCATGGAGGCTTCCTTTCCTCTTCAGAACAAGGACTTGAAGAGCCGGTTAGCTAGCTCAGAAGGCTTCCAGAAGCCCAGTGCCAGCCTTTCTCAGCTTGAGTCCCAGAATCAGGAGTTACAGGAGCGGCTGCAGGCTGAGGAGAGGTATCATGAGCTTGCCCCCTTGTTCCTTCCGCCCCTCTCTTTCTGTTCTGCTTTGGGGCTTCCTCTGGCTTCACCTCAGACATAGTCACCTGGCCTGATCTCTGTTGTTGTTATGTACCGTCGAGTCATCTGCGACTCATAGCGACCCTATGTACAACAGCCCTAAACCCTCCTCTATCCTGTGCCAATCCCATTGCCTCTGACACACCCATCCTGATTACCCCAGTCACTGAATCAATCCACCTCATAGAGGGTCTTCCCCTCCTGCGCTATCCCTCTACCCTCCCAAGCATGATGTCCCTCTCCAAGGACCTGTTTCTCCTTACAACATGTCCAAAGTATGTCAGACGAAGCCCTGATCTCTAGAGAGGCCTTTTCTCTCCAGAGAATGTTGCAGAAGTTCTGAAATCAGAACACCTCTATCTCCCCTGGACATCCCCTGCCTTAGGGAGAAGACAGTTCTGCAGTCAACCAACCGGAAATTGGAGCGGAGAGTGAAAGAACTGTCCATCCAGATTGATGATGAGCGGCAGCATGTCAATGACCAGAAAGACCAGGTGAGGGCATCCAGGGCCAAATAACCATGTGGCAAAGTATATATTATGTATCTGCTTGAAGACAGGGAGGCTTCCATCTTCCACATCCTCCAAATTTAGACTTAGTTTTTTTAAGTATAAGGACAAGGAGATTAGACTGAAAGGAATGGAAAGGAGTGATTCTAAAATGAGATTTTTTTTAAACTCTTGAGTCAGTTTTAACTTGTGATGATATCCTCGTATGTATAAGAATAGAACTGAAAAAAGAAAAAAAAGAATAGAACTGTGTTCTGTAGGGTTTTCAGTGACTGATTTTTCAGAAGTAAATTGCTTTGAGGCCCTTCTAAGTTGTCTTGAACTTTTGGTTATTAGCCAAGCACATTAACTCTTTATACCACTGAAGGACAAAATTGGACCAGAATAATCATAGTAAGCATGCTTAGGACATGCTCGGTTCTCTAAGTATATAAACTCATTTAATCCTGAAAACAGCTTACAAGATGTGTACATTTGTTATATCCTTTTTCCAAATGAGGAAACTGGGGAATAGAGATTAGAGAACTTGTCCATGGTTCAGAACATTTCCAAGGGACAGTACTCTCTTGTCAAGATTACTTCAAGAATGGGGCTAAGGCCATGGTAGCAGATACCTATCTAATGAGGGGACTTGGTGCACTGTCCAGTTAAGCCTGCGGGTGAAGGCTTTGAAGCGGCAGGTGGATGAAGCAGAAGAGGAAATTGAGCGGCTGGACAGCCTGAGGAAGAAAGCCCAGCGTGAACTAGAGGAGCAGCATGAGGTCAATGAACAGCTCCAGACCCGGATCAAAGCCCTGGAGAAGGACTCCTGGTATGAGCTGCCCTACAGCACTGTGCTCCATAGTAGACCCTCCTGAACTGGATAAGGAGAATCTCCTTAAGAAGGGATTTTGCAGATAGTCACTCATTCTTAGCAAGATGCCAGTATGATTACCTCTTAGGAGCTTATATACCACAAATCTCTGATTAGTAGGGAATCTTGTGAGCAGCTCTAGGCCTTAGAAGAATTGGAGTTTCTTTAGCCTGTTGTTGTTAGGTGCCATCGAGTCGAGTACGACTCATAGAGACCCTATGAACCAAAGATCTGAACCCTACTCTATCCTGTGCCGTCCTCACACTTCATGACACACAGGAGCCCATTGCAGCAGTCACCGTGTCAGTCCACCTGGTTGAGGGTCTTCATCTCCTTTGCCGACCCTCCACCCTTCCCTACATCATGGACATCTCCAAGGGAATAGCCCCTCCTCGCAACATGCTCAAAGAATATAAGACAACGCCTCATCATTCTTGCCTCCAAAGAGCACTCCAGCTTCACCCTCTCTCACAGACATATCTGTTCTCTTGGCCGTCCATGAGATGTTCAGTACTCTTCTCCAACACCACAGTTCAAAAGCACCAGTTCTATCATCTCAGTTCATTGTCTAGCTCTCAGATTTTTTCCTTAGCATGGAAAGGGTAAATGTCTCAATTGTTCCTGTCCCCTTCCTTACCAGGATCTCTTGCTTTCTTTGATTCAGGCGTAAAGCTGCTCGCTCAGCTGCAGAGTCAACCCTCAAACATGATGGACTGAGCTCAGATGAGGAATTCGACAGTGTCTACGACCCCTCATCTATTGCATCACTGCTTACTGAGAGCAACCTGCAAACCAGCTCCTGTTAGCGCATAGTCAACAAGAGCCCAGAAACCCAGCTTGGGGCCTATCCTAGCCAGCCCTGCTCTGCACTGTCTCTGCTGTGCCTTGCCCAGCCCTGGATTCCACGTTCTTGTGGGTGACCCAAATGTTCAGATCTAAGGCAGGGAAGAGTCTGAGTCTTGGCTGTAAAAATGGTATCAGAGCTAAGCTGATTATGGACTTTCCCTTTCCTTTAGAGGAGTGGGTATTTTAGGCCAACCAAGTCCTTCCCTTAATTGCAGATATCACTTTGTTCTCCCTCATAGAAAGATGGTCTATATATATAGATAGACTGTGGAGAACTGAGCATGATCATAAGGGAGAAACATTGCCATGTATATAAAGCTTTAGAATACGTTTTCTCTTTAATAACCTTGAAGCTCAGGGAAGTATTCTATGTGATTCAGCTCCTCTGACTTCTGAAACCCATTTTCTTTCTATCAGGAGCAGGGTGAGGGAGAACATTACGGATAATGGACACGCTGGCGTGGCTCTCCTCACTAAATACATGCTCCTCTTTGTACAGTCATGAGACCTGTGAAGAAGTAACCCCGTCCTCCTCTTCCTTCTGCACCAGCGGGTCCAAGGGACTCTCCTTCCCATCGTTGCCATTCCTGCCTTCCTCCTTCCTCTCAGTGCCTTAGCCAGGGTGAGGAGTTAAGGATGCCCTTCTTGCCTTTTATCCCTGAGCATTTATACCTCTACAGAGCCTTTCCACAATTAGGGGCCTCCGTCTTCCTTTTCTCTGCCCCAGTGACTGGTTGGGAGAGCTTTCAGCTTTTCTACTGATGAGCCCATGTGAGACTTTGGTAGGGCAGTGACCAGATGGTGAGGGCCTGGTTCTGCTCAGGGTTTCTGTCTTTCAACCCTCTCTTCTGTGACTATGGATGCTGCTAGAAGCTGGTTAATCCTAGGAACTGTGACTACTGTCTTCACAAGTTCAGAACACAAAGAATTCCCTGTGGCCTTCATTGTGGCTTTCCTGACCAAATGTGCCCAAACTCACTCAGTTGGGAACTATGAACCCTCGTTTCTCTGGTCCTGATTCTAGGCATCCTACTTGGAGGTGAGATCTGACACTTGGTAGAAATGAAGGGACAGTGGAGGCTTTATTTCTCCTTTGGATCTTGGGGAGTGTCAGGCCCTAGTGGGGAAGAGGTAATGGGGATGATTTACCTCTTTAATTCCTTAAGGAGCTCAATATGGAGCTGCTGGGGAGAGGAGGAAGGCTATTCTCATTAATGACTTTAATCTCTTAATTTAAAAAAAAATTCCTCTATTCTCCTGCAAATCAAACATTCTCTCAATCCAAATCCAGCTTTGATTTTATTTTAAATTAAATATTAAAATTATATATCTATACAAAAATTGTTGGCTTGTCATCTCTTTTTTTGGGGGGGGGGTCCTGGCTTCTTTGGTAGTTTAGATTTCATGAACAGTTTAAGAGGCTGAAGCTGAAGTTTTCCTCACCTCATTGTCCCTCTTTTCAGAGACCCTTCCACAGCAGATCACATGGGATCTGGGCCCTAGACAGTATACAGTCATCCCATTCTCTGGGATAACCCACTGATGATAGGAGAATATCAGTAAATAGCATCAAAGGTTAGAAGAAAGCAGATCGGGGTTTTATTCCTGTTGTATTTTGTAAATTGTAAAAGGGACAAGGGCAACCTGAGAATAACAAGTCTGACCTCTGTTATCTCCATAAAGGGGAACTGTTGCCACCAACAACATCCACTATATAAAACTAATCCCTTTAAGGTTTGACATGGCCACCTCTCTGCATGCTTCTGCATCTACTTCTAATTACTGGGTCCAAAATTTGTTACCAGTGACTCACAGGCTTTCGTTTTCTCAGAGTTGTGGGATTTATTAAGGAAATAGGATGAGGGAGGCAAAGGATGTCCCACAGTGAATGTTCTGGTTAGTAAACAGCAGTCCCAAGCCTGGTTAACAGCAAGACACTATTCCTCAATTAGTTCTGATAGTTCCTCAGTCAACAAGTCAAAGTGGAGGTTCAGTCTAGCAACACAAATGCAAGAAGTCTCTGGTTTCCTCAATTGTCCAGCAGGCTTTGTCTTGGCAGTCACAAGTCAGCTCTTCTATCAGTTGTCCAGCAAGCAGAACCTTAACCCTGGCTCTATCTCCAGGGTTTCATCAGTCTATGCCTCTCCATGGTCTCTGTACAGTCCAGTTAGCTTTCTTATGTTGGCCTCACAGCTGTTGATAATGTTGAAGACACTGGTCAACTGTAAATCATGTACACAGTTGAGGCAGCTAGACACTGCTCCCAGGAGAACTGAGGGTGCTGGGTGGAGCTTCAAAGATTAAATTTATTTACGCATTCCCACCTGGCCATGTGGTCAGGTCTAAGGCAACTGATATTGTTGTTATGCTCTGTCAAGTCAACTATGACTCAGTGACCCTATGAACAAACGAATGGCTCTGAACCTTGCCCTACCCTGAGCCAACCTCAACATTTCTGACACACCTGACCTCATTGCCATAGTCACTATGTCAGTACATCTCATGCAGGGTCAACATCTTCTTGTATTGACCTTCTACCTTTCCAAGCATGATGTCCTCCAAGGATTGGCCCCTCCTGACAACATGCCCAAAGTATGCGAGACAGAATTCCAAAATCCTTGCCTCTAATGATCAACCTGGTTTCATCCTCTCCAGGCCAGACCTGTTTGTTCTCTTGGCAGTCCTTGGTATGTTCAATACTCTTTTCCACCAGCACAGCTCAAAGGCATCAATTCTTCGGTCACCCTTAGTCATTATCTAGCTCTCCAATACATAGCAAGTAATTGAGACTAGCATGGCTTGGATCCGGTGAACCTTAGTCTGTAGTCTTACATCATTGCTTGTTAGTACTTGACAGCAGATTTTTCCTAATGCAACTCAGGTTTTGATTTCCTGACTGCTGGTGTCGAGGTTGTTGATTGTGGACCCGAGCAAGATGAAATCATTAACAACTTCAGTCTTTTCTTCATCTGTCATGATGCTGCCTATTGGCCCAGTGGTAAGGATTTTTCTTTTCTTGATGTTGAGATGCAATCCATATTGAAGGCTGCAGTCCTTGATCTGCAGTAAGCACTTCAAGTCCTCAGTTTCAGCAGGCAAGGTTGTGTCACATGCGAGTCTTTCTCTAATCCTGATGCAACATGCTGCTTCATAAAGTCCAACATTTCAAACTATCTGTTCAGCATATAGATTGAAAAGGTCCAAAGAGGGAATACATCTCTGAGGTACTCTTTTCTATGTTTTGAGCCATGCAGTGTTCTCCTACTGTTTGAACAACAGCTTCTTGGTCTAGGTATAAGTTTTGCATGAACACAGAGTGCTCTGGGATTCCCATCCTCAATGTTAGCCTCAATGTTAGATCACAATTTGTTGTGATCCGGACAGTCAGACTTCTTACGTAGCTGATAAAACACAAATAGACATCTTTCTGGTACTCTCTGCTTTCAGCCAAGATTCATCTTACATTGGCAGTGATGTCCCTAGTGCCATGGACTCTTCTAAACTCAGCTTGCATTTCTGACAGTTATCAGTCAATGTATAGTGCTAGTTGGTTTTGGATAATCTCAGAGTTTGCTTACATTAATGATGTTGCTTGATATTTTCCATATTTTGTAGATTACTGTTTTGGGGAATGGGAATAAGTATGGATCTCTTCCAGTCAGCTGGCCAGGTAGCTGTCCTCTAGATTTCTTGGCAACCTGGTGAGCACATCTAGTAGGGTTGCATCTATTTGTTGAAATATGTCAATTGACAATCTATCAGTTCCTGTGGCCTTATATTTTTGCTGATGCCTTCAGAGCAGCTTGAATTTATTACCACCAGTTCTTGATCATATGCTACTTCTTGAAATGGTTCTATGTCAACCAATTCCTTTTGGTACAATGACTCTCTATTCCTCCCATCTTCTTTTGATGCTTTCTGGATCAGTCAAGGTTTTGCTCATTGTATCTTTTCAAGTATTGCAACTCAAGGCTTGAATTTGTTCTGTAGCTTTAGAAATGCTGAGTGCCTCCCTTTTGATTTTCTGACTCCAGCTCTTTGCCTATTTTGATGTAATACTTTCCTCTTTCTTCACTAACTGCCCTTTGAAATCTTCTGTTCAACTCTTTTTTGACATAATTTCTTCCCTTTGTTTTGGCTTCACAGCATTCATAGTACAATATTCATAATCTCTTCTGACATCCATTTTAGTCTTATCTTCATGTGTCTTTGTAATGACCTTTTGCTTTCTTCATGGATGATATCTTTGATGTCATCTCACAGCTCATCTGGTCTTTGTTCATTAGTTTTCAGTGCCTCAAACCTGTTCTTGAGATGGTTTTTAAATTCAGGTGAGCTAATCTCCAAATAATATTTTGGTTCTCGTGTATTTGTTTTCATTTTCTTTAGCTTCAGTTTGCATTTGCACTTGAGTGGTTGATGCTCTGTTCCACTGAAACCTAGTCAGGTTTCAGCTGACAGTTAGTTTCTCCAAGGATTCTTTCCACAGATATAATCAACCTGATTCTTGTGTAGTCAGTCCATCAGGTGAGGTCTATGTATATAATCGTCGTTTGTGGTTTTTATGAAAGGTATTGGCAATGAATAAATCATTGTAAAAAATTCTATCATTTTATTTCCAGCCTTATTTTTTGCCATCAAGCCTTTATTTTCTGACTACTTGTCCTTCTTCCTTGTTCCCAACTGTTGCCGCCCAGTCACCAATTATTCTTTTTGTGTGTGTGTGTGTGTGTGTGTGTGAGTGTACCGTCAAATCAGATCTGACTGGTACAGGAGGAGACTGACCCTCCTTCCCCGGCAGAGCATCTGGTGGATTCCAACCGTGCGCCACTGGGATTGTAGTTGCAGCTCCTTGCCACTAGGCCACCAGAGCTCCCCATTCACCAATTATTCTTAATGAATCTAGGTTGCATGTTTTATCAATTTCAGACTGCAAAAGTTGGAATGAATTTTTTATTTCCTCTTCTTGAGCTTTAGTTATTGGTACTCATATTTGAATGATAGCGGTATTAACAGGTCTTACTTGTAAGTGTACGGGTATTATCCTGTCACAACATTGTACTTCAGGATGGATCTAGAAATGGTCTTTTTCACTATGAATGGCAAACCCATTTTTATTTACTTTTTCATTCTCAGCATAGTAGATAATTTGATTGTCTGTTTCAAAGTGACCAATGCCAGAGCCCAGGTAAGCTCACTAATATGTAGTGTGTCAATCTTTTTGTGTTCCATGTTTTTAAAACAATGTCCAATTTTCCTACATTCATACTTCATATGTTCCACATTCCAATTATTATTGGCTGTTTGGAAGCTTCCAGTGCTTTATCTAATAGTCTACTAATAGTCTAAGTGTGTTCTAATCCTATCATTTCGGATACACTCAGCATTCATCTCCCCAGCACAACTATCTCTCTTCCCTTTCCTACCAGGCATGGACTCAGTGGTGCCCTCCTGGGAGATAGGGAGGTTCCTGCCATCCTTGGGCTTGTGTTGCCTCAGAGAGTCAGTTGTTCACAAAGCCTCTTGCCATTCTAGAGTGGGCCAGATCTGGCAAAGCATTCTGCCTGCTGTTCCAGTGGACCACTGCCCATTGGGGCAGCCACCTGCCTAGAACAGCTGGGCTGGGAAGAGTCTCCAGGGTCTTTCTTGGACAACTATCTCTTCTAGGCCCCATTATGCCAACCTGGCTTGGGAACTAGTAAAGTAGTTGAGGCTCATCAATTTAGGAAGCATACCAATTCCTTTTAAGGCAATTATGTCCCGCCTATCCCAGCCATATAAGGACAGCTTTGGTATAATAGCTTCTACAAAACAAGCCCCACCCAGAGCCAAGCTGGCTTTGACTCTGGCCTGGGCCTCCTGCCAAGAATGGGCACCTGCCAGACAGGCTTAGGCCAGTCTGAATGAGCTGGCCTCTTGGTGTCTGCAATTTCACAGTGGAGGGAAGGTTTGTTCAGCTGGCTCCTCAGGACTACAGACTGGTCTATGTATGAAGAAAATAGCTAGTGTTGAGGATTTTGCAGGTACCAACTCATCCCCTAGGGGGCAGAGTGATTTTGAGGTTGAAAGCACTAATGAATGTTTGAGGATACAATCACATACGCTAGACAAAAGGTTCAATTACGTCCTCTGGGTAGTGCTCCACCTTTATGCAAATTTGAACGAATGCCCTTGCTGTGTTTCCTGAAATCTCTGGGCCACTCCTACTCCACTCATCAGTCCACTCTCATTGGTGAATTGAGTTATGGGCGCAGCTTACCTCCTGTCCCCGCCCTCGACGTGTCTATATAAGGGAGTAGTTCGCCGCCCGCCCGCCCCCAAGGACCCGGGCCGCAAGGCAAAGCGCTTGTGTGTTGTGCTGCCTTGTGGGAAGACTATGAACGGGACGCGGAACTGGTGTACCCTAGTGGACGTGCATTCTGAGGGGCAGACCGCGGTAAGAGAAGGTGGCCACACCGCCTCCCTGTTTAGTATTCTCGGTTTCCAATTCCGCCCTGCCGATGCCCGGTGAAGAGCTCGCTACCTTTACCTGGTGCTCCACTCAGCCAGTATCAGGCAACCCTTCTCTTTTCCCATCACCCGGCAGCAGCCGTGGTAGGGTTTTGGGGATTCATAGGACAGAGATTCTTTTCGAGGTTCGAGGGGTCGGGGTGTTCCTGCCCTTTGGGAGGGCATACACCGGACTCGGCGCCGGTGCGCGATGGCGGAAACTTCAGCCGCGGAGCTCTGGGCGCGTTACTCACCCCCAGTCCTGTGGGGAGCTTGATGGAGTCAAAGGAGAAGGAGCGCAAGCGGCGGGACCCCTGCTCCCGATATCATGGACGCTTTGTCCTCGAGAGGCGGATTAGACTTTGCCGTGGGTCTTTGTGAACTCTCTGGCCCTTCAGAGAACTTCATGGAGCTTTAGATAATTGATAACAAGAAAAAGAGGTAGCAGGCTCTTTCTTTGTGTTTGGACTGGAGGGTTGGGGGGATGTGTGAAGAGCCATAGAACTCAAAAAGCTACACCGAGATTGGCCCATGACTACCTTTCTCTTGGGTTTTGGCTTTCCACCTGTGTGTGTGTGTGTGTGTGTGTGTGGTCACTCCGCTCGCATTTCTCTTCCTTCCCTCTGCAGTCACCTTCTCCCTTCCCCCTTCATCTCCCTAATGGCTGATAGCTTCTGGGGACATTTGTCGCTTTTGCTTCATCTTCAACCTCCAAGTCTGATGACATATAGATGAAGGGGGATGCTGGAGACTGAGATGGGAAGGGAAGGGTTGGCGGTGAGGGGACGTGTTGCCCCTTGGTCTCTATCTAGTCCTGCTAGCGAGGACACTCCAGCTAACCATATGGTTTCTCTTCCGGAGGGGCAGAAGAGGTTAAGGTGCTACTGAGTGTTTCTAGGAGAATTTAACCTCTGATAGGTGTGTATTATTTAGTCAATTTTCAAGCTGTTGTGGAAACTGGTGAAATGGGAGCCAAGGTAGCCCTCCCCTCCTCATCTGATGCCCTTTCCCTGTGCCTGCCTCAGCATGCCCTTGAGCTAGAGCTCACCCAGCTGCTGCTGTTCCATTAGGACGCTTCAAAGAATATTTGTAGAATAGATGCTCAATTCATGCTTAGGGTGCAGATGATCTTTTCATTGTTTACAGTTCCTTCTCCGTTTCCACCCAAGCTATCACATTACAATACAGGTCTCCTCTCCGCTCAACCCCATTCTGCTATCTTCTAAAGTCTTCTGTAGCCTTCTAAGCTCCCAGGTCTGGGGAGATAGAAGGGGGGGAAAATCCACTTTATTATATCAGCCATATAGATCCATGTCTTAGTTACCATCACACTCTTGTTCATGATTTTAGAGTGTTTATTTTCTTTTGTTTTGGAGTGATTGATGCAGGTAAAAGGGCTCAAAAACAACTGTGGTCTAGTTGGAGCTGACCTTTCAGTGGAATTTTAGAGACTGTAAATAATAGGGTAGGAGATTGCCCATTTTCCCCCCTCACAAAACAGATGGTAAATTTGAACCAAGCATCTTTGAGTTGGCAGGGCCCCAGAGCTCCCTAGGTAAAAGAGGAGATGTTAAATAAAGGAGAAGAGTATTTGAACTTTTCTTTTCTGTAGAAAAGAGATCCACAAAGAAGTCTAGGACCAAGATATAGATAAGGTTAAGAATTAATCAACATCACCCACTATCCCTTGATATTTCTTTGTTGGGAACAGAGATTCAGTCTCTAGCCACAGATTAAATTTGAAGTGAATCAGAGACATCTAGAGCTCCAAGGAGAGACAGAAATTCCCCTTTATTTTTTCTATTCTGGGGTTAATATTTTTACCCCAAAATTTGGACAGATACACTCCTGCCCGCATCTGACTTGCAAGACATTCCTGGGCTCTTAAGGAGGGCAAGGAGATGGTAAACAATCAGTCAGTCAGGAGATAGGCTTTGTCCTGGATTCCTCTCCTCTGAGCCATCTTTTGCAGGACTCTGTACAGTCCTCAGGAACCTGTTGTACTATTGAATGAGTCCTCAGTGCATGTTCTGAGTGAGTGAGCTGATATGCATATGAACATATGATTCTTCTGTGGTGGGCAGTGTCGACAGTTGTTCTCACTGGAGTTCCTAATGGCAATCCATACACTCTGTTGGTAATTTCCCACCAGCTAGGCATTATCCCCTAATCTACCACATATGAATCTAAAAGTACGCTCTAATACACTCTGGACTGTTTTAATGGGAGACAGATGTAGCAGGTACAAGAAACCAGTGTTTTTCCAAACTGCAGATCACATAACAAGTAGTGAGTTTGAAATCAACATAGTGAATCAGAATGAACATTAAAAAAATGACACTGCACACCCATGTTTATTGCAGCTTTGTTCACAATAGCAAAGAGTTGGAAACAACCCAAGTGTCCATCAACAAACGCATGGATAGAGAAGTGGTGGTACACAATGGAATACTATGCTGCATTGAAAAACAAGAAACTCATGAATTATACAAAATGGGTAACCCTGGAGGACATTATGCTACGTGAAATATCTGAGTCACAAAAAGACAAATATGGCATGCCACTGTTATGAAACAGGACTGACATGGAGACTGGGGGGAAACTGAGAGAAGAGGGGATAAATAATCTACACGGCATTGAAACAGACGAGGGAGAGAACTGTATAAAAGGAATATATAATTAGGTATTGTTGGCATGACAAGAGTCCAGAATAAGAGCTGTATAGTAAAGTGGTCTGGGGCGGGGGGAACGATTGTATAACAATGAAATAACTTTTTTCTCCAAGAAAAAAAGCCATTTTGGGGGAAGGGGGCAGGGAGGAAAATGTGCAACAATGAACTGTTGGAAACCCAAGTTCTTTATAAACTTTCATTAAAATCTAAAAAAAAAAAAGGAAAGGAAAAAAAAATTATGACACCATGAGACCAGAAGTACTAGATGGTGCCTGGTCACCATGATGACTGGCACTTAAATGGTTCATGGTAGAAGATCCTTGTCGGATCAACTGGAACAGAACGCACTCATAAAAAATCTACCGTACTTCCTGGTCTGATAGAGCCTGGTGAAACTCGGAGTCTATGGCCTTTAGACATCGTTTAGGGCTGGGACTGTTTGTGCTCCCCTGGCTTAACTTTCATTTAACTAAGAGGACATTAGATGAACACCACCAGGGAGTTAGACACTCATTTAGGACAATCAAGCCTATGAGATCAAAAGGGCACCATTTGCCTAGATGAGAAGGCATGAACAGATAGGAAAGAAAAATGAAGGGAAATGACATACACAAGAAAGAAGTGGGAAGAATGATATTACGTTATAGGACTGCAATCAGTGGCACAAAACAAAATATGTGTGAATTGTTGGATGCTATTGTTGTTGATTGCCTTCGAGTCGAGCATGACTCATAGTGACTCTATGAACAAAAGACCTGAAGCCCCTCTACAACTGTCGACATTTATCAAAGTTCATGGAATTTCTGGAGGCATGTTGTTTAGGAAGTGGATGCCACTCCTGCTTCCAAACCTGTCATAGTATGTTATTGTTATGTGCCATTGAGTCGCCTGCAATGCATAGCTACCCTGTGTACAGCAGCTCTGAACCCTTCCCTGTCCTGAGCCAGTCTCACTAATTCTGATATATCAGCCCCCCAGTCGCTGTATCAGTTCATCTCATGCATGGTCTTCCTCTTCTGCACTGCCCATCCACCACTCTAAGCCTGATGTCCTTCTCCAAGGACTGATCTCTCCTGCCCACAAGCCCAAATTAAGAGAGATGGAGCTTCAGAATCCTAGCCTTCAAGGAGAGACTTGGTTCCACCCTCTCTAAGACAGACTTATTTGTTCTGTTGGTGGTCCATGATATTTTTAAGACTAATCTCCAGTACCACAACTCGAAGGCATCTATTCTTCTGCCGTCCTTGGTCATTGTCCAACTCTCTGAAGCATAACAAGTAATTGAGAAGATCATGGCCTGGAATAGGCTTTGCTCTTTAGCACTCTGGAGAGGTCCATGATAGCAGATTTTCCCCAAATGCAATTCGTCTTTTGATTTCTTTACTGCTGGTATTAAGAGTGTTGATTATGGATCTGAGCACGCTGTAATTGCTAATAACCTCAATCTCCATCTATTATCATGCTGCCAACTGGCTCAATGGTAAGAATCTTTGTCTTTTTGATGTTGAGCGTCAATCCATTTTGAATAGAAAACCAGTTTACTCTGTAAACTAACACTCAAATCACAATGGAAACATACAAATAGGTAAAATATAATCATCACTCTCAGAAAATAATATGAGTGAAGGAAGACATTTTTGGTTGAAATTTTGTTTCGGTAATATATACATATGCACATATTACATGCATATTTTGTGTTTATTGGATCATAATGCAAAATGTACTTCTTTGGTAGTTATTGTTGTTATATGCCATTGAGTCACTTGCGACTCATAGCACACTATGTACAAGAGCCCTGAAACTTGCTCTATCCTGTGCCAACTTTACTTTCTCCGACAAACCTACCATCATTACCACAGTCACTGTATCCATCCATCTCATCGATGGCTCCCCCGTCTTTCTCCATCCCTCCACCCTACCCAGCATGATTTCCCTCTCTAAGGACTGGTTGTTCTCTCCTTGCAACATGCCCGATGTATGTCAGATGAAGTCTCCGAATCTTTGCCTCCAAGGAGAAGCCTGGTTTCATCCTCTCTAGAATGAACCTGTTTGTTCTCTTGGCAGTCAGTACTCTTCTCCAGCACCACAGCTCAAAGGCATCAGTTCTCTTTCTGTGATCCTTAGTCACTGTCCAGCTCTCTGATGCATAGCAAGCAATTGCAAAGACTGTGGCCTGGATCAGGTGCACCTTAGTCTCCAGACTGACGTCGTTGTTCTTCCATATTCTGGATAGGTCCTTGACGGCCAACTTTCCCAATAAAATTCATCTCTTGATTTCCTGGCTGCTGGTACCAAGAGTGTCTTTGGTAGTAAGTAAATATAATAAAAAAGAGTTTGATCCATTGTGTTGGACTGCTCTTGGAAAGGTTGAAAAGAAGGTTGATTTTAATCTGTTAAGCTGCTTCAAAGGAAAGGTGACTCAATCTCATTCTGTAAAGATTTATAAGGCGTCCTAGTGGCTTAGTGGTAAGGAATTACACTGACAATGCGAAGGTACGTGGTTTGAATCCACTAGCTTCTCTAACAGGAAAAAGACAATCTCCTCCCATAGGATTTACTTCCTCTCAAAACCTGCTGGAAGGTCAGCCACAGGCTGCTTCTAACTCAACAGCACATAACAACGTCAAAGATTTATAGCCTCAGAAATCCAATGAAGGGTCACCATGAGTTGGAATTGATTCCAGGGCAGTGGATTTGGTTGTAAATTATACTGATGAATAAAAGAATAAATAAACTTAACTCATTTTTATTGCTGTTTTGTTATACATAGAGTTTTCGAGGGTCTGTTATTTCAGAAATGGATGGCCAGTACTGCTTTATTTAATCAGTCTTATTATGGAAGCACCCTTTCATTTTTATTAAACATTCTCATTAGGTCTCTTTGGTTATAAACAACAGAGTGACTCTAGCTAATTT
This sequence comes from Elephantulus edwardii, assembly GCF_000299155.1. NCBI lineage: Eukaryota > Metazoa > Chordata > Mammalia > Macroscelidea > Macroscelididae > Elephantulus > Elephantulus edwardii. Next base: position 1,845,778 of record NW_006400023.1, on the reverse strand, counting down.
AGTAGTAGAACAATCTGTTAGAAATGGAACAACTCACAGAATGAATTTAGGGGAATGCTTAAAAAACAAACAAAACTAAAACAACACACAAAACCAAGAGATCCCTGGCGCTTGAGTAGGAGGAAAGAATGGAGAGACTTCAGGGAAAGAATGCCTTCCACCGTGGCCAGGGAATGGCAGAAATTCCTGAATTGACTAGTAATCCACCAGATTACCCAGTGAAAGAAGAAGATTTTCCATAGCAAAGTCCAACTACTATTACCAGTAGATGTGAATGAATGTTGCAAAAGCAATAAATGATCATTATACTAGACTCTGGCATGGGAATTCTCTAATTTTCTTTTTTAAAGACAGTTTTCATCAGAGGAATATATTTGGATGAGAACACTCGATTGCACTTATGCAAAACCTATACTTGGACCAGGAGGCAGTTGTAAGAACAAAGCAAGGAAACACGGGAACATTGGGAAGGGTGTGCATCAAGGTTATGTCCTAGTTCTAGATCTTTTCAATCTGTATGCAGAACAGATGTATGAGGAGGAATGTGGCATCAGGATTGGAGGAAGATTCAGCATTATGCAGATGACACAACCCTGCTTGCTGAAACTGAGGAGGACCTGAAGCACTTGCTGCAGAAGGTCAAGAACTGAAGCCTTCCATATGGATTGCCGCTCAACAAAGATTCTCACCATTGGGCCAATTGATAGCGATAGATGGTGAGATTGTTGATAACTTTAGTTTACTTGACTCTATAGTTAACACTCTTGGTACCAGCAGACAGGAAATTAAAAGATGAATTGCATTGGGAAAGTGCTGTCAGAGACCTCTCCAAAGTACTAGAGCAGTGATGTCAGTCTGGAGACTAAGGGGCACCTGAGCCAGGCCATTGTCTTTGCAGTCACTTGCTATGCATCAGAGAGTGGGACAGTGACTAGGGATGATAGAAGGAGAGTTGATGCCTTTGAGCTGTGGTGCTGGAGAAGAGTATTGAATATACCATGGACTGCTAGGAGAACAAACAAGTTAGTCCTGGAGAGGGTGAAGCCGGAATGCTCCTTGGAGGCAAGGATTCTGAAGATACAAGGATCTGACATACTTTGGACATGTTGCAAGGAGGGATCAGTCTTTGGAAAGGGATGTCGTGCTTGGGAGGGTGGAGGGACAGTGCAGAAGAGGAAGACTCTGGGTGAGGGGGTTGATTCAGTGACTGGGGTAATGAGGGTAGGTGGGTCAGAAACAATAAGATTGACAAAGGATAGAGCAGGTTTTAGGGCTCATGTATATAGGGTCACTATGAGTCACAGGGGTCGTTGGCACATAACAACAATAGTATCAAGCCTTAATAACAGTAATTCCTCAAATTTCTGCTGAAAAGAAGTAACCACTTTCAACTATTTAGATGTTCATCTCATATATACCTCACATTTCTAAATAGTGTTTATAGTAATAGCTGTTTTAGGTATCTACTGATTTTCTATTGTTGGAATTATAAGATTTTATGACCTTTCTCCCTTAAATGGCAGGGCTCTGGTGGCGTTATCTGTAGGGAGTAGCACTGCAAAGCCAACAGCTTGCCCGTCTGATGGTTCAGATCCACTGGCAGCTCCTTAGGAGAAAGATGAGCAATCTCCTGTTCAGTTTATCACTTTGGAAACCTGCTGAAAGGTCAGTTGAGTCAGTTTGAGTTTAACTGCAATGACTTTGACTTTCCCTTAAATGCTCCCTTTTTAAAGCATTGTTTTGTCATTTACATGGAAGTTTACATAGCAGATTAGTTTCTCATTCATCACTTTATACATAGATTGTTCCGTGACATGCATTGCTGTCCTTGCAGCGTGTCAGCACTCTCCCCGTGTCCATCCTGCCCTCGCCATTTCCTTCTGACCCTGTGTTTTTCTCACATGTCCCTCCTTGCTATCTCATTTTTGCTTTTAGACAAATGTTGCCCACTTGGTCTCATGTAGTTGTTTGTTCTAAGGAGCACTTTCCTCACTAGTGTTATTGCTTATTTTAAACCTGTTCTTTTTTAACATCAATGGCTCTGGTAATCTGACAGAGATGGACTGTAGACAGTACATTCATGTTTGCCTAAGACACTTTGATAAATTAATCCCTTTAGTCTTCGTTTCCTCCTCTGTGTAACAGGGATAATAATGATATTCTTCTCATGATGTGAGGGTTAAATAAGAGAATGCATATGAAACGCTAAGCACAGTGCCTGACACATGGTGTGTGCTCCCACCATCACCACTTGCTCCTGTATCGATTTTTAGTAGATGTTCGCTTTTTTATTTGCTACTGATTTAGTCAGGCTTGTTTTAGCCCACTTACCTTCTTGCTTTCTCTCCCTCTGACATGCTTGCCAAGGAATGGAAGAAGAGTCTGGGAGCTCTGGTTTGATCAGGCTTGTCCTTCTCATTACGTTGATATTTGTTTTGTCCCTTCCATTACATGTTACTTGTTGATGAGATTCCTGTTCTACTGGAGGATCCCAAGGTGGGAGGGGACCCAGGACCTGGGTAACTTTGTTAGATTTCACCTAACCAGGACTAGTCATAGACAGGGTGATGTTCCGAGGTTGTATTTTGGCATCTTTCTTTCCCCTGGCATTTGTATTTTTCTGACCTTATGGCCAAGGCAGCTGGTATCCCATATTGCTTACTTGAAGTAATCTGTGTTATTCTTTCTTCTACTATTTGTGGGTTTGTTTGTTTTGTTTTTGTTTTTGTTTTTTTTTTCATTCCTCCTCTCTTTTTATTATAAACTTCCTTTTATTTTATTTTCACTGGTCTTGGACAGAGACATTTTCTTGATGCCTGGATAGATTTGGAATTATTTCATCACCTGCAGTCTGAACTTTCTTCTCCCTAAATTGGGGTCATTCTTTTGTTGTTGTTAGGTACTGTCAGAGTAGAACCAGCTCACAGCTGAACTCCAGTGGGTTTTCAGAGGAGGAGAATGTCTGTCTTCATCCCATGGAGTGCTAGCGGATTCACAGTGTGCTTTTGAGTTAGCAGCACAGCTTCTTACCACTAAGCCACCAGAGCTCCCTGCCATTCCTTTGTTGTGCCGTCGAGTACGACTCATAGCAACCCCATGAACCACTGATCTGAACCCCTGTCCTATCCCGTACCATCCTCCTCATCCCTGATAAACTCAAGTCTTTGTCACAGTTACCAGGTCATCTCCCCTGGGAGGAAGTCTTCCTCTTTTTTGCTGCCCCTCCGTATTCCCAACCAACATATTTTGGACATGTTGCAAGGAGGGACCAGTCCTTGGAGATGGATATTATGCTGAGGAGGGTAGAGGGACAGCACAGGAGAGGAAGACTCTCTATGAGGTGTGTCGGAGACAGTGAGCCTGGCACAGGATAGAGCAGGATTTAGGGCTGTTGTACATAGGGTCGCTATGAGTTGCAGCGACTTGATAGCACATAATAACAGACAACAACATCCCCCTTTTGTGTTTTCTGTAGCCCTAAGCAGCCAATAATCTACTTTCTGTCTATAGGAATTTAACCTATGCTAAACATTTTATGTAAATGAGATCATACAACATGTGATCCTTTGTGACTGGCTTCTTATACTTAGTATAATGATTTTTATGTTTAATTCACTGCAATATCAATCAGTTATTTATTCCTTTTATGGTCGAATAAGATTCCACTAAGGAGCTGTGGTGGTATAGTGGGTTAAGCATTAGGCTACTAATAATCAATAGGTTAGCCATTTGAACGCACCAGTTTGTTGGGAGAAAGATGTGGCATTCTGCTTCTTGTCATACACTATGGAGTAGTTCTGTTCTGACCTGTATGGTTAATCAAATTGATGGCAGTGGGAATATATTCCATCGGAGGGAGATGTGGGTGTTTTTGTCTTGGATGTTGTTGTTGTTATGTGCCGTCGAGTTGCCTGCGACTCATAGCGACTCTATGTACAACAGCCCTAAACTCTGCTCTGTCCTGTGCCAATCGCACTGTCTCTGACACTCCCATCCCAATTATCCCAGTCACTGAATCAATCCACCTCATAGAGGGCCTTCCTCTTCTGCGCCGTCCCTCCACCCTCCCAAGCATGATGTCCCTCTCTAAGGACCGGTCTCTCCTCACTACATTTGTCTTGGATAATGTTGGTTAAATAAATTTGGGTTGTTTCCACTCTTTTCCTGTTATGAGTAATGCTGTTGTGAACATTCAGTGTATAAGTTTTTGTGTGGATCTGTGTTTTCATTTCTCTTAGAAATATGTAGGAGTAGAATTGCTGGGTCAAAATTCTTGCATTTTAAAAGAGTCATTCATCTGGAGTCATTGATGCTTACCCCAAAGGAATGAATGAATTGTAAAATGATGGCGGCTCTGGCTCTGTGGAATCTGGGTGGGGAGAAACTCTTGGGCTGAGGAGCCTTTCAAGTTTGGTCACTGCCAATACCTCCCACTTATGAGACCTGCCCCAAACTCAGCCGTAAATTCCTTCTCATACTGTTCCATTTTCCCCCACTCATTGCCTGATTCCTACTTGCTCAGCGCTGCAGCTGATGTTTCCCAGCATGCCAGGAATTTGGGGAATCCTAGGCTCCACAGGAGGGAAGGGAAAATCTGGGAGAGGCAGCTGACCAGATCACCAGGCATTTGGCGCCAACATCTGCCCATATTTCTTCAGGGTGGAGGGCGTGTGCACCTAGATGGTTTCTGTTCCAGACATGTGTGCTCAGAGCGGGTGGGGACCTGCTTCCCCACCTGCTGATGATAATTATTGTATATGCCTCTTTGGGTCACAATGCAGAGCCTTGTGAAAGACCTTTACTTCCTGGGGGTGGGGACATTTGGTTGAGGGAATAAGAGTTTACCAGGGAGGTAGGAGGCTGGCTACTGGTGGCAGAGTGTAATTATATTCTGGGCTAAAAGGTCATCAAGTCAAATCCATGAACTACTCTGTGGGAGAAAGTTGGGCAGTCTCTCATAAAGATTTACAGCCTTGGAAACCCTATGGGGTACTGGCATGAGTCAGAAGTGATTCCATAGCAGTGGGGTAGGGTTTCTTTTTTTTTTTTTTTTAAACTCCAGGCAGGCTAGTGGCAGGGACAGGGAACTGGAAGAAGAGAAAATATAGGATAGAATGGGGATGGGTGGATGAACCGAGAAGAGGGAAAAGGGCATTTTAGCATCTGGAAACAAAATGAAAGAATTTTTCCTTTACTTTTCAAAGAGAGGAATGAATTGGTGGGGGAGGGGTGGGCAGGGAGAAAAGTGCAACAATGAGTGAATGAAAGTCCAAAGTCTCTGTAAACTTTCATTATCATTAATAAAAAAAGAAGAAGAAAGAAAGCAAAACCAACAAAACAAAATAGAGACTAGGGAGAGGAGAGTCACCAATGTCGAGGCAAGAGAACTTTAAAGAACTGGGTAGACAAAGGGTGGGTTTCCTACAGAGAAATTCCAAAGAATACCTCCTTTAGAGTTGATGGTTCAGAATCCAGCCTTCCCCTCTTCATACTCTATTGCAGTCTAGGCCCTGTGTTTTCATGTGCTAGGGCTCCAGGTAGTAAGAACTGCTCCATCTGGGGGGCCACCCCTTCTACCTTCTTCTCCTTTTACCTTCCAGTCACATGGGTAGCCTCTTGTCCAGTCCTTGCCTCTGGGCAGATAGCCAGACAAAAAAAAAAAGCAAACACCAGTATTGTTGGCTAATTGATGGGGAGGAACAGGAATGGTTCCTTTGTGCTCTACCCAACAAAGGAGCAATTCTGACTTGGAGAAGGCAAAAGGAAGGCTCCAGAAACTTGTAAACCAAGACTACTGGCCCCTAAGAATTCTGTCTTTGTGGGTTTTTCCTTATCCTGGCCTCTTGGGAAGGGGCTGACTTTTCCATTTCTCCTGAATGAGGAAATTGAGATGTATGCTGTGGGGAAGTAGGGACAGGTTTGAGGCGCAAAATGATGGGGACTGGGGTTAAGGGTTGAAGGTGAATTAAGAATGCTTGTTTCAAAAAACAAAACAAAAGAGCGCTCTGGTGGCCTAGTGGGAAGAACCTGAGCTGAAATCCCGAAAGACATGTGGTTCGAATCCACCAGAGGCTTTGCTGGAGAAGGAGGGGCAATCTCCATCTGTGCCAGTCAGAGGTACACAATAAAGAAAAGAAAAGAAAAATCACAACAAACAAACAAACAAAATGCTGGTTTCCAGCTGGGCTACTCTCCATTTCCTTAACTCTCCCTTTACCTACCACCCAGTTCTCCTGGCTTTCATCTGAGCTTAGGGAGTGGGAACTGGGAAAACACTGGCCTTGCTCTGACATCTTTCCCCTATTTACATGAGCCTGTGGTGAGAACTTCTGAGGCCTCCCCGTTTATCTTCATATCATTTCTCTTTAGCTCCTTGATCTCTAACCCCTCAGCTATATGTTTAACCCCCTCTCTGCTCCTGGGAGTGAGTCATAGCTGGAGATTTGTTTGAACAGAGTAGAGAGGCTGCCTGTAATTTAGAGGTGGCTGGGCTTCTCCTCAGGTATGTTTATGAGGTTAGAGGCTGCTTACCTTGTGATTAGCTTTGCTCTTATTTCCCTATGGAAGGCTCTACTTCCCTTCTTGCCCTTCAGGAAGTCTTAGGAAGAGAGACATTTTAGGGTGTTCTCAAAGCTTTTTGGGGTCTGCTCATAGCCCTAAGGGTCACTCTAGATCCAGAAATCCTCCCAGCAAACCAAATAGAGAGAGGCCCCTGGTGCTGGAGCTGTGGTGTGAGGCTTGGGAATTTGCAGACAGGATTCTCTAGTTTTGGAGGATAAGGTGAGTCAGGGAGCCCTAGATTTGTTCACTAGCCTACATTCTGACAGCTTATGTCATTCACCCCTTGCAGTCTTTCAGAGTTTCTTAGAAAAGAATGCTGCCTAACCTTTGTGAAACAATTTACAGTTTGCCAAGTACTTACACATGGTTCTATCCTCCCAGCAACCCTAATATGTAGGCAGGGTAGGTATCATTTCCCTCATTTTATACACAGAAAACAGGCTCAGAGAGATAAAGTGGATTACTCAAGGATTAGTGAATGTCAGTCAGGAGTCAGATTCAGCCTCTCACTCCAAGTTCAGTGTTTTTCTTTCCTTCCCTGTCTTTATTTTGTATCATGGGAATGTTTCATAAATACATTTTTGTTGCCACGATTTCTAACACCAGGTATATATGGGATGAAAGTCTCCCTGCACTCCTGCATTGAGTGTGTTTAATGTGTGTGAACTCAGTACTTTTTTGTATGTATTTACATTTAAGAAATGCCATGTACGGTAGATAGGAGCATAGACTCCGAAGCAAATGACTTAGATGTGAATCTACCTGTATTACTTTAGACAAGCTACTGAGCTTCTGTGTTTCAGCTTTCTCACCTTAGAAAAGATAGGAATGTTGTTAATAGTATCTACCTTACCGTTTTGTGAGGATTAAATGAGTTAATAGATGTAAAGCACTTTGAAACAAGGCTCAACATATAATAATTGCTCTGCATAAGGGTTGACAGTGACTAATTTTATTAACATGTACATACATATTTAAATAAATTAGAAGTCCTATTAACAATTAATGCATCACTTAACTTTTTTAAACTTGGTGTTTCTTGGAGAGCTCTTGGTTCATAGAGGTAGAATTTTTTTTGTTTGTTTTAAATAAAAGTTTTACAGAGACTTAGAGTTTCCAGTTATTTATTGTTGCACTTTTCTCCCTGCCCACCCTCTCCACTCCAATTCACTCTTCTTGAAAAGTAAAAGAAAAACTCCTTCATTGTTATGCAAAACCTCCACCCAAGTCCACTCCACTGTGCAGCCTTCATTTTGGACTCCTATAATGACAATAATACCCATTCATATATCCTTTTTAAACAGTTCTCTCCCTGATCTGTTTCAATGCAGTATACATCATTCCTCCCCTCCTTCTCTGTCTTCCCTCAACCCTGATGTCAGTCCTATTTTGCAACAGTGGCCCTATGTAATATTTGTCCTTTTATGACTGAGATATTTCATTCAGTATAATGTCCTCCAGGCTCATCCATTTTGCATATTGCATGAGTTCCTTGTTTTTCAGTGCCGCATAGTATTCCATTGTGTGAATATACCACAGCTTCTCTATCCATTGATTTGTTGATCATCAAGGTAGTTTTGAGAATTTTTTTAAAAAAAAAAATGATTGTGATTTGGGTGAAAGTTGGTTTCTGTTTGTATTTTGTTTTGTGGCATTGAGTGCTATACCTATAATAGCACTTTCCTCTATTGCTTCTAGTGTTTTCCCATTGTCCTTCTTTCATATCCCTTCCTGCCTTCTGTGCTTTATTCCTGGGCAAAAGCTGCCCTTTGATCATACCTCCCTGATGTTAATGTTCACCTTTGAGCCTATTATTTGGCTGAAAGTTGAGCTCTGGGGATGTAGGGGTGTGTTCAGTCCTGGGCTTGAAGGATGTCTTAAGAGCCATAGTCTTGGGGGCTCCCACTGGTTCATAGAGGTTTTTTTATCATCATTTTTTTATTCGTTTTAGTTTTTAACTCTTGTAAACAGTACTGCAGTTAACAGTCTTACACATAAGTATTTGGAGAGAAAATACATAGTTTTGTTTTGGGTTTTTAAATGCATATTTTGGTGGGACAGAATCCTAAAAAGAACACTGCTGGGTTAAATAATTTGCATATATTGAACTTTTGTTAATATTGACAAATTAACTTGCAAAAATACTTTTATAAATTTGTACTCTCTTAAGCATTGCTTAAGGTAGTCTTTTTTCCTGCCTCTTCACTAATTTTCCTCAGCCTCTAATATTTGCCATTCAGTTGGTATAGAAATATATCTTGTAAGGATCTATGTGAAGAAAACTCACTGGCTTTCCTTGTGGCACAAGAAAGTATATGGAAAGTTTTAAAGCATGGCAATAAAATGAACACCTGTTTACTTAGAACTCAAGGTGTAGAACTTTACCAGCACCTCTGAAGTCTAGGGTATCTCTCTCAGATCTTATCCTTCTACTTGTTCCTCAGGAATGACTACTGTTTTGAGTTTCTTTCTCTGCTTTTCATTCTAATTTTACATCATGTGATTATAAATCCAAAGAATAATATTACTGAGCTTGACAGAGTTGGAATCTGTATGCATAGTGTTCTCTATATTCTGCAGCTTCCTTTTTTTCTTAACATTAATTTTGAGGTTCATTCATGCTAATGGATGCAAGCATAGCTAGTTTCTTTTTTTTAAGTTTTATTTTTTCACTTTATTTTTATTATTTGTGTGTGTGTGTGTATACTGTCAAATCAGATCTGAATGGTACAGGAGGAGATTGCCCCTTCTTCTCCAGCAGAGCATCTGGTGGAGTTGAACCACATACCTCTGGAACTGCAGTGCAGCTTCTTGCTACTAGGCCACCAGAGCTCCCTAGCTAATTTCTTTTCTGTGCTAAGTAATATAGTTTATTGTACTAATATTTCAAAATTTATTCATCCATTTTCCTGTCTGTGGACCATATGATTTCTAATGCTTTGCTATTGCTATTCATACTCCTGTGAACATACTTCTACATGTCTTATTTTTATACTTTTTAATAAATTTAATTAAGTTCTCCCAAAAATGATATCTTATTTCTTGTTTTAATTTGCATTTCCCTAAACTAATATCAGTCTGGAGGGTAAGGTGCACTTGGTCCAGGCCATAGTCTTCACAACTACTTTCTTTTTTTAAAAAAATTTTTAAATTTTTTTATTGGGAAAAACATATTGGTGGTACAAGGAGGTGAGGGTTGGGGGCAGAAGGGTAGAAGGGTGAGGATGGGCCAGGATGCAGTTGCAGAGCTGCACAGTTTGGTTGGTGGGGGGAGCAGGTGAAAGAAATGATGAGGGTCCAGTGGAGACCAGATGCTACAGAGGAATGACAAGCATTTTCCAATAGTAATTAAACCAACTGTCTTATTGATTTGGGAATTAGATGCTGATTCTCTGACTTCTTCATGCTGAACAGGG
>NW_006400023.1:1804677-1834756 GCF_000299155.1 Elephantulus edwardii | reverse complement strand
CCATTTCTCCTTGGGAATCCTTGAATTCTTGTTGTTGAGCCTCAATCTTCACTGAGGGCCAGTCATCAACTGTTTAAGTGTTCAATTATCAATAAGCTGAAGTCTGTGGAAGGTCATAATGGCCCTGCTTTAAGTGGTTTGCTGCTCCCGCAGCTCACCACGCTGTCTCTACCTCCGCCACCATCTTGGATCCCACAACTACTTTCTATGTGTCAGGAAGCTGGATAGTGACTAGGGATAATAGAAGAATTGATGCCTTTGAGCTGTGTTACTCTTAGAGAAGAGTATTGAATATATCATGAACTTCTAGGAGAACAAACAGGTTCATCCTAGAGAGGGTAAAACCGGGCTGCTCCTTGGAGGCAAGAATTCTGAAGCTTTGTCTGACATACTTTGGACATGTTGCAAGGAGGGACAGGTCGGTCCTCAGAGAGGGACGTCATGCTTGAGAGGATGGAGGGACATTGCAATAGAGGAACACCCTCGATGAGATGGATTGATTCAGTGTCTGGGGTAGTAGGGGTAGGTGTGTCAGAGACAGTAAGATTGGCACAGGATAGAGCAGGGCTCCGGGCTGTTGTACTTAGGGTTGCTATGAGTTGCAGGCAACTTGATGGCACATAACAACAACAAATTAATGAGGCCTTTTTATATAGCTATTGTTGTGATTATTGAGTCTTAACCAACTCATAGTTGGCCCTCCAGCAGGTTTTCAGAGGCAGTAAATTGCATGGGAGCAAATTGCTCATCTTTCTCCAGAGAAGCAACTGGTAGATTCAGATTGTGGCCATCTCCACTCTACATCCATTATTCACTTGCATATCTTCTAGCTTCTAGTCTTCAATCACTGGTGTTCATTGCCTCAAACCTATTCCTAAAATGATCTTGATTCAGATGGAATTAATTCAAGATCATATCTTGGTTCCTGTGAACTTATTTTAATTTTCTTCATCCTGAATTTGAACTTGCATACGTAGTTTGTGGGGTTTTTAAAAAATTATTTTCATTTATTATTTTATGAATTTAAAAAATTATCTTTTGTGTGTATACCGTCAAATCGGATCAGACTGGTATTGGAGGAGATTGCCCCTCCTCCAGCATAGCATCAGGTGGATTTGAACTATGAGCCTTCGGGATTGCAATGCAGCTTCTTGCCACTAGGCTGCCAGAGCTCCCTCCTGGCATAGTTTTGACTGCCAACATTGAGCTTTTCCAACTATTCCTTCCACAAATGTAGTCAGTCTGATTCCTATGCAGCCCATCAGGTGAGATCCATGTATAAAGTCATCGTTTGTATCTTTTAAAAAATGTATTTGCCGGACGTCACTTCCTGATGGCAGCGCCAGTGGCCAGCCCTACTTCCGCTGTGGGCGAGCTCGCTCTGGTCAGCGATCATGGCGGCCACGGCCACGATGGTGACCTTGGGGTCTGCACGGAAGCGGCTGCTCAAGGAAGAGGACATGACCAAGGTGGAGTTCGAGACCAGCGAGGAGGTGGACATCACGCCCACGTTTGACACCATGGGCCTGCAGGAGGACCTGCTGTGCGGCATCTACGCCTACAGTTTTGAAAAGCCCTCAGAAATTCAGCAGCGAGCCATCAAGCAGATAATTAAAGGGGGGGATGTCATTGCTCAGTCTCAGTCCGGTACCGGCAAGACGGCAACTTTCAGTATTTCCGTCCTCTAGTGTCTGGATATTCAGGTCCGGGAAACCCAAGCTCTGATCCTGGCTCCCATGAGAGAGTTAGCTTTGCAGATTCAGAAGGGCCTGCTTGGTCTTGGCGACTATATGAACGTCCAGTGCCACGCCTGCATCGGGGCACCAACGTGGGGGAGGACATCAGGAAGCTGGACTACGGGCAGCATGTCGTCGCTGGCACACCTGGCCGCATCTTTGACATGATCCGACTCCGGAGCCTGAGGATACGAACCATCAAGGTGCTGGTCTTGGATGAGGCCGATGATATGCTCAACAAAGGTTTCAAAAAACAGATCTATGACGTGTACAGGTACTTGCCTCCGACCACACAGGTGGTGCTCATCAGTGCCACGCTGCCCCACGAGATCCTGGAGATGACCAACAAGTTCATGACCGACCCCATTTGCAGCTTGGTGAAACGTGATGAACTGACCCTGGAAGGCATCAAGCAGTTCTTCATGGCTGTGGAACGAGAAGAGTGGAAGTTCGACATTCTGTGTGACCTGTAGGACACGCTGACCATCACGCAGGCGGTCATCTTCTGCAACACCAAGAGGAAGGTTGACTGACTGACGGAGAAGATGCGAGAAGCCAACTTAACTGTCTCCTCGATGCACGGCGACATGCCCCAGAAGGAGCGAGAGTCCATTATGAAGGAGTTCAGATCTGGGGCCAGCCGAGTGCTCATCTCCACAGATGTCTGGGCCCGGGGGCTGGACGTCCCTCAAGTCTCCCTCATTATCAACTATGACCATCCCAACAACAGAGAGCTGTACATACACAGAATTGGGCGTTCTGGGCGATATGGCCGAAAGGGTGTGGCCATTAACTTCGTGAAGAACTAAGACATCCACATCCTCGAGACATTGAGCAGTACTACTCCACCCAGATCGTTGAGATGCCCATGAACGTTGCAGATCTTATCTGAAGGCCCCGGCCTGCTGGGCGGCAGACGAGGTGGGAGCTGCTCCTCACCTGATATGGATTCTCACCTTGGAACCATCCACAGGCAGCTCTGATTTAACAGGAGCCCCTGTGGCCCATCCCAACAGAAGCTGGGGGTCCAACGGTCTTTTCTTATCCACGTGTAAATAATATTGTAGATTTTTCATTAAAGATAAAACCTTAAAAAATGTATTTGCCATGAATAAATCATTATAAATACAAAATTCAGTCATTCTATTTCCAGCCTCATTTCTATCACCAAGCCCATATTTTCCAACTATTATTCCTTCTTTACTGTTTCTGACTTTTGCATTCCAGTCACCAGTTATCATTAATGCATCATGATTGCATATTTGGTCAATCTTGAACTGCAAAATTTGGTAAAAATTCTCAATTTCTTCCCTCTTTGGCTCTAGATGTAGAAGCGTATATTTGGATAATATTAGTATTAGCAGGTCTTACTTGTCTGCATATGGATATTATCACTTACAACATTGTATTTCCGGATAGAACTGGAAATTGACTTTTTTTACCATGAATGCAAGATCATTCTTCTGTTTTTCATTCCCAGAATATTATACCATATGATTATATGATTCAAAGTGCCAAACCTGATCCATCTCATCTCATCTCACTAATGCCTGGTATATTGATAGGCAGCATCATGACGAATAGAGAGGAGATTGACACTGTTAACAGCTTCATCTTACTTGGATCCACAATTAACACACTTGATACCAGTAGTCAGGAAACAAAGAGACATACTGCACTGGGAAAATCTGCACTTAGGGACCTCTCCAAATTATTGAGGAGTAAGAATACCAGTTTGAGAACTAAAGTGTGTCTGATTCAGGCTATAGTCTTTCTGATTACTTGCTATGCATCTGAGAACTGGACAATAAATAAGGATGAAGAAAAAGAAATGACACTTTGAGCTATGATGCTGGAGAAGAGCACTGAACATCCATGGATCCCAAGAGAACAAACAGATATGTCTTGGAGAGGGTGCAGCCAGAGTGCTCTTTGGAGGCAGGAATGATGAGACTTCGTCTCACCTACTTTAGGTATGTTGCTAGGAGGGTCTATTCCTTGGAGGGGGACTTGATGGTGGAAAGGGTGGAAGGTCGGTGAAGGAGAAGAAGACCCTCAACCAGGTGGACTGACACGGTGACTGCTGCAATGGGCTCTTGTGTGTCAGGAAGTGTGAGGATGGCACAGGATAGAACAGGGTTCAGATCTTTGGTGCGTAGGGTTGCTATGAGTTGTACTTAACTCGACGGCACCTAACAACAACAAATCTTCTAGAGTTTCCCTGCTTAATCTTTGCTCCTTATTTTTTCTTGTTTTCCTCCCCCTTTTTCTTATCTGCAAGATATAATCTTCCAACACAATATGCAGTTGTTGGGGTTTTTTTTAATTTATTTTATTACTTTTCTGTGCATGTACCATCAAATCAGATCTGACTGGTACAGGAGGAGATTGTCCCTCCTTCCCCAGCAGAGCATCTGGTGGATTTGAACCGTGCGCCTGTGGGATTGTAGTTGCAGCTCCTTACCACTAGGCCACCAGAGCTCCCCTAATATGCAGTTTTTACCTACCGTAGGCCCACATGTTCTCTCCTGTAGTGCCCTACCTTCTTTGCCTTCTTTGAAAATTCCCACTCAGCCATCAAGGCTCAGCTCAAACATCCCTCTTCTGTGGGCCTATTTCAGCATTCCTCAGTTGAGCCTGTTGCCTAAGACGACTGTGTATTGCATTGGAAGACATGTTAACGGAAATGGAGATTGGGATGCATATACTTTCCTACAGTTAGATAGAAAATATTTGGGATAATTAGAATGTAGTTTCCATGTGGGGTACTTTTGAGCATTAAGAATTTGTGTGACAATGATATACTAGGTAGTGAGATACTTTAATGTCATACTAGGGAAAGTCCCCAAATTGTTTAAGCATTTTATTGAAAAAAAAAAAACCCAAACAAACATGCATATAGAGGAGTGTATATATGAGAAATGTACAGTCATATCTTTTACAAATTTTTATGACACATTTGCCTCTGAAAGTTGGACAGAATGTAGAAGAAGAATTGATACCTTTAAATTGTGATCTTGAAGAAGACTATTAAATATCCCATAGACTGACAAAAGAACAAACAAGTTGGTTTTGGAGGAACTATAACCAGATTGGTTCTTAAAGGCAAGAATGGTTAAACTCTGTCTCACATACTTTGGGCATGTTGTCAGGAAGAGCCAGTTCTTGGAAAAAGATAGAAGAGCCAGTTCTTGGAAAAAGATAGCATGCTAGGAAATGTGGAGGGACAGAAAGAGAGGACAACACGCAATGAGACAGACTGATACAGTGACTGTGACAATGGCCTTAAGCATATCAGAGATGTGGAGGATGGTACAGGTCAGGGCAAGGTTCATGTCTGTTCAGAGGGTTGCTGTGAGTCATAGTAGACTTGAAGGCACATAACAACAAAAATAATGACACATTTCTGTAACCAGAACCTAGATCAAGAAATAAGTCTTTAGACTGAAGAGGCCTCCTCAGGTCCCTTTCTGGCTACTACCTACCTCCCACTTCAAGGTACTTCAAGGTAGCCACTATCCTAACTTTCAAAATATTTATAGTTTTTATTTTTATGTAAGTGGAATCATATAACATAATTTGGTAACTCAATTCTTTTGTTGTACATTTAATCACTGTTGCATGTAATTCTTTTTCATTGCTGTACAATGTTCCATTATATGAATATATCACTACTTATTCATTCTGCTGTTGATGACCAATTGAATACGTTCTACCATTTGACTGTAGCCTTCAATATGGATTGAAGCTCAACAACAAGAAAACAAAGATTCTCATCATTGGGCCAATTGGCAGCATCAGTATGGATAGTGAAGAGATTGAGATTGTTAACAGTTTTAGTTTACTTGGCTCCACAATCAACACGCTTGATACCAGCAGCCATGAAATCAAGAGATGAATTGCATTGGGAAAGTCCGTTGTCAGGGACCTCTCCAGAGTATTGAAAAGCAGCGACATCAGGTTGGAGATTAAGGTGCACCTGATCCAGGCCATAGTCTTTGCAAATGCTTGCTATGCATCAGATAGCTGGACAATGACAAGCGATGATATAAAGAGAATTGATGCTTTTGAGCTGTGGTGCTGGAGAAGAGTATTGAACTAGGAGAACAAACAGGTTCATCCTGGAGAGGGTGCTCCTTGAAGGCAAGAATTCTGAAGCTTCGTCTGACTTACTTTAGACACGTTACAAGGAGAGACTGGTCCTTGGGGAGGGACATCATGTTTCAGATGGTGGAGAGACAGCGCAAGAGAGGAAGACCCTCGAGGAGATGGATCAATTCAGTAACTGGAGTAATGAGGATAGGTGTGTGAGAGACAATAAAGTTAACACAGGGTAGAGCAGGGTTTAGGGCTCTTGTACATAGGGTCGCTATGAGTCACAAGTGATTCGACGGCACATAACAAACAACAAAGTGTATGGGGAAAAAAAGCTGCAATGAAAATTTGGGTCTTTGTGTAGAGAATGTACGTATGCATTTCTTTTGGATAACTAACTAGGAATGAAGTTGCTAGGTCATGGGGAATGCATATGTTTGCCTTTGGTGTTATTGTTCATTGTTGTTGAGTAAGAACTGGAGTATAGCTGCTCCTGGCTCATAGCAGGTTTTCAGAGGATATAATGGCACAGGAAGATTTTTCTCCCAAGGAGCAGCTGGTGGATTTGAACCTTTTGTCTTCGGGTTGACAGTACAAGTCCCTATACCCACTAGGCCACTAGAGCTTCTATCACCTTTGGTATATACTTCCAAACTATTTTCCAAAGTCACTGTATAATGAACACTCCTAACATCAGTGTATAAGAATTCCAGTTGTTCTATATTTCTTAGTACTTGTGACTTGGTTTTTTTTTCTTTGTCATTTTCATTTTAGAAAATCAGATGACATTCTGCTGAGTGTATTGTAGTATTGCCTAGTGGGATTTCATTTCCAGTTCCTTGGTGAATAATGAGGCTGGCCCTTTTAATATGCTTTTTGACCATTTGAGTATTATCTTACATGCCTATTGAAGTCTCATCTGATGTTTAACTGTCTTTTTCGGTTTTAAGTAAGATTTTTATTTTTAAATATTTTAGATTTGTAGAAAAGTTGCAAAATTGTACAGTTCTTGTATACCCTTCAATGTAATTTCCCCCAATGATTATATATCTTATATAACTACTATACATTTGCCACTACGGAGAAGTTAATGTTAGACTAATATTATTAGAGAGCTCTGATGGTCTAGAGGTAAGGAACTACACTGTCAACCCAGAGGCACAAAGCTTGAATCCACAGCTGCTCCTTGGAAGAAAGATAGGCAGTCTCCTTCTACATAATTTACTGCCTCTGAAACCCACCAGAGGGTCAGCTATGAATTGGTTCTGGCATGATAGTACATAAATAGCTATGTGATTTTATTAGGAGTCATGGTAGCACAATGGTTAAGTACTTAATTGAAAGATTGGTAGTTCACACCTGCACAGGAAATTCTGTCATGGACTGAATTGTGTCCCCCTCAAAATACATGTATGTAATGCTATAATGTGGAAGTTTTGTAATGATCCCCCATGATCTGATAAACAAAGCAATTGTAAAAGGATTATGATGGGACGTACTCTCTTCATCCTATTATAGCCTTGAGGTTTGATGTGAAGATATTCCTCTAGAGTGTGGCCTACATTACCTTTTGTCTTACTGAGCAATACATGGAGAACGAAGGGAGGAGAGTGGGGGAATCCCAACATCACCAAAACAGAAGAACCAGTAGCAAGGCATGTCCTTTTGCCCTGGACACAGGGAAGACCAGATATGAGATCTCTAAGGAATTCTGGATGTAGAGATGCTGAAGGAAACGTGGACCTCCTTGCAGAACTGAAAGAGAAAGCCTTCCCCTAGAGCCAGCGCCCTAGAATTTGCACTTTAACTTTCAAAGCTATAAAATAATAAATTTCCGTTTGTTAAAGCTATTCATTTGTGCTATCTGCTACAGTGGTGCGAGGTAACTAGGACAGGCTCCCTGAGAGAAAGACCTGTTGATGTGCTTCTGTAAAGAGTATGCTTAGATAAAAGGAGGAGGGAAAAATAGAATATGCTTAGAAAACCCTCTGGGGCAGTTCTGCTTTGTTACTTGGGATCACTGTGAACTGGAATCAATACAAAAGCATCCAACAGCAGCATAAAACTATTAACAAATTATAAACTTTATTCAGATTTAACTATTTTTCTCTCTAGATCTTTTTCTGACCTAACATTTTTTATTTAAGCTTTTTTGCTTGTTTTACCTAATTCATTATATATTCTAGACATCCTTTTATCATATATGCATAATTAATATCTTCTCCTTTGTGGGACATCATATAATCTCTTAATGGTGCAAATATGTTGTGTGCCGTCAAGTCAGAACCAACTCATATCTGACTCTCCAGCAGGTTTGCAGAGACAGTAAATCACACAGGAGATTACCCATCCTCTGTGAACTTTTTATATAGTCTGATTTTCTAATTTTTTTTTTTTTAACTTTATGGAGAAGATTCTTTGTGTTGTGCTTAATCTTTTTTTTTTTTCCTTTCCTCCCAGTGCCAGGGTCATAACAGATGTTCTCTCATGGTTTTGAGTTTTCACATTTAAATTGACAATCGACTTGGAGTTGATTTTTACGTAAGGAAAAATCATTTCCCCTACAAAGCATTTTTGCTTTAACCTTAGAGCCTGTGATATCATAAAAATATTTTTAAGAATAGCATTATTTGAAATTTGGAAGAATACATTTTTTTCTAAAGGGAGTCCTAGTGTCCTTGTCCATGTGGAGTTGTGCTGCTAACCCAAAGGTTAATCAGGTTTCCTCCAGGGATAACATTGTAAACTGTAGTACAGTATCACAGGGTATTTACGTTGATTGTCAAGTTATGAAACTTTTGCACAGTTACAAGCATGCTCTTTTAGTATTGCCCTTTTAGATCCATATCTCTTTTAGTACTTCTTGCCTTCATCTTCTTCTCAACTTAGACATTCCGTAATCTCCTCTCTGTTTTTTGAATTCTGTCATTTTGAGAGTGTTGTATAAACAGAATCAGGTACAGGTTGTTGTTGTTGTGTGCCATCAAGTCAGAACCGGCTCATAGCTGAGCCTCTAGCAGGTTTTCAGGGACTGTAACTCACACAAGATGAGACTGGCCTTTTTCTCTTGTGGAGCACCTGGTAGATTTGAACCTTGTACCTTTGGGTTGGCAGCAAAGCTCCTTGCCACCAGACCATCAGCGCTCTCTACTTCATAAAGAGGTTACATTCTTAGGGTTCTATGGTAAGTTGGTTCTGAGAAAAATTGAGAAACTACTTTTTTCTTTTTTCACATTTTTATTATGATTGCCATTTATTATCAATATCTTCTTAAATCTGATCTGTAATTTTTCTTTGGGAGTTGGTGTGAAAATAATAACATCTACAAATTAAGCACTGCTACATGTTATGTAGTATATAATACTAATAATAGTATATAAAAAATTAAAAATAGTCTTGAGAAGAAGAAAGAGTTGTCAGTTCTTCATAAATTGAATATGTTGTAAATTGGGTACTACATATATCCAATATGTGCACGTGGTGATATAATCTATATGATGTAATCTTTTGAGTTTGACTCTATTTAGCATAATTGTGTAGACATTGTTGTCACTTTTGTCAGTAGATCATTTCTTTTTATTGCTGAATAGTATTCCTCAGTGTGAACATTCTGTAGTTTATTTATCCACTCACTTATTGAAGTGAATGTAGCTTGTTTCCAGTTTTTTTGGTAATTCTAAATTAGGCTTCTATAAATATTTATATACAGGTTTTTGTGTGAATATGTCTTCATTGCTCTAGAATAATGCCCTGGAGTGCAGTCGATGGGTTGTGTGGTAGTTACATGTTCAGTTTTTAAAGAATCTGCCAAATTATTTTTTATAAGGATGTTTGTTTCATTTCATATTCTACCAGAAATATATTTTGGATCCAGTTCTCCACATCTTTCACTAGTGTTTAGTGTTTCTGTTTTCTTGCATAGAGATTTGTAGTGGTACTTGACTGTGGTTTTGATTTACATTTTCCTGTTGACCAAAGCCATTAGACCTCCTTTTGTGTGCTTTTTTACCTTCTGCATAGCTTCTTCAGTGAAATGGCTTCACAGATCTTTTGTCCATATCATACTTGGATTATTTGTTTTCATGTTGTTGAGTTTTAAATATCCTTTTTATATTCTAGAGACGAGTGTTTTATCAGATAGGTGGTTTGTGGCCTAGTGGCAAGAAGCCGTGCTGCAATCATGAAGGCTCACAGTTTTAATCCATCAGCTGCTCTGTAGGAGAAGGATGGGCAATCTCCTCCCGTACAATTAACTATCTCTGAAAACCCTCTGGAAGGTCAGCTGTGGCTCAGTTCGACTCTATGCTATATCACCACCACAACTACTCAGTAACAAGTCTCTTCATCTTCCTAAAGAGACTTTCTCAGAGCAAAAGTGTTTAGTTCTGAAGAAGTTCAGTTTGCTGATGGTTTTCATATTGTGAATTATGCTCTTGGTGTTAAGTGTGAGAACTCTTTGTCTAACCCTAGACTCTGTCCATTTTCTCCTGTTTTTTTAAAACCATTCATTTTATATTTAAGTTAATGCGCTATTTGAGGTAATTGGTGTGTGAGCTGTGAGTCTTAGGCTGAGAGACTTTTCTTTTGCCAATGGATGTTCAATTTCTCCAGCACCACTTGCTGAAAAAAGTCATCTTTCCATCATTGGATTGATTGCTTTGATACTTTTGTCAGTAAACCTAAACCCATTGCTGTGCAATCAGTCCTGACTGATAGTGACCCTGTAGCACAGAGCAGAGCTGCCTCACAGAGTTTTTAAGGCTATAAATCTTTAAGGAAGCTGACTGCAAAACAACAAAGCAGCTAGTCAGTTCTAACTGCTGACCGACCTTGTAATTAACAGCTCAGTACTTTAAACATGGCACCACCAGGGTTCTTTTGTCAGAAAACTCTTGGATTCTTTCTCTCCATTCTGTTGATGAGCCTCTCCACTGAGTTTATTACATTCATACGTATTAAAAATTAAATAAAATGTGTACCATCAAGGCTATTCAAATTTACAGCAATCTTATAGTGGTAAGATGTTGTGCTGTAATCCCAAAGGCATGTGGTTCGAATCTGCTGGTTACTCAGCAGGAGAAGGATGGACAGTCTTCTCCCATGCAATTTGTTGTTGTTGTTGTTGTTGTTATGTGCCGTCGAGTCGCTTACGACTCATAGCGCCCCTATGTACAACAGCCCTAAACTCTGCTCTGTCCTGTGCCAATCGCACTGTCTCTGACACTTCCATACCGATTATCCCAGTCACTGAATCAGTCCACCTCATAGAGGGCCTTCCCCTCCTGCGCTGTCTCTCCACCCTCCCAAGCATGATGTCCTTCTCCAAGGACCGGTTTCTCCTCACAACATGTCCAAAATATGTTAGACAGAGCCTCAGAATCCTTGCCTCCAAGGAGCCACCCTGTTTAACCCTTTCCAGGACAAATCTCTTTGTTTTCCTAGCAGTCCATGGTATTCTCAATACTCTTCTCCAGCACCACAGCTCAAAGGCCTCAATTCTCCTTCTATCCTCCTTGGTTATTGTCCAACTCTCTGATGCATAAGAAGTGATTGTGAAGACCATGGCCTGTATCAGACGTACCTTAGTCTCCAGAGAGACACCATTGCTCTTCAGTACTTTGGAGAGGTCCCTAACAGCAGACGTTCCCATGGCAATGCGCCTTTTAATTTCCTGGCTGCTGGTGCCAAGACTGTTGACTGTGGAGCCAAGCAAACTAAAGCTGTGTGCAATCTCAATCTCTTCACCAGCCATCCTGATGCTGCCAATTGGGCCAGTGGTGAGAATCTTTGTCTTCTTGACTTTGAGTCTCAATCCATATTGTAGGCTGCAGTCCTTGACCTTCTGTGGCAAGTGCTTCAGGTCCTCTTCATTTTCAGCAACCAGGGTTGTGTCATCTGCATAACGCAGATTGTTGATAAATCGTCCTCCAATCTTGACCCCACATTTCTCCTCATAGAGCCCAGCCTCCCAGATAATCTGTTCTGCATATAGGTTGAAAAGGTATGAAGATAGGATGCGTCCCTGGCGTACGCCCTTCCCAATTTTGAACCATGCAGTGTTCCCTTGCTCTGTTCTGACGACTGCCTCCTGGTCCAAGTATAGGTTTCGCATTAGCACGATCAAGTGTTCTGGGATTCCCATTCTTCTCAGAGTCAGCCATAGTTTGTTATGATCCACACAGTCAAATGCCTTTGCATAGTCAATGAAACACAGATAGATATTCCTCTGGTATTCCCTGCTTTCAGCTAAGATCCATCTAACATCAGCTACAATATCCCTAGTACCACAACCCCTTCTAAACCCAGCCTGGACTTCTGGCAGTTCTCTGCTGATGTGCTGTTTACTGCCTCTGAAAAACCCTTCAGTCAGCTCTGGGTCCGCTATGACTCTACTGTACCCAGCAATATGGCAGAGTAGAGCTGGCCCACTGTGTTTCGTAGGCTTGTAATCTTTCATGGGAGCAGATTATCTGGTCTTCTGCAGAGCCCTGTTGTTGTGTATGGTAGAGTCAGAAACAACCCATAGCTGATCCTCTGGTGGGTTTTCAGAGGCAATTAATCACACAGGAGGAGATTGCCCATCCTTCTTCTGCAGAGCAGATGGTGGCTTCAAACCACTCACCTTTGGGATTGCAGCACAACTACTTGCCACTAGGTCACCAGAGCTCCCTAGGATTCAAATTGCTGACCTTTCAGTTAACAGCTCAGCACTTTAGAGGAAATCATTGTGCCAGTAAGTACATCAAAACCCAAATTCACCACCCTTGAGTCAATTCTAACTCCTAGTCACCCTCCATCTACAGTAAGTAGTTTTAACGAGAACGTCTTTCTCCTCCAGAGCATGTTTCCAGAGCTTCTGTTTGGTGGATTTGAACTCCCAGCCTTTCAGTTAGCAGTGCAATACTTATCCTCCCTTATCAGTTCCTTGATTATGGAGTAGAACATATATTTTTATTGATCAATAACACTTTGAAAGGAGAGGCTAATGGTATTGTTTTCACAGAAACACAGAATCCTTGGCAAGTGACTGAAAAATGTTTTATCTTAAGTAAAAGGGAAGGTGCCTTTAACATAAATAACATAAACCCAGCTAAAGAATTGATTGAAGCCAAATATTCATCTTTTTTTTCCAAATATTCATCTTTTATCTCACTTATCAAGAAGCCCAGAGATAGGACAGCTCCAGGGTTGGATAATTCAGCAGTCAGCTTTGTCATTAAGGAACCAGAGCTCCTTAATTTCATCTTTCCATTCTGCCATCATCAGTATATCAGCTTTGTTTCCAAGCTAGGTTCATTCTGGGTCACAAGGTGGCTACCAGAGTGCCAGATCCAAGATCCAGCAGAAGAGATTGTCTCTCCTCCTCAGCTGAGTCACATGTATTTGTCTCAGCCTGGCACTGGCCGCAGCATTGGGATTACTGATTTTCTGAGATCAAATAGCATCTGCCCTCCAGGAAAGGAGTCTTGGTGACACAAATGATTAAGCACTGGCTTACAAATTGAAAGATTGCGAGCTGGAACCTATTCAGCCATTTCAAGAGAGAAAGACCTTGTGATCCACTTCCATAAAGATTTTTGCCAAGAAAACCCAATAGGACAGTTCTGCTTTGTCACAGGGGCGTCACCATAAATTGAAATCTGCTCTCTAGGACCCAAGAACAGCAACTCCTAAGGAGGGGGTAGGATCACTTTTCATGAAGGATGCATACTTTTTTTTAAAAAAAGCAGTGTTTGAAAGATGTGTAAACATCTTACTTAGTTGAGACAGGAGGATGAAAGAGATGACCTTTCAAGGACCCTGCCTAGTCTGCTTGTCTTTGCTTTTCATTCACACTGGTTGTCTGTGCTCTGTCTGGGTTCATAAAATGAGCCAGACTTGCCCTTCATTGCCTAATAACTCCTTTGTTCTGACCAGGAGATGTCCTGGCTTTTCCCAGAACGCCTCCAGGTGTGGGAGATAGTGTTTTAATCAAAGCACGTCCTTGTGTCCTGACAGAAAACAAATGGCATTTCCTCCTGTTTGGTAACATTTTCTTCATCTAGATTTCATGGAGTGTTCAGTATGAATTCAGAAAACCCCTCTTTATTAAGGCCTGTGGAAGAGAGTGGTTATCAAGGAGCTAGCAGAAGGGGCATGTCCTCATGGAACACCAATAACTGAGGTGCTGGGGTCCTAGAGGCCTCATGATGCCGGGTGACACCCAGGGAGAGGAGATGCATTTCCCACAGGATGCAGGCAAGTGTCATGGGAGAAATGACATTTGAATTGACTTTTTTATTTTAATAAATTTTTTTATATTGGTTTACTTACAAAGTTCGTGTATTTCACACTGGATCTTTCCCATTTCCTTTACTTACCCTTCCCTCTACCTATCAAATTGTGTGACCCTATGATTAGGCCCCGCCCATCCTCACCCCTCTTGTCTTCCCCTCCCCTGCTTGGATCCTCATGCACACTTTACTACTTATCGTTTTATTTCTACAATAATGATGTTATGTAGTATTTGTCTTTATGGGACTGAGTTAGTTCACTTAGCACAATGCTTTCCAGTCCCTCCCAAGTTAGGTAGTAGTTTTCTTTTTTTCTAAAAAAATTATTATCATTTCAATGAAAATTTACAGAGATTTTGGATTTCCATTCATTCATTGTTGCACTTTTCTCCCATCCCAACCCTCCCCCCTACCCTGTTGGAAAAGTAAAAGAAAAATTCTTTCATTGTTTTATAATCCCTCCCCCCAGGTCCACTCCAATATGCAGCCTAATCACATATCCCTTTTAAACAGTTTTCTCCCTCATCTGTTTCAATGCAGTAAATATTATGGAGCCCATCTTTCTCAGTCTCCCCCCAAACCTGATGTCAGTCCTGTTTTACAATAGTGGCACCATGCAGTATTTGTCCTTTTGTGACTGAGATACTTTACTCAGCATAATGTCCTCCAGGGTTACCCATTTTGAATAATATTGCATGAGTTCCTTGTCTTTCAATGCAGCATAGTATTCCATTGTCTGAATATACCACAGCTTCTCTATCCATCCCTTTGTTGTTAGGTAGTAATTTTCTAAATCATTGTTCCTACCTACTGCATAGTGTTCCATTGTGTGAATGTACCACAATTTCTTAATTGATTTGATTGTGGTTGGACATTTTGGTTGTTTCCATGTTCTTGCAATGGTGAATAACGCTGCTATGAGCATTGGTGTACAAATCTCTGTGTCTCATTTCTAATTTTCTTAGGGCCCATTGAATTGATTCTTGGGGAAGTTACAGATGTCTCAGGTGAAAATGGGACCAAAAAAGCCATTTATGGCAAAAGAAATGGTGACAGCAAAGGCATTGAAGTGAGTAAGGACAAGGGTGCACCACGGGTGGGGACTGAGGAGCAGTAGCAGGAGAGATGGGTTAGCCCTGACTGTGGAAGCCTTCAACAGCACACTAAGGACCTGGCATTTACTTGGCAGGACTAGCAATGGGTTTGTTGTTTTGGATTTGTTTTTCTTATTCTTGTTAAGAAACCTATACTTTGCCAACATTGGGAAAGACCTAAGGGCCATCATAGGAATGTCTGCTTTTTCCTAAATTTGCACTTATTCCAGGATGTGAGAGGAAGCTGATTATTTGAGTGCCATTCGTGGTAATGGGCACCCATGGTGGACAGTGTTGGCTGGAGCTTCCCGACTAAATCAAGCCTGGAAGCAGGAGCGGCATCCACTTCCGAAATGGCTTGCCTCTGGAAACTATGTACGAACAGTGCTCAGGCTGTTCGTTCATAGGGTCGCTATGAGTCGTCTACGACTCGACGGCATTAAACAACAACAACAACAACCTTTCTATATGGCAGAGAGCAAATTCCAATTATAACAAAAACTTCTCCATCAGAATGGTAGAATTCCCATTTTACGGATGAGAAAACCAAGAATTAGTGTATTTGGCCGCAAAAGCTGATTACTTCTCCCTCAAGTTTTGCTCTTTCTTTTGGAGGAAGGGGGAATGCCTTCTCAGAGACTGTTTACTCTGCTCCCTCTGACAGTCCACCCTTTCTTTCTCTTTTTCTTCCAGGAGACATCTGGAATGTTAGGTTGTTATTAGGTGCCATCACGTCGACTATGACTCAGAGATCCCTATGAACAACAGCCCTCAACACTGTCCTATCCCATACCGTCCTCACCATCTCTGATATGCCCAAGTCCATTGTTCCAGTCACTGTGTCAGTCCAGCTCACTGAGGGTCTTTCTCCTCTGACCCTCCACCTTTTCCAGCGTGATAATCTTTTACCAAGAACTGGCCCCTTCTGACAACATTCCCCAAGTATGTGAGACTTTAAGTTTTGGCATCCTTGCCTCTAAGCATGGATGGATAGGTGGTGATTGTGTCAGGTGCTATTGAGTCAAGTATGATTCATAGCAACCCTGTGAACAACAGAGTTGAACCCTGTCCTATCCGGTGCCCTCCTCATCGTCTCTGACACTCTTGAGCCCATTGCTGAATGGTTAGGAGGGAACATTAAAAGGAAGGACAGGAGGGCGTCTTAAAAGCTGTTGGAAATACCATGATATTCATGGTGTGTGGCCTCAGGACAGAGCCAGGTGATCTCAGGGGCACTTTCACCCTTGAATAGTTTAGTGTGCCCTTTGTTACCAGGGAAAAGGGATACATTCTTTGACACTGTCACAGAGCTTGAAGCCAGAAGGAACCATAGAGATACTTAGTTTGTTATTGTTGTTGGGTACTGTCAAGTCAGTTCCAACTTAATGGCAAGATCATTAGGATTTTCTTCCACAGAACCCTTGGATGTGTTCAAATGACCAACCTTTCAATTAGCAATCAAGTGGTTAACTGTTGTGCCAGCAAGGCTATTCCTCATTTTTCAGGTGGGAAGCCGAGACCCAGATAGGGTCAGCCCCTTTTGTACCTTTGAACAAAACACAGGTTATGACAGGTCCACTCTGCCTTACTGCCCCCCTCTCAGAGTTATCATCTTCCCAAATCTACAAGCTTCTACATTTTTCCTTTTCTCATATCTTTCTTCTTGAGGTTACAACAAAAGAATCCAACAAAACACAACCTTCTTTGACTTATAAAAGAAAACCTGCTCTGTTCTTTGAAATTAGACTGGTGTCTAGTTAAATTATCTAGTCTGCTTTCATTTGGCTCTCTGTGTCTCGTAGAAATGAAAGTTTGGATTCAGTTACTTTCCTATTATTTGGTTCAGAAAGGATGTTTCAGTCTTTTAAAAAAGCACCTCAAATGTGCTGTTATGTCAGAACTGATTCCAAGCTGGCCCTCCAAAGATTTTGGAGACTAACTTGCAAGGGAAGAGATTGCCCATCTTTCTCCTGAGGGGTCATTGGTGAACTCACACTGCCAGAAGGCTGCCGCCTTTGGGTTAGTAATGTGACTCCCCATGGGCTCCCCGCCCCTCTTAGTGCAGTCATAACTTTGTGGCTAACTGCCAGGGACAACTGACGGGATGATCTGTCCTGAGAAAAGAGGAGTTTATGCAGTGTGCCTCCTGAGATGTGAGGACCAGGGCTGCCCCACTGGAGCTGTGGCATATTGTGTAACCCTTGCATGTGTGGTACGATGGAAAAAGCATTGGCAGATGGCCCCAAATACATCCCACTACCTGGGAGTGACATGACTTAGGCAAGTTAACGTCAACTCTCTGTACCTCAGTCACCCTTATCTGTGACATGGCAATAAGGCTTACTTTGTAGAGTTGCCACAAGTGTTCCTGTACTTGGAGTGTTTTGTCCCTGTGGACTGTGAGGGTGAAGTGTTGTCATTGTCATTATTAGGGCATGGACATTCTCAGGCTGACTCTCCAGAGTGAACTGACAGGAGACGAACTTGAACACATAGCCCAGAAGGTATTGAGGTTTCTTTTAGTGTGAGAACCCTTCCTCTTGGCTATTCCCTTTCCTGGCTGCTGAGTCCTCGCGCCAGTGCTTCTGGGAAAGTGTCTTTGCTGCTGTGAGCGTGGGAGCATCACTTGTGTCAGACACACTGTCTGAACTCTGCCTTGTGTGCTGCTTTGAGGGGTGGGCTGACGCCATTAAAATGGAAACTAACCCATGATATCTAATAATTTTCCTTGTCCAGTGTTCTTGCTGCTGTGTGGTTTTGGTAATGTTTCTGAAATTAATTTTCAGTGGCACATCAGACTAACTTCTCCAGCCATGGAGGAGCAGGTCTGCGTTGGCTGAAGGACAGGGGTTTTGCCCTTGCTATGTGTTTCTGAGCCATTTCTCTCTTTCTCTGGCAGGCGGGAAGGAAGACCTATGCCATGGTATCCAGCCGATCAGCTGGCCAGTCTCTGGCTTCGGAACTAGTGGAGTCCAATGATGGACATGAGGAGATCATTAAAGTAAGTATCATTTTCCTCCATTTTTTCCCTCCCTTCCTAAGGGAGGGTGTGGCTGACACTGCCTACGGGACATTTGACTGTGGGAAGAACTAGACCTGAGATGCCAGTTTCTGGCTATCTCCTGGAAAGATCTTAATTAACACTGGAGACCCAAGTCTGTCTGTGATGGCTTTGGTTCTGCTTGGCCGAGGGCATGGGAAGGGATAGGGTGAACTATCCACATTTCTGTTCACTGGGTATGTTTAGCTGTTTTAGATTGTGGAGATGGGCGATCTGTTTATGAAACTCATTTTAAAATGAAACAATTTTCCTTTTTTTTTTAACCCCCTATGGGTCTTTCATAGTGTTCCATGCCAGAGTAAAAACTGTGGCCCTAAACCATTGCCTGGCCTCTTTGCTCATAGACTGCAGGCACTGAAACATGTTGCACTCTGTGTGTGTGTGTGTAGGGGGAATATTTCCTTTATTTAAAAAAAACCAAACACCTGCTTTTTTATATACCATGAAATTGACCCAATTACAATGTCCAGTCCAATGGTTTTAGTATATTTATAGAATTATGCAAACACCCACAAAAAACCAAATTTGTTACAATCAAGTTGATTTCAACTCATAGTGACCTTGTAAGGATAGAATAAAACTGTCCCCAAATGTTTTGAAGGCTATAAATATTTATATATTAATATGTAAATTAAAAGAGTACAGCATTTTTCATTATTATTATTATTATTATTATTTTGTGTGCATGTACCGTCCAATCAGATCTGACTGGTACAGGAGGAGATTGTCCCTCCTTCCCTGGCAGAGCATCTGGTGGATTCGAACCGTGCGCCTCTGGGATTGTAGTTGCAGTTCCTTGCCACTAGGCCACCAGAGCTCCCCAACATTTTTTTCTTACAGAATAACTGGTAGGTTTGAATCATTTTCATTAGCAGCCAACACTAAACTACTGCACCACCAGGGCGCCTTTGTGAAATCCTCAGCACTCTCTGATTCGGAAATATTGTCATCCTCTCCAAAAGAAATCCTGTCTCATCAGCGCCATGCTCCTTTTTCAGCAGTTTTCAGAAACTGCTAATCTATTTCCTGTGTCTCTGAATTTACCTATTCTGAATATTTCATATAAACGGGCTCATATAATATGTCGTCTTTTGTGTCTGCCTTCCATCACTTAGGGCGACCTTGTGGCCTAGTCCACTGGGAGTTGTACTTCTAAGCTAAAGGCTGCACCTCCACCAGCGCAACTTGAGAGAAAGATGGGCAGTCTCCTCCCATGTGATTTACAGCCTGTAAAAACCCACTAGTGGATCAGCTCTGAGTCAGTTCTGAACAGCAATTGAGTTTGAGAATTTTCTTCATATAGTGTATTTTCAAAGCTCACCTAAGTTGGGAGATACATTTGATTCCTTTTTTGGCTCAATAATATTTACCTATAATATTCATTCCTTTTTATGGCTCAATATTATTTCATTGTATTGTATTGGATATGGCACATTTTGTATAGCCATTCATCAGTGGATGCATGTTTTGTCCACTTTTTGGCTGCATTGAATAGTGTTAGAACATTTGTGTAAAAGTTTTGTATAAACGTAGGTTCTGTGTTTGACATTTTGAGGAATCCTGGAACTATTCCTCAAAGTGTCTTCCACAGTGGCTGCAACATTTTACAATCCCACTACCAATAGATAAAGATTCCACTTCCCTAACTTTTAGCTCAGTATAGTTTTTCGCAGTTTGTTTTTTTAAATTTGCATTTCTCTAATGACTCGACAGCACCTAACAACAGCAATGACTTGAGCATTTTTTGTGTGCTTATAGTCCTTTCTTTTGGTGGAAAGTAAGTTGAGAATATTGTTCTTGCTATATTTGTTATTAGTATAGGAATTTCTGGTGGCAGGGTAGTTAAGTGCTCTCCTGCTAGCCAAAGGGCTGATAGTTTTAACCCTTATGGCTGCACTTCCTCTAAGATAGATTTAAATGCCCTTTTGACACCTCTGTCACCACAATTGATTCTTCTTTGGTCTTCCTTACTCATTGTCCATCTTTCAGATGCATAAGAAGCAGTTGAAAACCCCATGGCTGGGACCAGGCACACTTCACACTTTAGTCTTGAATGTGGTGATCTTGCTCTTGAACACTTTGGAGAGGTCTTTGACAGCAGATTTTCTCAATACAACACATCTTTTGATTTCTTGACTGCTGCTACCATGGATGTTGATTGCGGGTCCAAGTAAAATGACAACTTCAGTCTTTTCTCCATCTATCATGATGCTGCCTATTGGTCTTGTGGTGAGGATTTTTGTCTTCTTGATGTTGAGATGTAACACATATTGAAGGCTGTATTCTTTGATCTTCAGTAAGTGGTCCAATTCTGTTTTAGTTTCTGTAGGCAAGCTTGTGTTGTCTGCATAACAAAGGGTGTTGATGAATCTTCTTCCAATCCAGATGCCACTATAAGTTACTTAGTTTAGTTTATCTAGGATAAATTTCCAGCGGTAAATTTGCTGGTCAAAGAGTCAGTACATTTCTATGTCTTCTGATCAGAGTCACCAAATTGCCATTCAGAAAGATGGTGGCAATTTATCTTCATACTAATAGTATATGAGGCTGCCTGTTTGTGTGGAACTAATTGAACTTGATGTTTGCAGAACTAAATAATGTCATGTTCATATTTCAGGTGTACTTGAAAGGGAGGTCTGGAGACAAGATGATCCATGAGAAGAACATTAAC
This sequence comes from Elephantulus edwardii, assembly GCF_000299155.1. Lineage (NCBI taxonomy): Eukaryota > Metazoa > Chordata > Mammalia > Macroscelidea > Macroscelididae > Elephantulus > Elephantulus edwardii. Next base: position 1,813,826 of record NW_006400023.1, on the reverse strand, counting down.
CAGCTGAAGAGTGAGGTGCAATACATCCAGGAGGTAGGCCCTGCTCCCTTCTCTCTGTGCGAGTGCTAATGTTATGCCTTTAAAGATCACAATTTTACCTGACTCCTTTCATTTGGGGGTGCCAATTTTTCCCCTTTTACTCCCTTAATATCTCCAAAATGCCACATACCTCTCATGTGTCAAATATAATTTCTGACCCTTTGCCCATGTTAGCCAGCAAATACTTACTAAATGCCATGTACCCACCAGCACTGTCTTCAGCAGGTACTATCGTTTAGGATAGAATTCTCGCTGTCCTTGCTGAGCCCTGGGTTTGTTTTCTAGTCACTGCATCTAAGAATCAGAAGCAGCCTCCACTCATCTGTCAGTGGAGGGTTGTGGCTGCTGTGAATCTAAACAGGCTTCAACGGAGCTCCCAGACCAAGACAGACTAGTAAGAAAGACCAGAACATCTCCTGAAATCATCCATCAAAACCTCTCTGGTCCAGTCCCTGTGCATGGGATTGCTTTGAGTTAGGGACTGACTAGCCAGCAGCTAACAGTGACAAAGCACTGTCCTCAACCAATCCTACCTAAAATCGCCAACCATCCTTTCTCATTATTTTCTGACCCTCTCCCTGGTTAATGTTATTCCGTGGCACTTTTCTCTCCAACTAGAATGTTAGTTCCATCAGGGCAGAGTTTGTGCTTATTTTGTTGCTTGTATACGAAGGAGGAACCAGGTCGTAACTCTACTGGACTAGGATCTTTCCTCCCCATAGGCAGTGCCTAGAACAGTGCCTGACTCAGAGTGGTGCAGGTTAGGAAATGGGGCCTGAAAGTGCATAGATTGGCACGCTCTCCCTACCACAAAGGTAAAGTTACTTGCCCTTCCTTCCCAGGCTAGGAGCTGCCTGCAGAAACTACGAGAAGATATAAGTAGCAAACTTGACAGAGATCCAGGAGATTCTTTCCATCAACAGGAGATACAGGTAATAAGAACTGCTCTGTGGATGCATCCCTACAGAGGAGGTGGGGTTCTGCCATGCAGGCCCATTTTCTGTGTTCCCAGTACCAGGAAGAAAGAGAATATTGGGGATGCTGGTATTTCTGAACACTTATAAATCAGTTAGGACCCTTCAGCAGATAGACACATACATTTACACATATCAGCCTTTCTAAGTGCAGATCTTCCTAAAATATTGTGTAAAAATTGAATGTATATCAGTCAAATTGTTAAGCATATTGGCAAAAATTCTAATCTAGAAGAATTCTATGATTAGTCCTCTTGTGAGACAAAGCCTGATAATGGAGACAATCAGCTGCAAATCTAGAGTTCTTCCCATTGACGTCACTTTCTTTAGATGACCTTCTTGGCCCTAACCTACTAGTTGTCTGTGTATGTAACTGTCTTTGCCCTTGTATTGGAAGCTCTTCAGGGGTTTGCCCCTCTGTGTTTTGATATATACCTCGCATGCAGAAGGCCATCAGTAAATTTGTTAGACTGACCTGAATAGATAAGTTCTTTTGGGGATGGATAATCCTGTGATTCAGTGCTGGTTGTGTAGTGGTAATAAGTTGTACTACAATCCTAAAGGTACATGGTTCAAATCCAAGTGCTTTGTGGGAGAAGGATGTACACAGTCTTCTCTCATGCATTTTACTGTCTCTGAAAACCCACTGGAGGGTCAACTGTGGATCAGTTCTGACTTGACAGCACAAAATAACAACAATACAGTAAATCATGTGATTATTCTTTTCTGCTTCCAAAATTGGAGAACAGAAATGTCTCCAAGAGAGCAGATCTATGTCTTCCAGGACTTGACCTGCTCCTCTTTTTGCATTCTTGGTCACGCTCCTTCACTTGCATTTTAGGTTGGATGAGATTGTCTTTCTCCAGCTGCCCTTGTCTCTGTTCCTCTAATGGGATCAGTGGCTCACCTGCTGGTGCCCAGAAAGTTCCTCTTAGCCTTGGACCTGCATAAAGCTTGTGTGAAAGACACTTCCCTAATTCATATTGCTTTGGCTGATGATTAGACTTTCACTGCTTGAACTCACATCTGGCCAATAAGAGGTGCCTTTTCAGGTGGCATTAAGAACTTAATGTGCTCAGAGACACCCCTATTTTTGCTCAAAACCAGTCATTTGATGAGTAATTAGGCTTTGGGTTGGAAAGAGTTTTAATAAATGCTTCCTGTTTTGATTTTTGCTTTGTCAAACTTTGTCAGGATCTGCAGGGGCAAGGGAAACATTTTTTGCTTGTGTTCCCTGGGCTGCAAAGAAATGGGGCCCCTGAATGTTCCAGCCCCCTGGAAGGTAGCCTGACGTTTCCTTGGTCCTCTCTGCAAGTCTAGGGTTGCTGTTGTGGTTAGGTGCCACTGAGTCGAGTACGACTCATAGTGACTCTATGAACTAGTCCTCATCCATTCCTCTACCCCGTCTTCTTCCCATTTTCCTACAGAGCAATGGAAATTTTATTTCCTTTTCTTTTTTTCCCTTCCCTTCATCCTTTCTTTGTAAGTTTTGATATCTTAATGTTTCAAGACTTGGTTGCTTGGGACTATTAACTATCTAATTTCTCTTTTGTTTTAACAGGTGGTTCTAGAAAAGCCGAATGGTTTTAGTCAGAACCCCTCGACCTTCTGTAGCAGCCCTGAGGTGAGGAACAGAGGGAAAACCTTGGGACCACTGCTCGGCCAGGGGACAGGACATCCTCCTGATTCCCTTTCCCCCTGCCCCAAATACACAAGTACTGTTTGCTTGATATAAAAATTCAAACAATAAGGGGAGCTCTGGTAGCCTAGTGGCAAGAAACTGCACTCAGTCCCACAGTTACGTGGTTCAAATCCACCAGATGCTTTGCTGGAGAAGGAGGAACAATCTTCTCCTATGCCAGTCAGATCAGATTTAACGGTACACACACAAAAAATAATTTAAAAAAAAATTAAAGAAATAGAAAAACGGAAGTTCATCTTTCCTAATTTTCTTCCTTGGAATGTTTACTGTTATCAGATAGAGGTGGGTAGATTCTTCTAGAACAGTGCTTCTCAGCTTTGGCTATTTGTTGGGATAACCTTAGGTGCTTTACAGAATCTCTGAGTCACACGAGTGATTGATGCATTTAGCTCAAAGTTGAAGGTTAGAAGTTTGAGTCCACTCAGAGGCACCTCAGAAGAAAGGAGTGATGATCTACTTCCAAAACCATTCATTGACAACCCATTGGAATACAGTTCCACTCTGACACGAGTTGGAATCTACTCAACCACTATTTAGGGAGCTTTAAAGGATATAATAACTGGTTCTCTTCACCAAAGATAGTAATTTAATTGGTCTGAAATATGGCCCAGACATTAATACTTTCAAAAGCACCTCTGATGATCTTTAATCAAGATTGGGTGCCAGTGTTCTAGAGTTGTTTTCTATACAGAGACAACCTTATTTAAATACTGTATGTATACATGTGTGTATATACAAGTACATACACACACACACACACACACACACACGTATGGATACAAACATGTATGTTACTGTTGTGTACTGTCGATTCAGAACCGACCCATAGCTGACCCTTCAGCAGCTTTTCAAAGACAATTAATCACACAGGAGATTGTCCATCCTTTTCCCGGGGACAGCTAGTGGATTTGAACCATGTACCTTCAGGATTACAGCACAGTATCTTACCACTAAGCTGCCAAAGCTCCCTTATATACATGTATGAATGTATTTCTATAATGTCTATATACTTGCAGAAATTTAGGTTCATGGCAAATATATTATTGTGTGGCTTGCTTTTTAATTTTTAAATTTATTTCCATGTAAGTATATATAACTCTCTCATTCTTTTGAATGACTGCATAGTATTTCCTTCCATGGTTGTAAATTTTAAGAATTGTTTATAATTTTTGTTACTATAGACATGATAAAAAGTATGCATATTGTGGAAAATTTGGGAAATTTAGAAACACAGAAAAGGTAAAAGGAGAAGAAATATGAGTTGTAGTCTACCTAGAGAAAATCAGTTTGGTGAACTTTCCTTTCATGCAAGTATATCTTTACAAGATGAGATTATATTGTATGGATTATACCTCAACATAAAGAAAACAAAACATGAATCTTCACAAATGCTGCAGCTGTGCCAAATTCAGCATCTGTCTTACTCATGGCAGGTGCTGGTCCAAAAGGCTGCCACAGAGATGCTGTAACTCATGGGCCCTGTTCCCCTTTCCTGGGCCTCAGGGATAAATTTTGTTACAGACACCACAAAAGAATGAAAGATGTCCTCAGTTTATCGGTTTTTATCGGTTTAAGGAACCAATAAGCAACATCATAATGGCAAAAGATTGAAATTGTCAAGAATTTACTATTATTTGGATCCACAGTCAATGCACATGGAAGCAGAGTCAAGAAATCAAATGATGCATTGCATTAGTCACATCTACTGCAAAAGAGCTCTTTAAAATGTTAAAAACCAAGATGTCACTTTGAAGACTAAGGTTCACCTGACCTAAGTCATGATGTTTTCAATTTCTTCATGTGCATGTGGAAGCTGGATCATGAATAAGGAAGGAAATAGAAGACTTGATACATTTGAATTATATGGTGTTGGTGAAGAATATGGAATATACATGGACTGTCAGAAGAATGAACAAATCTCTCTTGGAAGAAGTATAGCTGTGATGCTTCTTAAAAGCAAGGATGGGGCTTGGCAAGACCTCGTTTCATGTACTTAAGACATGTTATCAGGAGGGATCAATCCTTTGAGGTGGATACCATGTTTGGTAAATTAGAGGGTCATCAAAGACCCTTGATGAGGTGGACTGACTGAGTGGCTCTAACAGCACTAGGCTGGCCTAGGACCAGGCGGAATTTTGTTCTGTTGGACATGCAGGTCACTGAGCTGGAACCAGTTAAGAGACGCTAAAATCAGCATATATATATAATGGCATTTTCTTAATTTTATGTTTTTTATTTCTTTAGTCAGTTGGGTGTTTTTTTTAAGTCTCGAGTTACTGGTTTTGGGGAGGTTTTTTTTTGCCGTCAAGAGCAACTTGAATCAGATAAACTCTTCAGTTCTTGGCAAAATATTATCCTTGATCCTGTCAGTTCCTCTCACTGGTTTAGCTGTTTTTATTTTTAGATAACATTTGCACTTTTCATTCCTAGTCCTCACACCTTTTGCCTCCCCACTTCCCACCTTTGTGTATTATCTTTACGGCTTTAACTATGCCTCTAAAATATGCAAGCAGGCTGGGTGATGCAGTGTTTAAATACTCGGCTGTTAACCAGAAGGTTGGCAGGTGAACCCATCAGGAGAAAATTCTGGTATCGATTCCTATAGATTTACAGCCTAGAAAGCCCTGTAGGGGTTTTCTCTGTCAGTGGAGTCACTATGAATCAGAATCAACTTGATGACACCTAGCAACAACAAAAAAAATATATTTTCAATTTACTTCGTGAACTTGTGTTGGGCCTTTTCTCATTTGTTCCCAACCCCCTACTTTTTTACCAAAGACCATTTTTTTAGGTTTTATCTATGTTGCTGAGAAAATGGGGTTCATTTTTTTCTACTTGGCATATGCAAAATTTTATAGCTTACTTTCTTAGCTTTATCTGATAGTGGAGGAAAGTTTCTGAGTTGTTAAATAGGCTTAGGAAACACTACTTTAAAGAAATAATCTAGGAACCTTGTAAAGCCTAGTAGCCTACTAGCCTAGTAGCTTAAGAGGGGGCTCTGGTGGCCTAGTGTTAAGAAACTGCATTGCGGTCCCAAAGGCACACAGTTTGAATCCACCAACTCTCCACTGGAGAAAGATGGGCAGTCTCCTCCCATACGATTTACTGCCTCTGAAAACCCTCTGGAGAGTCAGCTATGATTCCATTCCAACTGGATGGCACACAACAGCATAACAACGTAGCTTAAGAAGCAGTACTAAAGGGAGCTCTGGTGGTCTAGTGGCAAGACGCTGCACTGAAATCCCAGAGGTATGTGGTTCATATCCACCAGATGCTCTGCTGGAGAAGGAGGGGGCAATCTTCTCCTGTACCAGTCAGATCTGATTTGATGGCACACATAAAAATAATACAATAAAAATTAAAAAAAAAAAGCAGTACTGGCAGCCTACTGAGTAAGGAGTTGTGCTGCCAACCCAAAGGCAAGAAGTTCAAATTCACCAGCTGCTCAACAAGAAAATGATGGGCAGTCTCCTCCTTTGCATTTTACAGCCTCACAACACCCACTGGAGGGTCAGCTCCAAGTTGATTCTGACTTGAAGGCAATGAATTTTTGTTGTGAGTGACTTAGAAGTGGATAGAACAGAGCCGAGCAGCTTTAACTATTGACAGTTTAGAATGTGAATTAACCGCTATCTTTGGAGGTACAGATTGTTTTCTTTCCCTTCAGTGTGTCACCGTATTTGACAATTAGGCCATTGGTGACAAATTATAAAACCTGGTACTATCTGTTCATCATCTTTCTTCTCATAAGCTCAAAGGTCTACTGGATATTATCTTACTTAGTTTTGAGGCAGCCCATAAGGCAGGGTGTGGTAAAGAATCTTTCACAGAGAAAGAAAGGAAGGCACACAGGACTCTGTAGTAAAGCGGTGATTGAGACCCTGTCTAATGTGAGCCTTGTGTTCTGGCTTGAAGGTGTTGCAAGACAGGGAGAACTCTTTCTGGCAGATTTGCAGGGAGTTCATAAATGAAGAAAACGGCTGTGGAGCCAGTGCAGCAGAGGTGGGGGCGAGACTTTACATGCCAGCACAGCCCAGCCACCACCCCACGACTGGGTGTGTCTGGGAGAGACTGAGCAGGAACCCTGATGAGACACCTTCTCCTACACCAAATCAGATACCTGGTCTAGTTGTGTGTATTTGCCCCTAAACTTGCCTGCCCATCAATAACCCATCAAATACTCATCTCTGTATTTGTTAAGTACAAAGAATGATAAATCGATGTGCCTTGAGGATGTTTCCCTTGTGAAGAGGGTTGCTCAGTCCCTGCCCTTGGAGAACCCTGGTCTGAAAGATAACATGATCCCTGCTGTCAGAGATGTGTAGTTTGAACAAGGGAAGCAGGACATATACATATCAATTGGTTGGTAACATGTATATTAAATTACTGAAGGTGTTTTAAAATAATTGAGTGGTTTAAAGCCTGATGAGTTTTTTAGGACTTGCAGGGAAAAGAGTATCTTCTTAAGAGTAATTCAGAGTTCTTTGTTGCCTAAGACTAACGCTCCCATTGTGTGTGGATTCTGTTCAGTCAAGATGGTCTAAACCAGTGGAAGAATGGCAGGACCATCTCTTAACAAGCCACAAACGTAGTGACCCCACTTTTACCCCACTCTGATAATAGGTGGACACCTATCTGAATGAAGACGCTGAGAGCTTGAGGAAGACCGTGCGAGACCTGCTCGCCAAGCTGCAGGAGGTGGAGCAGCAGCGGCAGTCAGACCGGCTGGCTTTTGAAGTGAGATTTGGGATTTGGAGGGGAGGTGCTTCACAGGATGGGCATCTGGGTGCAGGTCCCAATGACCTGCTTGCCTTGGGCTTCTCCTAGCTGGGGTGCCATCCCAGCTTTGAGCCTGGGCTGCCTCTTGTCTTCTTCTCCTGTCCTGATAGTTACATTGGTTGCTTTCCAACACTGGCCCATAGTTCAAAGGACAGTTCTTGATTCTCTGCTCTACTGAAGTGAAGTGGTGATGCTGGTTTGGAACAGCAGGTAGTTCAGAAGTCATTTCTACATGCACTACCATAAGAAACGCTCGGCACTAAAACACCATGTGAGCAAAGACTGGCTGTCATGTTCACCAGTGACTCCCTAGTGTCTTGCACAATATCTGGCATAATGTAGGCGCTTATAAATGTGGGCTGAATGAATGGATGATTCTGGATTGTAGAAGGAACCCTGCCCATGGAGTCAGACCCAGCTCTCGTCTCAGCCTTCCCACATAGAGCTTTGTAATCTTGCACAGCTATCTTAATTACTGTTATAAAAGTAGGACTAGATTGTTAGAGAAGATCTCAAAAAATACAGAAGTCTATAAATAAAGAGTGAAAGTTTCCCACTATTAAAAATGTGTGAGGTCTTCCATCATCGCTAGAAAATGCTTTGAGTAGAAAATGAGGCTCCACAGGCAAATATTAGTTGTGTTTTTTCTAAGTACCCTGTGTGAGATGAGCCATCTGTGATGCTTCATCCACATGTAAAGGATTTTTTTATGTTATAAATATGTAATAATAGGATTATCTCCTGCTCAGGCATGCCAGGAGCTGGTGGAAAGTGGGGCTTTGAAACAGTTCAGTCATGGCCAATGGAGCAAGACTGGAACGAACTCAAATTTTTTAAATTTGGGCAATCCAGAACATTAACCTGAGAAAAATTATTAGCCAAAGCCCTGGAATGGGAGACACTGAAGAGGTATAGTGCGTCCTTTGAGGAACCAGATGCTAACATTGGATTATTGTCAGTATTGTGACATAGGGAGACATGCATTTAAAGCAGCTTGATTGGCTGCCACCTTTGAGCTGGACCCTGCACCAAGGTTTTGACGCTACTGCTTTTGATTCACTTAGTCAAGACATGTGGTCTCACTCTCCTTCCAAAAACTCTTACTGTTGTTGTTGTTCAGGTGCCATTGAATTGAGTACAACTCATAGCAACCCTGTGAACAACAGATCTGAACCTGCCCTATCTTGTGCTATCTTCACCATCTCTGACATACTCAAGCCCATTGCTGCAGTCACTGGGTCAATCCATCCTGCTGAGGGTCTTCCTCTCCTTTGCTGACTTTCCTTTTCAAACATTACGTACGTCTCCTAGGAATAGCCCTTCCTAGCAACATGCCCAAAGTACGTGAGCCAGAAGTAAGTGAGTGCTTCCTAGATGCTCTCTGGCTGTACTTCCTCTAGGACACATCTGTTCATTCTTTCTTGCAGCCCAGGGGATAGCCTATGGACGGAAACTTTTCATCTCGTGAAGAGAAGAGTTCTCTTCTCATGTAGAAGAGGAAGCTGGACTTCCTCTTTCTACCAAAGGCTGGCTCAGTCTTGGCCGAGGACACCAAGAGTGGTAAATGTCCTTTGAATTAGTTTAGGTTGAAGAAATCATTTAACCTCCTTGACCCTTAGTTTTCACTTTTATAAAAAGTTGTTTCTTTTTTTTTT